>NC_091770.1:15683787-15986818 GCF_029378745.1 Bos indicus | reverse complement strand
AGATGGATATTACCAATCTGCTATCAAAACTTAGCATCATATGAAAAACGAATAAGAACACACGGAAGACAGTATTTGGAATAAGAGCTGTTAAGGGTGAAATGATTGGAGCTGGGCAGGTATGAGTTGAATTTTGAAGATTTAAAAAACATATAAGTAATGAATGTACCACAAAAAGATAGGGACTGTACAATGTTTGATCATTATCATTATTTATTTAATTTTATTACTTGCACTAATAAGCTTTAAAAACTAGATTTCTTACATTATTTTGATGCTAATTTTGTTTACAGAGATACAGACCTACTTGAAGATGTAGTCTTAATTTCTCCTTTTCAAGTGAACTGTACAGTGTTCTCATACAAGTGAAATATTCTTCTAACACTTCGGTGGTGGTGGTTTAGTCGCTAAGTCGAGTCCGACTCTTGCGACCCCATGGACTGTAGCCTGCCAGGCTCCTCTGTCCATGGCATTCTACAGGCAAGAATACTGGAGTGGGTTGCCATTTAGTTTATATTTATGTTTTAATTAAGTTTTATTGGAGTATGGTTGCTTTACAATATTGTGTTAGTTTCTACTGTACAGCAAAGTGAATGAGCTCTACGTATATAAGTGAAAACATCTTGCACTTGCTCAGAAACTCATATGCTTATAGCATTCTTTTTTTAGTGTTATGAAAACTTTACTTCTATTTTTTATTTTTTTAATTATCAATGATTATAATTGTACAATATTAAGAAGTATAGAACAAAATACAATTATTAGAGGACAATTGCTTTAGTGTTGGCCTCTGCCATACATCAGTATGAATCAGCCACAGGTATACATATATCCCGTCCTTCCTGAACCCCCTCCCATCTCCTTCCCATTCCATCCCTCTAGGTTGTCACTGGGTTGAGCTCCTTGTTTTACACAGCAAATTCTCACTTGCTATCTATTTTATGTATGGTAATGTATATGTTTCTATGCTCTTCTCTTAATTTGTCCCACTCTCTCCAAGTCTCAGTTTGAAATTATTCCTGAATCAAGGATTTGGAGATACACTTTTTATTGGAACCAATTAAAAGTAAACTATTGTAACCTCCCCAAAATGCTTTTTTTTAAATTATTTCTGTATTCTCAATCAAATATACACAGCTTGAAGCCCATAATTAGAAGGCACCACTTAATGATTCTATTTCAGATTTTTCTCCTACAGCAAATGTTTCTTTCTGTCAAAGAAAAACAAATCTCAAGAGGTGGTGATATCTCTTCCTCCCATCTAAGACATTAACTAATTTCACCTTACTCCTGAAAAGAGATTGCAGTACATACCAACAAAAGAGAAAACATAAGTGAACAGTAAATTTCAGTCCTATCTTCAGTCCCACTTAATTTCTCTAAGGTTCACTTTCACCATCCCTAACATGAGAGAAATAACATTACCCTGCCTTCCCCGTCAGACCAAAAATTACCTTCATTTATAAAGATTTTAAGGGCATTAAACACAACAGGAAAAAAAAAAGGAAGTCCTAAAATTATGAAATGTTCTGAGCTATATTTGAAAAGTTGTTATTCAGAATTTAGAATATATTTCCACCTTAGAACAATACTATAAATGGATTACTAGTAGATTTACACATGGAGGACAAGGAGATTGGTGGGGATCTGTTAAAAATACTAAAAAGAACTTTAGGAATTCTCAGGAAGTTTAGAGGTCGACAGCACTGGTTCCCTATCAGAATCGAACCTGGGTCTGTTGCATTGCAGGCAGATTCTTTACCAACTGAGCAACAAGGGAAACTCCATGTGCCAAATCAACCTTCAGAAATTGTGTAACTTCTGGAAACATGAAAGTAATAAATATATTTAGTTAGACAAAGGGGAAAGAAAGAGAGAGGGAGAGGAAGATAGCTTTTTACAAAGTCACTGTTAAAGAGTTAGAAGAAGCAAAGAAATGGGAGTAAGGATTTTGTTGGCACAGTTATAAAACAAGGGAGGAACTGATGAACTGGAGCTAAATCGTTAGCAGTTTATGTAAACATGAAATGTCTTTCCCGGCCTCAAACAAAGAACACAAGCTTTCCAGTGGCCATCTCTCCTCTTTCCCCACCCTCCACAGCCAAGTAGAATTTGCTGGCTTGATTTCATCCCCTCTTCAGCCAGTCAAAATCAATTCTCCCTCCACTCCCCACCCCCACACCTCTCCAAAAACACTCTGGTAGAGAAGTCAGTGCGTTCCGTCACAAGTTATAGCAAGGCTCAGCTACCATGGGTTACCTCCTGACCACTGCTGCTGCTGCTGCTGCTAAGTCGCTTCAGTCATGTCCGACTCCGTGCGACCCATAGACGGCAGCCCACCAGGCTTCCTGTCCCTGGGATTCTCCAGGCAAGAACACTGGAGTGGGTTGCCATTTCCTTCTCCAATGCATGAAAGGAAAAGTGAAAGTAAAGTCGCTCAGTCATGTCTGACCCTCAGCGACCCCATGGACTGCAACCTACCAGGCTCCTCCATCCATGGAATTTTCCAGGCAAGAGTAATGGAGTGGGTTGCCATTGCCTTCTCCACCTCTTGACCACACTCACCCTGAAATTCTCCCCTTGGATGATTTTCCTGCCATCTCTTCTTCCCTGATTTCCCTCCTATGCCTCTGGTCACACCTTCCCAGTCTGCAGTGCAGGATCTTGTACTGCTGGGGGTTTGCAGTCTCCATGACTTTCCATTTTGCCTCAAACTCTCCATGTAAACTCATCCACAATCACAAGACTCAGCCAGCACCTCTGCGTCACTGACTCCAGATGTGGTGTACAGCACAGCAGCAGTCCCCATCTTTTTCGCAGCAGGGACCAGTTTCATGGAAGACAACTTTTCCACAGATGTGGTGGTGGGAGGGGTGGTTTGGGGATTATTCAAGCACATTGCATGTATTGTGTACATTATTTCTATTATTATTACATCACTCTACCTCCGGCCATCAGGTATCAGATCCCAGAGGTTGAGGACTACTGCTATAGAGGACAGAGTGGACTCTGGAGAGAGGCACGCTTGAGATAACATCTAGGCTCTGCTCCTTATTAATGAGTGACTCTGGGAGAGTTCTACTTAACTTCAGGGTAAGTTTGCATTTCTTACCATCATACGTTGCTAGTGGAAATGTAATATGAAGCAGCCACTTTGGAAAACAGTTTCACAGTTCCACAAAAGCATAAACATAGAGTTACCATATAGTTGAGAAGATTCACTCCTAGGTATATACCCAAGAGAATTGAAAATGTATGTCTACAAAGAACTTGTACACAAATATTCATAGAAGTAATATTCACAATAGCCCCAAAGTAAAAACAACCCAAATGTCCGTGAACTGGTGAATGGAAAAACAAAATGAGGTGTATCTATACAATGGAACATTATTTAGCCATAGCAAGAAATGAAGTACCGATACATGTTATAAGGATAAACCTCCTAAATAAAATGCTAAGTAAAAGAAGCCAGACACTAAAGGCCATATATTGTAAATTCCACTTGTATGAAATGTCCAGAATAGGCAAATCTAGCAGGTAGAGACAGAAGGTAAACCATTAATAGCAGTGGCCAGGGGTTGAGGGAAAGGAGGAGGAGGGAGTGACTGAGAAGACTTCAGGGTTCCGTTTTGGGGGTGATTAAAATGTTCTGGAATATTCTAAATTCCTTGTGAATATACTAAAAATGCACTTTTAAAAGGTATATTCTAGAAAATAGATTCAGCTAGTGGGAAGCTGCTATCTAGCACAGGTAGCTCAGCTCGGTGCTGTGTGATGACCTAGAGAGGTGGGGTGGGGGGCTGGGAGGGAGCCTCAAGAGGGAGGGGATGTATGTATACACATAGCTGATTTACTTCCTTATATACCAGAAACGAACACGACATTGTAAAACAATTATACTTCAATAAAAACACAAAAAGGTAGATTCTAATGGTATGTGAATTATACCAATTAATTTTTAATTACTTAAAAATATGTCCTCTTCAGGTTCCTAAACTGCTATATTTCCTGTATTTCCTTCCTTGATTTATAGCTCAACCTTTCTTCCAGTATTCGATGCCAGAAACTTGGGATTCACCCTAGATTGCCTAGTGCCTTTTTTCATCATCCTTCCACATCCAAGTCTGATCATGTACCTCCAGACACTTTCTCATATACCTCCACTTGCCTTCCTCTCCACTGCCACTCCTGGGTGCGAGCTGTCATTACCTTTCCCTTGGTCCAGGGAATGCTTACTCATCAGGCTTCTAGATCAACTCTTATCTCCTGTTTCCCTCTTCTTTCTACTGGTGCCAAATCAATCTTTCCGAATTGTCAGATTGATGACATAACTCCCCTATTCAAAATTCTTTCACCATTCCCTACCTACTCAATAAAAAGTCTTTGCCTGGCATACAAAGCCTTTCATGAATGGCCCTCACTCTGTCCACCTGTTCCCTCACTCTTCTTTCCTCACCTCCACTTTACCTTTTGTTGTAAAATGAACTTCTTTTTCCTAATGCCCATGTGAAAGGGACTGAATGTTTGAATCCCCCAGCAAATTCATATATTGAAACCGTAATCCTCAAAGTGATGGTATTTGGAGATGGGGTTGTTGGGAGGTAATTAACTCATGAGTGTGGTTTGTTATTTAAGCCTCACAGTCTATGATATGGTTTAACAGCAGCTTGAACTAAAACATCAAGCTTTGCACATACTGTTTTTTCTTAGAATGGCTCTCCCCCTCCAAGTATGTCTGCATGGCAATCACAAACTCACTTTTCAAATGCCTATTTGAATTCTCCTCCTCCCTCCCAACTCTTCCAGGCAGACTATGGCACCCAACATACTGACTTCCTTTAGGCTTTGTATGATTTATGTTACTCTGTAGTTCTGTCTCCCCAGTAATTTCTTAAGAATTAGGCTCTGTCATCTTGTCTTTCTAGCCCCAAACACAGAAGTATGTCTGATAACATATATGGTTATCTTTCTCTGCTATCATAGTCTTCCAACATGGTCTCTAAACTTCAAATTTGTTTCTTCTCCAGTTTTCTTCTCTAATCTTACTTTTGTCTCAAGCTTTTTCTTTGGACTATTGAATGAATTTACTTCTTTTATATTAGCATGCCCATAATGAAATTTCAAGACATGCTTCCAGATTTGTAGTAGTATAGATTAATGTTAGAGAGAATAAAAATACACCAAATACTTCTTCCAGTCACTTTCTCATCTACTTCATAAATACTTACTTCTGTGCCAGTGTGATTAACACCATGGCAGAGGTACAAGTATATATCAGGTACAGAGACCATAGGGTCTAAAGAGGGGATACATATGAACAAAAATTATGATGCAGGGCATTATGAAAGAGTCATGAGAGAAGTAAAAACAAGTTCTGACTCACAGAAATTGTGCCTTAAAGCATAAGTGAGGTTTCACTGATCAGAGAAAAGAACACTGTTTGCAGAGAAAAGGACATTGAAAAAAACAGATAGGCGTGGAAAGAGCAGGAATGCCAACAGAATGGTGAGGTCTTAAAACTGGAGTTAGAGTCCCTACGTGTTTATTTACTCACTCAACAAACATGGAGAGAGGGAGAGAGAATACCATGTTCTCAGGATCAGAACTAAAAGCGTGTGTGATGGTCCATGTGAAATAATCTAATGTAGCCTTTTTCTGGATGTCTGTGTAGGCTTCACACGTGTCCATGCATGCTCAGTCATGTCTGACTCTTTGTGACATTATGGACTGTAGCCTGCCAGGCTCCTCTGTCCAAGGGGATTCTCCAGACAAAAATATTGGAGTGGATTGCCATACCCTCCTCCAGGGGATCTTCCCAACCCAGGGATCAAACCTATGACTCCTACATCTCCTGAATTGGTTGGTGGGTTTTTCACCACTATCGCCACCTGGGAATCCCCACAAAGACATACACATGCCCCAAAGAGTCCAGGAGAGTTTAGTAGACACACATAGAAATGCCAGCAATATTTTGCGTGTACCAAAGAGTCATGAACGGGACCCAGGTCTTCACATTGCATTCATTCTTCTGCAGAATGGAAATAAATGTTGGATTACTAATGTCCTTAAAACCAATTCTTGAGAGTGGCTATTACACAAAAACATGTCCACCCAAAGTTTTGCTGATGGATCTACTTGTCACAAGAAGGGTGTTGAAGAGCTGAAATAGTAAGTGAAACCAAGCGGGGAGCTAAAATTAGAATGAGAACCTCATCGGCTTCTGTGGTAATTTGTGGGGATTTCACAAGTCCGCGTGTTCACATAGTTTTATGCACTTGTTAATCTTTATCTCACCACAATATCTCATACTCAGTGACTTTTTTCAACACTTGCTTCTTATTACTAGTCCAGGAAACTGGACATGTATTTATTTATTTATTTTAGACACTCTTTAACTATTAATCACATAAAACCTGAAGGTATTCACCAAGAACTTAGGCAAAAAGATACTTTCTCCCTACTAAATGCAACATAAATTATTTATAGAATTTTTAAAACAGAAAAATACAGAAGAAAATGGTTAAATCTCTCATTAACTTACCACTTCATAATAATGTAGTAACACTTGGTTTGGGAAATAAAGGCAAAAACCCATCATTGACTGGGGGACAATACTGAAATGTCTGAGGCAGTATCTCACTGAAAAATCAAAGAATACTCAAGACCCAAAATGTATTATTTTCATGCATCTAAAACAATGAGGAAGCCCAGATTTTATAAAAAGTGTCTTTGTTTTTAGGTATTATAGTTTCTTTCCAAATATCTAATTTTGACTTTGGATAAGAAGAAATTTTTAATTCAATAATGTGTTGTCTACAGAGTGCCAAACATCTGATTTATAAAGACTAAACTATTCCTTTTGTCATCTAGATGTATCTAAATCTCCATATTTTGTGGAAGAAACTGAGTCTTTCCAAAAGTTTTTTAGTTTTTTTTTTAACTGAGAATCATACTAGCATCAAAGTGACTGAACAAGTGCCATGTGTGATATCAGCAATATCTCATATAGATGTGCCTGCAGGTCCTAACAGAAAATCATCCTTTCTGTAATAACTCTGGTTGTGATGCTATGACAATTAAATATGATAGTATAGTGGCCATATACACATTATAAATATTGTTCTCAAATGCCCCCCTTTTTTTTAACATTTACTTATTTGGCTGCACCAGATCTTAGTTCAGCACATGGGATCTTCCATCTTCATTGTGGCCTGTGGGATCTAATTCCCTGACCAGGGATCGAACCCAGGCCCTCCGCATTGGGAGTGCAGAGTCTTAGCCACTGGACCAGCAGAGAAGTCCCTCAAATGCCCTTCTCTTTTGCATTTTTCTCATTACCTGTAAAAAATCTACTTAAAGACGTGTAAATAATAAACCACAGTGTTAGGCTTTTTTCCTCCAAAGTGAAGATGGTGTGTGCTAACAAGTTCTTACTCACTCAGCATCAGCAGGTTGTAGAACAGTGACCTCCTACAGAGACCTAACTTGAAGGTGTAGTCTTGTTAGGCTTCCTCACAAAGGATTGGCTCTCACAAAGTTGCAAATATTTTGAATTAGTTGCAAAAATGTACAAGTCCAGACTTCCACTTTAAAAATCCAATTTTCTCAATTCTTATGGAAAAATCAGCTCTGCTGGTTTTAGGGCTGCATTCCCACCAGGCAACATGTAGCTGGAGCTGAGGAATAAAGTTCCCTAAAGTCCCCACTACCCTCTACCATCTCCCCAGACTGAGGCCAAGTGTCATGGCCATTTTTCATCCCACTATATTAAGACATTTAAGAGGAAAGTGAAATACCACTTGTCCCAGACAGAAATAATTCTTTTTATCCCTCATCCACTTCACTCATTCTGGTCCCTTCTTGGCCCTGCACACATTTGCCTTTGCAAGTCCCCATCTCAGGCTCACGAGGCTGCTCACTGACATCACAGATGCTAAGAAGGACTCTTTAGAATGTTCCTATTCGTGGACTGGACAAGGAAGAATCACAAGACAGCTCCTATGCCTTCTGGCCTATTTCCATCCAGAAAGTAAGTTCAGATTGCAAGACAGTCCTTGCCCAAACAAGAAAAGTTTAGGGATTTCTACAGCATTTGTCAAGGCTGGTCAGGCTAATAAAATCTTCTTTATTTTCACTTATAATGTGCTTAAAATATCTAGATTACCTCTAACTTTTGCAATTTCCTCAGATTTCTGCGTTTTTCTTTCTTTCTTTTGTTTATGGCCATGCCATGAGGCAGGGGATCTTTGCTCTCTGACCAGGGACCAAACTCATGCCCCCTGCATTGGAAACACAGGGTCTTAACCACTGGAATGCCAGGGAAGTCCTGTCAGACTTCTGTGCTTTTCTTTTACCAAAAAGTTTTCAAAATCAACAAAACAGATGTACACTATTGATTCCCAAAGAGCATGGGAACTTGGTGCCAATGCCTCTCAACACTTTACTTTGTAGATTCTGGAACGATTACAGGAAAATAGAATGTATACAGGGCTATCTACACAAAAATTATGTATCTACTCATGCTTAGAGGCAAATGCATTTTCAGATTCCATGCACTATGGCAAGTATCTAGTTTCACTCTCTCCCACTTCCTCTCTCCGTTGCTTTGGATTTGTTGACTATAACCAGGAACAGCTTATTCCTCCCTGTCAGATCTGAGTAACTCACAGGTCACTGTAGACCTTTCAGATAATTTCCTGTGGATAATTTCCAAGATCATTTCCAGTCCTTAGATAATGAATCACTTGGATAACTTGTGATGATACAAGCTGAGCTGGTATTCTTCCTTTGTTGTTTATGATTCTAAACAGAGAAACCAGCAACCAGGCGCGGGTTATTTACTAGTCAGTGCAGCTGCAAGGATTGACCTCTAAACACCTGATTTCCTCATCTTGCTCATTCAAGTCTTCTGAGAGAGGTTTTTGTTTTTTGTTTTTTTTTTGGTCTATTCAAAGAAACTCTCTAGTTCTAATAGAGAAATAGACTGTGGTGCAGAAAGACAGAGGCATGTTTTTCCACTTTTCAAGGGAACCTCTTATTTATCAGGTTAATGACCTCACTTTATAAAGGAGAAGCCCAGGGTCAAAAAGATGGCATAATTCGCCCAAGTTTTAACAGTGAGATAATGAGAGAAAGGAAAATACACCATCATAGCAGAGCTTCCATAGAATCCAGACTCATAGTGAGTCGGGTTCTCTGGGACATAAAAAGTACATGTGTCAGAGGCTGTTTTATACTAATGCATCTGCCTAAGAAAGTGTGAGTTTTCTGATAAGAAGCAGCTCTTTGCCATGTCGATGTGAAGAAATGAATCAGCATGGATGTTGCTGTGAGTTGTGGAATTTCTGCTCACCATTCTGATTTCACGGTAATTTGACACTTGAACTTTGCAAAAAACTATTCCAACGTAATCATCTCCCTTTGTGAAAAACAGTTTTTCTATTCAGGGGTCTAAAATGATGTGGGGGTTTGGAAGGAAGCTAAAATCCCCAGTTGGTGGCTACTGGACATCAGAAGCAGTTCTGGGTACCTTTGAGATCAGGTGTAAAGATGTGTAGTGAAATTGAAATTGAGAAGGTGGAGTCTTGGAACTCAAAATTCATCTTGGAACAAACAGCTGGCTCTCTGGCTCTGATGCCTTGATCCTGAACACTGTCCAGTCATTCACTCTTATCACATGGAACCCCATATATTTTCTTGGTTACCTTTGGTCACTCAAATTTTGGCTTCTCTCTCGTTTTAATTGTTATTTATTTTAGTTGTGCTGGGTCTTCATTGCTGTATGCAGGCTATCTCTAGTTGCAGAGCGGGGATTACTCTTCACTGCCATGCGGGGGCTTCTCATTTCAGTGGCTTCAGCAGTAGCATCTTGTAACTCTAGAGCGTAGGCTCAGTAGTTGTGGAACACAGGCTTAGTTGCTCAGCAGTATCTGGACCTTCCCAGACCAGGTAATTGAACCCATGTCCCCTGTATTAGCAGGTGGATTCTGAACCACAGGACTACCACGGAAGTCTCCCACATTGCCATCAGTTTGTTCCTGGCTCAGGAGATCCCAAACTTAACTCTGGGGAAAAAGATTTCTACTTTACAAAATGGGATTGTTGTATTCAGGAGGATACCTGCCTCATGAAATGTTTGAAAGAAATTCAAGGAGGCCGCTGGGCTAAGATGGACAACATGCCCAGGGAAATGAAGGAGAGCTTACAGAAAAGGCCCACGCCCAGCATGAGCTTGTCATTCTTCTGCATGGCCTTCGGACTTTGTTCTGTAGTGTGGACTCATGAAGCCCAGGGCACAAAGACAGCCAGGCAAGGTGCTGCCAGCTTATCTTGTCCCTGTGCATCCAGGCTTCTTCCATACACTCCAAAGGGCGGTTCTTCCCCACACAGAAAGTGAGCTCCCTAGGGAGTCCCCTTCCCCCAGCCCACTCCTTCATGGACCAGTGACTATAGACATTTTGAGGGGAAAACCAGTTTCTACCATAGAGACTTGTCTTAGTTTGCTTGTACTGCTATGACAGATATCACAGACTAGGTGGCTTAAACAGAAAGGTCTCAGTGCAGTGGTTAAGACTCCATGCTTCCACTGCCAGGGGCACCGGTTCAACCTCTGGCTGGGGAAATAAGACTCTACAAGCTGTGTGGTATGACCAAAGGGTGGGGGGGAAGGAAATTTCTCATGGTTCTAGAAGCTAGGAAATCCAAGATCAAGATGCTGCCAGTCCAATTCCTGGTGAGACTCCCTTCCTGACTTGCAACCTTCTGCTATGTCCTCACATGGTAGACAGAGGACCTTTTTCTTATAAGGGTAGAGCCCTATTGGATCAGGCCCCCATGCTTATTACCTCATTCAACCTTAATTACCTTCTTCTAGGCTCTATCACCAAATATACTTACAATGAGAGTTAGAGC
The DNA here is from genome assembly GCF_029378745.1 of Bos indicus. Classification (NCBI taxonomy): domain Eukaryota; kingdom Metazoa; phylum Chordata; class Mammalia; order Artiodactyla; family Bovidae; genus Bos; species Bos indicus. The sequence goes on along the minus strand of NC_091770.1, from coordinate 15,975,907 downwards.
TTTAACGTGTGAATTTGGGGTGGACACACATTCAGTCCATTCTTGGCTCTTAACCAAGAATCAGAGATCTATAAAAACTTCTGGCATCATATGTAGAATTTTGTGTTTGTGTCCATGAGCTTTTAAAGGGGCTTTTGATCAATATAAGTTTAAGAACCACTGCTCAAACACACAGAGACTGATTGCCCGGAGGATTTCAGAAGACACAGGAAAATCAATATTCCCTGAGGATCCACCATCTAATGCCATTTTTTATATCTTAAAACAGATAAAGTTGTCCAATGGAAAAGGAGAGAAAACACAAAATCACTCCTTGATTCTCACCACCAGCTTTTTAGAGTCACAAAACTTTGAGGTATATTAGCAGAAATTTTCACATTCTCCTAAGAGTCCACAAGCAACCTTAGGCTTAGAATCCAGTTTAAAAACATATGGTTTCCTTTTTTGCAGAGGCATCTATGCCCCACTAAGGTTGAGAAATACCACCTCTACTCCTCTCTGTGAAGCTGCTTCCTTCACCACTTCGTTCACTTCTGTTACCTTTCAGTACCTTGGTCAGACGCCATCAGCCAGGGAAGTGGGGGTGGGCTCTGCGCTGGGGGTCCACCTGCCTCATAGAACACTCCCCACAGGGCAGGGCAGCAGAAAAGAGGGCTCTAAGGCTGCATACACTATGATATAATTCCAGCCACTTCACAAAAACACTATCAAATGGTGTCCTTTCAAATGGGGCATATAACAATTTAGACCGATGACATTTTGTTGGCTCACAAACCACAAGAGTTCAGACATTAGTGGAGTGCAGTTCTCAGGCTAAAGAAATAGATAGCAATGTAACCTCTGCACCATCTTAAATGGGGCTTTGTACATGTTTAATATCTTTCTTCAAAGGAGATTAAAGGGCAATAATCTAACTTTGCCTTATAAAACAATTCTGTAAAAATCGAGTTAATAGTGCTATTTCTGTATTATAACTAAATAAATTAGAATACAAATAAATTAAGTAAATGTTAATCTATCCATTAATCAACACACATTTATTAAATATCTTCAGTTTTTTTTTTCTCCCCTCCTCCCCACACTGAAATTTAAATGTTGTCTTTTAATCGAATTAAAAGTATGGTTCTAACTGCACAAGGACCCGATTCTTGTTTGTTTAGGTTCAATATCCAAATTCTGAGTTCTTTATTGCCTCAACAAATATCAACTGAATACACACCTCTACCTTCCAGACATTATGCCAGGCCCTGGGTATCCAGTGATGAATGAAATGGACCAGATCTTTGACCAGTGGAGCGTACTGTTTACCGAGGGAAACCAACCACACACAGGTAGACAGACAAGTTGATACATCACGAATTGTCAGCTTGTGTTGTGAACCTCTCAGCTTGGCTTTTCCTGAACCTTATTCTGAAGGGCTAGTCATTTCGTATCTCATTTTTGCCCTGGTGTTGATACAGTGGTATTTTATTAAGAGTATTAGACTGGCATTATTTTGGCCTTTGTTTTATTCCTATGTTAATCATTTTCAGTTTCATTTTATTTTTGCTTCTTATCATAAGCTGTTTAAATTCTTTTTGGAGGATATCAGAGGATAAACATTTATGAACAAAGGCATTTTTTTCAATACGTGAATAAAGAATTCTATTTTATGAGAACAGCTTGCTTCCTTTCCCATTGTCCCAGTACTGATTCCCCTTGAATAATCTCAGAATGACTCTACATAGAATGCATTGCTTGTATTACAGTTTTTACTTATAAATCATTTACTCTGTTGCCTTGTTACTCTGCAGAGTTGTTTCAGGCAGAGAGTGATGCTCAATGTGAAACTATTAGAAGTGATTTTTTTTTCCTCCTACCATCTCTGTCAGTTACTGGAAAATAGCTTATGCTTCTGGGGATCATTTTTTTTTTTCATTCAAATCCAATTAACATTTACTAAGAGGCAGGTGTTCTTGCCAAGTCAATACTCGACAGTGCCTCAAAGGCTGTTCTGTGGGAGGGTGTGTCTGCTCCATATGGCAACAACTTTTGAGGATCAAGAGGTTCTCAAAGAGTTTTCATTTTTATAAATAACCCAAGAACAATCAGCCATGAATTTTGTTAATCCTTCTTGAATCACAGCCTTTCCTTCTGGCAAAACAAGTGTATAAGTTTAATATCTCTTGTGTAAAATACAATTCTGCATAAACAAACACTGAATTCCAGTTAGTGATATGTATGATAAAGTGTTGAGGAGTGGAGCGAACTGCTGCTGTCTACAATTATACTGAAAAGGAAAGATGGACCAATAAATGAATAGAGGAATGAATATTTGGGAGATATGTGAAAAAGCAAACTTAGGAAATTATTAATGGTAAAACTGAATTGGCAGGGGAAGATCCCCTGGAGAAGGGAATGGCAACCCTCTCAAGTATTCTTGCCTTGAGAATTCCATGGACAGAGGAGCCTGGCGGGCTACAGTTCATGGGGTTGCAAAGAGTCGGACACGACTGAACGACTAACACACTCACATGGATGTTCACTATACCATTTTTTCAACTTTTTTTGTTTGAACATTGTCATCATAAAGTATGAAAAATTTTCTCCATTATTTTATACTTTATTTTGTATTTTTTACAGTCAACTAATTTTTTAATTGAAGAAAAAGGGGATAATATATTGGTATATAATATTATATTAATGTATATTATGTTACAAGTATACAATGTAGTAATTCATAATTTTAAAGGTTATACTCCACTAATAATTATTAAAAATATTGGCTATATTCCCCATGTTGTACAATATATCCCTATAGCTTATTTTATACATGATTGATTGTACCTCTTAATCCTGTATCCCTGTATTGTCCCTCCCCTCTTCCCTCTCCCCATTGGTAATGACTAGTTAGTTTTCTATATCTCTGAGTCTGCTCCTTCTTTTTTATATTCATTAGTTTGTTGTGTTTTTTAGATTCCACATATAAGTGATATCATACAGTATTTGTCTTCATCTGTCTGACTTATTTCACTTAGCATAAGGCCCTCCAAGTCCATCTGTGTGGCTGCGAAAATTTTTCCTCCTTAAGGCTGAGTAATATTCCATTTATATATATGCCCGGAGAATCCCATGGGCAGAGGAGCGTGGCAGGCTACCGTCCGTGGGGTTGTAAGAGTCGGACACGACTTAGTGACTAAACCACCACCATCACGTATAGATACGTACACACACACACACACACACATGTACCACATTTTCTCTATCCTTCATCTGTTGATGGACACTTAGGTTGGTTCCAAATCTTCTTGGCAATTGTAAATAATGCTGCTATGAATATTAAGGTGCACTTATCTTTTTGATTTAGTGTTTTTGCTTTTCTTTGGATATATACCCAGGAGTAGAAATACTGGATCATATGGTAGTTCTATTTTTAATCTGTTAAGAAACTTCCATACTGCTTTACACAGCAGCTGTACTAATTTACATTTCCACTAATAGTTTTTTGTGTTTTCATACAAATTTTTATATTATTTGTTCTAGTTCTATAAAAAATGCCATTGGTATGTTGATAGGGATTGAACTGAATCTGTATATTGCCATGAGTAATATGGTCATTTTAACAATATTCATGATTCTAATCCAGGAACACTATATATCTTTCCATCTGTTTGTGTCATCTTCAATTTCTTTCATCAGTGTCTTAGAGTTTTCCAAACACAGGGCTTTTACCTCCTTAGGTAGATTTATTCCTAGGTATTTTATTTTTTTGATGTGATGGTAAATGGAATTCTTTAATTTCACTTTCTTATTATATAGAAATGCAACAGATTTCTGTATATTAATTTTGTATTCTGCAACTTTACCAAATTCACTGATGAGCTCTAGTAGCTTTCTGGTGCCATCTTTAAATTTTCTACATATGATATCATGTCATCTGCAAACAGTGACAGTTTTACTTCTTCCTTTCCAGTTTGGATTCCTTTCATTGCTTTTTCTTGTCTGAATGCTATGTATGTCTAAGATTTCCAACACTATGTTGAATAAAAGTGGCTAGAGTGGACATCCTTGTTTCTGACCTTAGAAGAAATGCTTTTAGCTTTTCAGTGCTGAGTATGATGTTAGCTGTGGGTGTGTTACAGATGTTTGTTTAGACGGCCTTCCTTGAGGTATGTTTCTTCTATGCCCACTTTCTGGAGAATTTCTATCACAAATGAATGGTGACTTTTGCCAAAAGTGTTTTCTGCATTTTTTGAGATGATCATATGCTTTTCATTCTTCAGTTTGTTAATGTGGTATATCATATTGATTGACTTGCAGATATTGAAAAACCTTTGCATCTCTGTGATAATCCCACTTGTTTGTTGAATATTTTGTTAAGGATTTTTGCACCCGTGATCATCAGTTACATTGGCCTCTAACTTTCTCTTTTTGTGATAGTTTTGTCTGGTTTTTGTATCATAGTGATGCTGGCCTCATAGAATGAGTTTGAAAGTACCCTTTCCTCAACAATTTTTTGGAATGGTTTGAGAGGGATAGATGTTAACTCCTCTCTAAATGTTTGGCAGAACTCACCTGTGAAGTTGTCTGGTCCTAAACTTTTGTTTTTTGGGTACTTCCATTATTTTAAACTGACATCTTTCAAACTTTTAGTGTTTGGGGATTTGGTGAATAAGTCACATCCATTAGCCTTTATGATTTTATAACTATTAATCATAGATAAACTGAAGAGGTGTCAGTTATCAGTCTGTCTAAGTGACTCCTTTCTCCCCTGGAGCATTTTACATGCTATTCTCTTGTTTTCTAATTTTTGCTAATGACTCTCTTAAGGTGAAGCAATCAAAATTACTCCAAATATTCCAAGTCTCAAAGCTTTGTTTTAGAGTAATAGGAAAACATTTTTGTATTTGTTTTCAATAGTCTCCAGTGAATGAAGAATCAGTCTAAACGGCTTTTCATGGAATGCCTAAACTGTATCAGTTATTGGCATATTCATATGTTGATCATTGTTAGTTTGTCAGTAAGTCATGTCCTACGCTTTGCAACCCCATGAACTGCAGCATGCCAGGTTTCTCTGTCCTCCACTATCTCCTGGAGTTTACTCAGACTCATGTCCATTGAGTTGGTGATGCAATCAAACCAGCTCACCCTCTGCCACCCCCTTCTTTTGCTTTCAGTCTATCCCATCATCAGGGGCTTTTCCAATGAGTTGGCTCTTTGCATCAGGTGGCTAAAGTATTGGAGCTTTAGTAACAGTCCTTCCAATGAATATTCAGGATTGATTTCCTTTATATCCAGCACTACAATTTGAAGTTGTCCATTCTTTGGCACTCAGCCTTTTCTGTGGACCAACTCTCACATCTCTCATATGCCGATTGCGTGTGTGCGTGTGCTCAGTCATGTCTGACTCTTTGCGACCCCATGGACTGTAGCCTGCCATGGGATTTTCTCAGCAAGAGTACTGGAGTGGATTGCCATTTCCTCCTCCAGGGGATCTTCCTGACCTAGGGATCAATCCATTGTCTCCGGTGTCTCCTGCACTAAGTTCAAAATCTCCAGGTTCACACAAGTTTAACACAAGTTTAAATTTCCTCAGGGATTTTCCTGGCAGTCAGGTGGTTAAGATATGATTCCTAGTCTGGGAATGAATATCCCAGATACCATGTGGCCAAAAAAAACTTTTTTTCTCAATTCCCTCCCCTCCTTCACCCCCATATCCAATTGCTCTCAGGAACTATCAACTTTATTTTTTAAACATTCTGAAAATTCTTCCATGTCACCATTAGTTTAATTCACACTTATCTCTGGAGCCTTTTATTGGTCTTTGGCATTTTTTTCCTCTTTAACCTGTCTTCCTCATTGCCTCTCCGATTTTCTTTCTAGAATACAAATATATTTGTATCACTGCTTTATTGACAAGCTTCAATTTTGTTAATTAGTTTATATGTATTGATGATACTGTGGATTTTTCAAAAGAGAACTTATCTATTATAAATATAAACTAAAATATTTACAGGTAGAATGATGAGATGTCTGGTATTTGCTTCAAAACTAAGAAGGAGTGAACATGAGTAGGGATATATATCAAACAAGATTGGCCATTGAAAATTGTTAAAGTCAAATAATGAACACATGGAGGTTCACCATATAATTTTGCCTACTTTTGTGTATGTTGGAAATTTTCTATAATAAAAATACTTTTTAACTTTAAATTCTCCTCAAAACTATCTGAATGCTTCAGAAGGGCACACATTACCCTTGACCATCTGGAACTACCTTATCTCTGAGCCTTGAATCCAGTTCCTCTTCCAACACATACCCTATGATTCAGCTCTACCAAGTTACATGTTATTCCTGGAAATATTGGAAATATAACTGGAAATTGGAAGTATAACTCCTGAAAAGAGTCTTTCAAAATACAGTGTCTTTTTTTCTTTTTGAACAATGACTACTTATCCTTTTATATCCTCTTCAAAAGTCACCAACCCTAAGGAACCTTCCCTGACTTAATCTGATATAGTCATCTCCTTTTCCCAGATTTCTATTGAACTCTGTGAAAACCTCTTTTCTAGAACAAATATTTGTGTGATGTAAGATGTTTGGTGTAATAATTTTTTTTAAATATCAATCTGTTTTACTAGGTGGTAATATTCTGTAGGGTAAAGTCTATGCCATTATTTATGTTTGTATAATATGCAGTGCAAAGCATATGTGTAAAAATACTTGCCAAATGAATCACAGGAAAACATACTTTGATTTTTCTTTTACTTTTGTTATCCAAATGTGGATTCTGACTTTCACATAAGAGGTCCCATAAACTAGAATGTACTTAGTCATGTTTTGATAACTTCTAGTTGAGTGAAATTTCCAAATATGAGGATTACAACTCTACACAATCTTTCAAATGTCTTAGCCTCTCTTCCACAAGCTTGATGTGCAAGAATACTTCAAATAGTTGCAGGATTTTATGCATGACACATTTCTTGGTCATCCTTGTAGCTAAAAAGATAGTGACTCAATTCTTACATAATAACTACATCAGTGGCTTATGTCCATCAAAGTTCTTTCAGCCTCCAAAGAGAATTTGAAATTAGTATTTCTTCTAAAGCTTAGAGAATTACAATAGAGTGAGATAGTATGTGTTTCACTGATTCTGCTTCAAGTTCTGCTTGGCCCTTCTCTCTATTTGTAATCATGGCCCCAAGAAACAATTTATAGAGTGAATATGAATGCCCCTCTTGGTGCCAATATTATGTCATTTCTTGTAAAAACCAAATACCTTGTAAAGCAGAGTCTCACTGCTGGTTAATTAGCTAGGTCCTGTGGTCATGATCTATTTTATACCTGTCATCATCCAAGATTATACAATGATTTTTGAGTGCTACCAGAGGCTTAGCTCTGCAGGGGCACCCTGCCCAAGATACAGAGCACCACAGCGGAGGGAACACCTCAACAACGGAAACAGGATGAGTGCAGAACGCAAGCTTGAATCCAGATTACTAGGATGTTTCTTTGTCCTGCAGCATGTTTCTAATGGAAATAGTTATGCATTGGGCACAACCAAAACTGTGGAACCTGGACCCTCCAGAATGGACGCCTTTTCCATAGTGAACATTGGTTTTTAACATAAACATCGTGATATAGACAGTATGATAGATTAGAAAAAGGCATGCACTTTGCTTCTATGAGGACCGGGGCCTCCAGCTTTACTGCTCACCACCTCATGGCCTTGCACAAGGTCCTCAGCCTCCCTGAAATTTAGTTTTCTCTTCTGTAAGTGTCAGCAGTACTATCTACCTCTGGGTGTTGTGAAAATAAACACCAGGTTCTTTCTTCTGTAACAGATTCAGTTTAAATGCCTACTACAGAGGAAAATAGGAAGGGACAGATTCATCTTAGAATCAGAGTGACGTGATTGGAAAGAGACTACAGAGAAATCTCGAGCAGCACCATTCAGATTGAGCCCTATCCTTGCCATAAGAAAATAATGATCTCTAAAATATTCTGTCAGCTCACAGGATTTTGAATGGCAGTGGTTCCATGCATAAACGAAATTCTTTCTACTTCTAAAAAGCAGAACTGTAAGTGGAGCAGAATCCAAAGTGTAGTCAAATTGAACTCATGGTATGAGTTTTCCAGAACCAAATAAGGAAATTATACTCGGTTCTTCTATTTTAAAGCTGCTTTAAACTGTTGTGTAGTCTGTGAGCTTCAGAAATCTACAGTAACTCGAGATTTGAGAACATTCATTCTTCCAAGTCACAGGCAAGTTTTTACAGTGTAGCTGGAAAATAACATTCATTTTTCCTAGCTCCTTGATCCTAGGTCTAAAGAGTTCTAAGAAACCAGGACATCAGTTCCTAAAAAGGAATCCTTAAAGTGGAATCTTCTGAAAGTGAAGTTAAGCAAAAGACTCCACAGAAACTTGGTTCAGTACATTTTTAATTGCTGGATGAAAATAAGAATATTACTTTCTCAAAACAAATCATTTGTTTTTTCTCAAAAACAAATCAGAAAAACAGTCCCTTTTTCTTTTTTATTTAAAAAAATATGGAGTCTGATCCCATGGCCAATTCATGGACCTTTTGCCTGAGTTCTTCTCCTTCCTTTTAGCCTGCTCATCAACCGCTAAAGTCTCTACCACAAATACCTCAAGAAGGGAAAAAAGAGAACCAATTAAAATCACTTAGATGCATTCAAATGCAGTTATTTGTCTGCGACTTTGGCAGCAATTAAGCATCAGTAAAATGGTGACTAAAATGAAATTCTGTAATTAACTGTGAACTTAGTTTTTTCCCTTACTAGTTCTCGATCGAAGATTGTACCTGCAAAATTATACAAAATCCTTCAACTAAAAAAAATAAAGATTATACCTGGAACACATTCAAAGACGAAACTCTGAGTATACTTATGATACTAAAGAAAACCAATGTTCTAATGATCTATGCAGGGGTCTTGGAACATTTTGTGAGGTAGGGACAGGTTCACCCAAACCAGCACCAAGTGCGGCAAAGACAGGGCAGCAGTTGGCATATAGAGAAGTCTTCAGAAAATAAAATGACCAATTTGACCATGTAGAAACATAGAATATGCTGGGAATAACTGCAGCTACATACGTCATTTATATATTGAGTTGAATATTCTAAGTTCACCACTTACAATAGGAGCATTAAGGTTTATTAATATATATAAGGTTTATTAATATCAATATATTACTTCAGAGTCCATAGACTGTAACCCAAGAATGTAAGCCTTTAAATCAACTTTTTCATCTTTTTCTTTTCTTGAAAACAAAATTTCCCCTTTCCTCCTCTGGAAAGGTGCAGAAAATTCTGAGTATTACACCATAGTTATCAATGAAAAATATCCTTGAATCAGTTTATGAATTAAATGTTTTTCAGGATGTTTTATTTGAGGAAGGCTATTTTTCACACCCATAATTTTAAAAAGCTACTATGGAAAGAAACGACATAATAGCTGTTATTGTCAAAAAGCTGTTCACTTGTTTTCCCCATTCTCTGCCTTTAAGCTCAAGTCATCAAAATGCAGAGCTGTGCTGTAAAGTCACACCCCATACACTGTCATTTTTAGGACCTTGAGAACATACTGATTATACAATGAACTGGATTGCTATCACAGAAAATTAACTAGTAGTGAGGATTCTCAATGAGTCTAACAAGCTAAGACTCTCTCAGTTGTGGGCAGAAGGAAATGATCACAGGGACACTGTGCCTGGTGGTCAGAGTACATCTTTTTCTCATGATAATAAAGGTACTATATAACCAGGTAGAACTTCCAAGAAAGCTGATATTTTGTTGGGTAAGGGGAGTGCCTAGCGGACATCAGACTATGCTTTTTAATCTAAAAAACAAGAGCCCTCCTAAAAGCTGAATATTACATCATGCCATAGTTGATACGACTCTACCTTAACCACATTGGGTCTGCAGGGTAGGAAAATGACCACCAAGTCCCTTTAAAAAATACGACCAAAACAAACACTATTGTGTCTGTAACTAAGCTGATCCTGTTGCCGAAGCCAAATATCGAAAGGCTTTGGAAACATCATCATTGACATGTGTTAAATGGCACATAGGGAATCAGTCATCCATTTACCTTCCACCCATGAGAATACAACACAAACTATATTCCTATGATTATAAAGAACAACGGGTATTATTCAGAGTCAGAAGACTGGGGACTTAGTTGAGCTTGGTCACTTACTGGTACCATGACCATGGACAAGTCACTCACTTTCTCTCATTCTCGGTTTCCTCACTGTAATCAGTGGTGATGGTGCCCGCCCATCGCCCCCTTTCATAGGATTGTGGCAAAGTGCAAGAAAAGTGTCTAATGCTGGAAGATTTCCATAAAAATCCAGGAGTTTGCCTTCTCAATACAGCAGAGCCGCTCAACGAAGATGCAAACACAGGAAATCCACAGAACACCAAACTCCAGAGGCATATACACTACTGTGATCGTTTTAAAGCAGCAAAAATCCCAGACTTTCAAATCCATAAAAACAAAGTGAATGTGACCAACAAACAGCTAAACAACTCCAGGGGGGGCAAATGAGCAACCAATAAAAACAGAAATGGCATCCAAGGGAGTTAACTCTTTGGGAAGAGTTTCTTTGGAACACAAGCTGGCAAAAAAAGAGAGACAGAAAGAGAAATACATGAAATAAGCACTGCATCACCAAATTGGTTTCTGTATAAAAGATCCCAGGAAAATAATCACTTCATTTTGTTTCAAAGCAGGTCTCTGGAGTGTGACTTGCAGATTCTGCTGCACCTCTAAGTTCATCTCAGGAGTCCCCATGTGGCACCCACCAGACCACACTGATTGTTAAGAACTAGAGGTGACTTCCAGTGGCTCTGGGTTAGCAGATTGTATTGCTGACTGCTCTTGAATTGGCCCGTAGGTTTAGAAGGATCAGGCAGGTGAGAAGTAGGTGAAAAATGTCTCTTCTTGTTATAAATAGTTTGGTCTTCAAAAGATATAATCTTGTGATAACCACCTTGAAAAAAACATTGACAACTTTCTCAAAGACACGCCTGAGTGGTCTGCTTACTTCGCTTTCCTCCTGCTTAACCAAAAGACCCTTCTGCTCCTCACTCAGTGCTCTTTCTCATCGCCAGCCCTCATTTTGAGATTGAACCACATGGAAGGGTATGGAGAATTACATTTTCAGAAGTGTTTGAGAAGTAGGTTTTTCTCAGGGCTGTCTCTGGTTGATGACCCAGGAAAGCCACAGGTTCATGGGCCACAAGTGAGAAGGTCAGTCTTTAGAAATGGGGCAGGTGGGCGGAGAAGTGTGCACTCCGTGGCAAATGGTGGTGCAAGGGAGCATTCTAATCAGCAGAGACAAGCACCTCTCTCCTCTCCCCCACCCTCCAAATGGAGCAAAGAGAGGGAAGAACTGCATTGCTTCTGGTCCTGAACAGCCTTCTAGTCCTGAACTCTCTGAACAACCCGCTTTCCAGGTTGAGCCGCACAATGAACAGGGCTGACATTAGTGTTATCACCACTAAGCTGGCTGTTTGGGGTGGGGCAGGGGTGGAGTGGCTGTCCCCCAAAGGAAAGGAGTGACAGGAAAAACGGAGGAAAAGGCCAGCAAGGGCAGCCGGAGCAGTGCATTCCTGGGTAATAATAAAGCTCTCAATGGCTGTTCTGACCAATGCACGGCCAGCAGGGAACCACTCATGGAGAAAAACACACTGCCAGTCAGCGCTGCTACACTGCCTGTGCTTGGATTGTCACAAAGGGAAGCCTCACCCTTCCTGCCATGGAGAGTTCGCAAAGGCCATAACGCACATTGTGTGTCTAATCGTGTTGTGCTGAAATAGTCTCATTTGCATTTCATGAGGTTTAAGCTTCAGTGTGTGAGATTAGCAGATGAGCTGCCCTTTTTTTTGTTTGTTTAATGTGTGCAGGTTCTGGAGCCAGATCTTGGTATCACTTCTGCCTGCGTCATGTATCTCCAAGTGACTACAGTCTCTGAACTTCAGTTTCTCTATCTACAAAACTGGAATAATTATATAAAGCACATAGACTTACTGTGAGGATTATATGAACATAAACACAGTTGCTCACCACAATATTTGGTACAGCAAGTACACAATAAATTTATGTTATAACTTTTGTGCTGTGTGTGCTAACCTCAGTTGGGTTCGACTCTTTGCGACCCCATGTACCGTAGCCCACCAGGCTCCTCTGTGCATGGGATTCTCCAGGCAAGAATACTGGAGTGGGTTGCCATGTCCTCCTCCAGGAGATCTTCCCAACCTAGGAATCTAACCCACATCTCTTACATCTCCTGCATTGGTAGGCGGGATCTTTACCACTAGTACCACCAGGGAAGCCCTATAATTATTAGTGCTAATATTAGGATGGTAGTGATAGCAGAAGCCTTGACATCTTTTCAAGCTCTGCCCCTGACTAGTTCTGGAACCTAGATAAATGTGCTACAATTTCCTCATCTTTGAAATGAAGGCATTAAATTGCACATTCTATGATTCCTATCCAAGAATTAAAAGCTTTGGTTCTGAGAGAGCAGTATTGACACATATTCACTGCTGCTGCTGCCGCTAAGTCGCTTCAGTCGTGTCCGACTCTGTGCGACCCCATAGACGGCAGCCCACCAGGCTCCTCTATCCCTGGGATTCTCCAGGCAAGAACACTGGAGTGGGTTGCTAAAATAGCTAGCTAGTGGGAAGCTGCTGTCTAGCATAAAGAACTCAGCTTGGTGCTCTGTGATGACCTGGAGAGGTGGGATGGGGAGGTGGGAGGGGAAATATATATACATATGACTCACATTGTTGTAGCAGAAACTATCACAACATTGGAAAGGAATTATGCTCCGATTAAAAACTAACTAAATAAATACACAGAGACACACAAAACTTTGGTTCTATGGACATACTGTCTTCATGCAAAATAATTATTTCTATTATTCTGATATTACTATTTTGAAAGTCAAGATATCATTGGTTTATAAAATAATCTGTAGGCTTTCAAAAATTCAGCACTCATAATCCAAAGAATAATCAGACTGCCATTTAGACACCCCCCACTTTTGAGGTCAGAGAAGGCAATAGCACCCCACTCCAGTAATCTCGCCTGGAGAATCTCACGCACAGAGGAGCCTGGTGGGCTGCAATCCATGGGGTCGCTAAGAGTGGACACGACTGAATGACTTCACTTTCACTTTTCACTTTCATGCATTGGAGAAGGAAGTGGCAACCCACTCCAGTGTTCTTGCCTGAGAATCCCAGGGACTGGGAGCCTGGTGGGCTGCCGTCTATGGGGTCGCACAGAGTCGGACACGACTGAAGCGACTCAGCAGCTGCAGCACTTTTAAGGTGGATGGCTCTATAACTCTGACTTCACCTGAGTATTGCTTTCTACTGTCAGTCTTCAGAAAAAGGGAACTACCCCAGAAACAAACTCCCTAGAGAATGGCTCCTTGGGCAGCCAGTGCCCCACAGTCAGACAGAACTCACTGGGCCATGTGGCACATGCCAACCCAAGGACCTCACACCACTGGCATACAGAGGAACAAAGAGTTGGAAACATTGTTTTCTTACTGGACACTCTAGATTTTGTGAATCCTTCTACATTTTGAAAGAAATAAAGGGGGAGATCTCCCAAAACCAGACTAGCCAGGCGTCTGAATCTGCTTCCACCCCAGGTCTTTGGCTGATGTGGCAACTCAAGGCCAAACGCACTGAGGGAAGCTTGGGCAGAATCAGCGTGTCATTTTCGATCCATTCTCCAAGTATGAGGAGGGTGTGGGTGGCTGAGGGAGAACTTGAGCCTATATGACAATCTGCCAGTCATTTAGGGAAAGAAGCACACTTTGGGGTGGCCTGGGTTTCTCACAAGCAAAACTGACTATTTGGTCAGAATTCAAATCAAAACACCACTGTGTGCAGCCCCGCGCCCACCCCCCTTAATGTCCAGGCAATCCAGAAAAGGGAACTTGTTTGGTTACGTGCCCCCATGGGTCTGATTCAGAGACCCGGCACTTCGAGAGGTTTTGCCTTCTCCCGTTCTCCTTTCCCTTTCTTAATCACTGTCTGGGGACAACAACGCAAGGACAAGTCGCCTAAACGGAAGCTTTGTTTCAGGACTGCGCCTGCTTCGCTGCCCTGCCGAAACCAAGCCCCATTACTGCCAAATGAACCAGAGAAAGAACAAGCCCTCTGGGTGTTGGATGCCAGGCCCCCTAGAGTTGGTAATTAGCTTCAGAAAACACTTTTGTAATCTGGGTTGTAAACAAGGAAGAACGGCTGTTTACATCAAAAACACAGGAATTCCCTTATCCAAAATAAGGAAGACTAGGGACGACTAGAAATTTGAGCTGTAAAGTGATAGAAGTGAGTTAGAAAAGCTGTAATGAAGATGAAAAGAATTATAAAATTTATCTTTCCATGAATTAGAAAGCATGTCTGAAATCGAAATATGATTTCTAATCTGAGTCTTATTTTGTTAGCTTTCTGTTTTGCAGATTTTTATACAGTTACATGAGACAGTCTTCAAAATTGACTTAGAGCAGTCCAGTTGCACATACAATTGATTCACAAGCTATTTCTCAAACAATATTTTCAATGCTAAGACTCAAGCGTCAGTGGTAAAAACTGATGAAAATCAAATCTAGTCATCAACTCATCACATCAATAGTCTCTACTTCAGAAACTGAATCTTGGCTTTGAAACTAAACGTCATATACCATTAAAATTCCAAATACCAGGAAATAAACTTGCTATTTCCTAGAAAGGAATCAAGCCATATGCCTCACTAATCCTTAAAGTTAGAAAACAAGGCTGCTGAAAAGAATACTTGCTTTAAAAAAAAGACTAGTAAAAACACAAATGGCTATTAGCAACAGGTAGAAATAAAATGTCTCCTTTAGTGCCAGAGGGAAACCAAAATTAAAAATTGTCAGTGGCTTGCAAAACATGTGTGCACCTGCACACACACAGGAGCGTGCACACACAAACACACACACATACACACACACACACGCACGCACACTCACACACAGAAGAAAGTTCTCCAGTTACTTACTAGGATGGTTGGTCGCGTATTCACATCAGCGCCCTGCCTGCTCAGCTGCCAAGTGCCAGAGCAGTCGGCGAGCAGCTGTTTCCTTCAAGCTGCGGCTGTGTCTTAACCAGTCACATGCACCTCCTGATAAATACCGCTACGTGCCAGGAGGTCAGAAACCGAAGATCATTATTCTCCTAATTCGCAAACCGTCTCATAACCCGTGCACTGGCTCAGCCAGTGCATTAGCATGTAGAGCAGCACATTCCATCATTTGTTTTCTTTTGTGACAAAACACGAACAGCTGATAACTCACCCTGGAGAGCAGGTCACTGCAGTGGAAAGTTGATGTTTGTGATGGGAAGGAGGTGGCAGGGGGTAGGCTGGCAGTCTGTCTGCTCTCTTACCTCCCTCAGGTTTTCAATGGGACACTTGAACAGCAAGAGGAAGGGACCCCAGCAGTACAGCTGGTGGCAGCTGCTCTTCTTTCCAGTGTCCCTAGTCTACATCCATCCGCTGCTCCATCTTGGTTTTATTTTCTCAGCATCCCAGGCTCCAGTTTGTTGGAAGAGCCACAAACTGAGAGGACTCTTCTGGGGAGGACAGACTAGCAGTCTAAGAAAGCTTAGGCTTAATTTCAAAGGACAGGGCTGCTATGCCCCATGATGCTGAGGGGAGATGTGTGGAGGCTTAATGAGGAATAGCAAATGCAGCTTTATCTAAAGAGCGAATGGAAATGATTTCAGGCACTTGAGACCAAACTTCCGCATAGTTATCTATTGGATTGTGTCAACATTTGGTGGCACTGTTGAGATTATCAGCGAGGGAATGAGAGTGGAAACAGAAGTAATCATAGAAATTCACAAAGCACTTTGCAGATGTGCCGCTGCCCTCTTTGGTATGCCAGGAAATGGGACCAGCCTGCTGTTTCCTGTGTTGCTCACAAAAGTGGCAAACCATCCTGAGTGCTTTGCTGAATTCATATTTCTCACCTGTGCTGATTTTCCCACCACCGCATCCCCCTTCTTCTTTGCCCGTCTCTGCAAAGAAAGCCTTTAAGCTATCTGACTTTGGACAGAATCTGACCTTGGGCATCTGACCCAAGCTGTGGTAAGAGTGACACTTACCCAAATCTGTGCCCGAGGAGAGTAGAGGGGAGATATGACAGAGATTCAGCCCTTTTGGCAAACTGAACATCCAAAAAAGATTTTTAAAAGGTTAAAATGCCCCAGGGGATTTCTGAACCATAATGAGCCTGTTAAACTGTCAACCTTGATTTTTAATAAATAAGATCTTAATAGAAGAGCCTGTGTGGGCCATTTTTCAAATCTGGATTTTGTCTTATAATTATTTACAATGTTAATCAAACCAGAAATTTCCCTCTGTACAGAAGATAAAATGTTTTTCCAGAAAATCAGAAAAGGATGAAAAAAAACCATCAGTTTTGCCATTCTTTCAGAGGATTCATTTGTTAGCAACATGTGAGAGTCCAAAGTACAAATGAAAATTTTTAAAGCTTCAAAATGTATCTTTAAGGGTTCAAAGTTTTTAACAGAAATAAGACATCAGAATACAATGTGCTAAAATACATGTTAGCTTCATAAGCAGTTTTTCCTGTATTCATATGACCATCATTAACCCAAAACAGAAAAGGAGGCCTATTGAAGGTGTGAAATATTACTTTGATTTATTTTTACTTTATAATTATAGAAACTTTTGTGACCTGATGGCATCCATCAGTTACTTTACTTGTAACTGACTTGTTAATTGTTCTGGTGATCTATTGCATATCACATGGTCAATGAAAGAGAGAAACCCTTCAATAACCAATAGAAAAAACAGTCTCAGGAAAGGCAAACACAAACAACATTGTAAAGCAGCTATACTCCAGAAAAACAAAAGAAGGAAATACTTTTCTCCTTCTGTTGGCAGAGAGGAACAAAAGGGATGGACCCTGAATCACAGCCTTGAAGCAAACCGTCGATGCAGACCACGACCAGGAACACGCCTTCCCAATAGGGTCCAGGGCTGTGATGGAAGGTTCTCCAATGACACCTTTCAGCCTCGCAAAGAAATGGGGAGATCCCACCTCCATGCCCATACTGTCTACAGGTACTAATCATTTCCTTCAATTCAAAGAGAGGTGCCCTCCTCCTATTAGAGGCCATCTACCTACCGGATTTGGGTCTCACTGGGCAACTCCCACCTGTTTAGGATGCTTTCACCAACAACTTTACCTTCTCACCCTCCTCATTATCTAAATATGCTCATGGTTTTCTGTGTCCTAAAAACAATCCTTTTTGATCCTTCGCTTCTTTAACTCCTGCTCTAACCCATTCATTCCCTTCGTGACTAAACTTCTGGAGAAATACTTGTCTGGTCTTGCATCCCATTTTAAGTCTCAACCTGCTTACAGTCTGGCTTCTTCCATCAATTTCACTGAAATGATTTTTTTTTTTTTTTTTAGGGAAAGCAGGCTCAGTTCAGTTCAGTTGCTCAGTCGTGTCCAACTCTTTGCGACCCCATGAATCACAGCATGCCAGGCCTCTCTGTCCATCACCAACTCCCGGAGTCCACTCAAACTCATGTCCATTGAGTCGGGCCGTCCAGCCATCTCATTCTCTGTCGTCCCCTTCTCCTCCTACCCCCAATCCCTCCCAGCATCAGGGTCTTTTCCAATGAGTCAACTCTTCGCATGAGGTGGCCAAAGTATTGGAGTTTCAGCTTTAGCATCAGTCCTTCCAATGAACACCCAGGACTGATCTCCTTTAGGATGCACTGGTTGGATCTCCTTTATTTTGGGGGGCTCCAAAATCACTGCAGATGGTGATTGCAGCCATGAAATTAAAAGACGCTTACTCCTTGGAAGGAAAGTTATGACCAACCTAGATAGCATGTTGAAAAGCCGAGATATTACTTTGCCAACAAAGGTCCATCTTGTCAAGGCTATGGTTTTTCCAGTGGTCATGTATGGATGTGAGAGTTGGACTGAGAAGAAAGCTGAGCGCTGAAGAATTGATGCTTTTGACTGTGGTGTTGGAGAAGACTCTTGAGAGTCCCTTGGAAAGCAGGCTAGATTTATTCAAAAACTATAAAAGCTTATAATATGAATCAAACAAAATTAGTTGTTAAAAGTGACTAATATGTATCAAAATTCTGACCAAATCAAGACAATCCAAAGCACAGAAAGATTATATAGCCCAAGAAAAAAAAGCTATAAATAGGAATGTCGATAGAGAAACTACATAAATATACAAATCTACAGTTTTAATGTAACAACAACAAGTCATTAGGTACATGTGTCAGCTATCTTTCTCCAACATTAAAATAGCACGTTTCACTTTTAGTAAAAACATACATAACACATAAAATCTTCCCCCAAGTCACCAAAGACCAAAGTTATTGGCTTCACTTGTATTTTACTCAACTTCTCAGCTTTACTAGACCCAACTCACCAAACACTCCTTAAAATTTTCTCTTGTGACTTCTGTAAAATTTACTCTTGCCTCCTTCAGCCTCCTATGTGGACTTTTCTTCTACTTGCCCCTTAAATGTGAAAATCCCCTCTTTCTTCCTGTTTTCTTACATCTTGCATGTGTCTTCATTGATTACCAGTTTCCTAATTAGTTGCATTGCCTTCAAAAGCCCGTCTCTACCTTCAATCTATTTATTTTTTTTACACTAAAATCTTCTCAGGGGCCATGGTGGTGGCTTTGGTACCTTTATATTACCAGAACCTGTGACTGGGCTTGAATTTTTCTCTTGCATTTTCCACTGCTGTTTCATTTCTTACTCTGTGTTATAGTTAGGTCTTCATGTGTCTATGTTGCATGCAAACTTCAACTACCTTAGAGAAAGCGTATAACTTACTCATTTTATATCCTGCAATGCCTAGTACAATGTCTGATATATAGGAGATATGTGGCTGTAACCATGCTGAATAAATAAATGAATGATTGAAGAGAAGGGTCATCTGTCTGCCTATTCCTTTAAGAAAAGATAATTTTTCAAGTTTGTAAAAATGGATTTTATATTAGTTCATCAAACCATCCTAAGCAATTCCCTCCCAAAAGAAATTATTTTCTCCACATTCTTTGACAGCACTGTAGTAAAACTATAAAACAATTACAAAGCCAGAAAAGAGCCAAGCTCTTGGAAAGATTTATAATTTGTCTTTAAAAAAATCATTGATTGGGAAAGAAGAAAAAAACAATTATAGAATGCTTAGAAATTTCAGTAATGAGAACACCACATATCAAACAGCATGTACAAAGCAAAAGAGTTAATCAGAGACAAGCTGACTTAAGAAGAAGTTAAAAAACAATAGATCAATAATCATGGGAAAATGCAAAAGGTATTAAGAAATTGTTCCAAGAAAACTTTTTGGTCCAAATTACTCATACAATCAAGTTCTCTTGTGGCTTGAAGCCATAGATAATTCCCAGGCTTTACAAAATGTTCAAGTGGACAAAAATAACAGAAAGCTAACATAATACCCTTGATTTAAAAATAAACAAACAAACTGATAGAACATAATAAAGGAAATCACAGACTAAGTTCCTGTATAAACACAGTTAACCCTTGAGATGAAAAAAGCCTCAAAATTAAGGAATGCATTAGCATAGTAACATAAATAAGTCAACAGAAAAAATTTTGATTTAGCACAGTAATCTTAACAAGTCTTTTGATAAAACTAAATATCAATTTTTTTTAATTAATAGAATAGGAGAATTTTTCTTAGCACAATAAAGATTGTGTATCCCAAACCAAACACAGGCATCATACCTCAAGGTGTAATACTGGAAGTATAAACATTAAAACCAGAAACAAACAAGAAAAGAAGGCCTATTATCACTACCATCATTTATTTTAGCATAGTATTCTGGACCAGGTAAGTAAAAGAAACTAAAAAAAGAATTATGAAAGAGCAGGAGACAAAATTATCTAACCTGTACATGTTATAATCATTTACTCAAAAGAATCAGCTTTTTAAAAAGCTTTTAAATAATTGGAAATGTCAATGAGGTAAACAGTTAAAAAACAAATTCACAAAATAAAAGAATTTTCTATAAAACAGCCAAAAACTGTTGGGAAACATAAAGGAGAAAAAAAAGCTTAATAGTAGCAACAAAGTATCTAGAAATGACAAAAAAAGTGAATAACTTATATTTTAAAATTTATAAAACTATATTGAGAAAATATCTCAATAAATAATGTTATATGATTTTCTTGGAACAGAAGATTCAACATTGTCAAATGTCAATTTTTCCCTATTTAATTTATAAATATAATTAATTATTGGTTAAAATCTCAAAGAGATTTTTCAAACAGCTTAAAAAAGAACTCCTGAAGTTTATTTGAAAGAATGAAATACAGAATGGTAAAGAAATTTTTAGAAAACAACAAAGAGGTGTGTCCTGGATATTAAATAGGCTAACAAGAAAAAATCAGGAATTTAACAGTTTGATACTGATGCCAAAGGAGGCAGAGCAATGGAACAGAGCAGAAAGCCCAGAACTATAAATACACATACTATAATAAAATGTTTATCTGTTAAATATGGTGTTTAAACCCAGCGGGGAAAAATTATTCTGGTTGAATTAACTGGTTGAATAGTTAATTATTAGGAAAAATAAAGATGTAATTATTACCTCACATCATACACAAAGTAAATGCCCAGTGGACCAAAGAGTGAAATATGAGAATAAAACCACACACTTGGAGAAAATGATGTAATTGTTTTTATAATCTTAAAAATCATTTAAATCATGGTTAAATATGTTTATTGAAAAAATTATTCTATAATCAGAAAAGCAGAAATTATAAAGAAAAAAATTTACTATTTAAATGAATAAAATGTAAAATTTGTATATGTCAGAAATAACCCCACCATAACCAAAATTAAATCAGAAACGACAAAATGAGATTAAAAAATGAAACCTGTATGTTAAAGGGTTAAGAGCCTTAACATATGAATAACACTTATAGTTAACAACAAGGCAAAGGATACTATAAATGGTCCACAAGGGAAGAAATATAAATGACCAACACACATCGGAAAAATATTGTTTCCTAAAAATGCATATAAGCTAAACAATAATAGGATACCCTTTATTTTCTAAAACCTTGACAAAGATGGATTATTGATACTTTCCAATGTTGGCAGGAGGTTTGGAAAACAGCACCTTCATTCTCTACTGGCAAGAATATAAATTGCTACAACATTTGAGGAAGATAATTTTGTGATATGTAGCAAAAGCTTTTTAAAATATGTATACTTTATAATTCTTCAGTTTGTGTTTACAGATATAGCCCCAAAATATAGATATTCATATATAAGGGTGTTTTTCACAACATTGTTTCTACTAGTGAAAACTCTGAAACAATCTATGTGCCAAAAGCAGTAGAATAAATTGTAACACATTCATAAGATGTAGCACTATGGAGTCATTATAAAATAATGTTGAAATATGTTAATGTAGAAAACTATTTGGTATAGATTAAGTGAAAAACACAAATTACAAAACAATTTATTCAGTGTGACTCCATTTTTCTAAGAAAATATGTGAGCATGTAGAAAATTGAAAATTTGACACCAAATTTTTAACAGCAGTTATCTTTGGGAGTTCAGGTCACATCCAGTTTCCCCTCCCCCCCCCCCTTCTTTATGTTTATCAGCTCTTTTCTAGTGTTTTCATGATAAATATGTAGCAGTTGTTCATTTTCAAATGAGATCTTTTTTATATAAGAAAAAGTATACTAGTCATATTTTAATTTAGAAGTATTTTAATCATCCACATGAAGAAGAGAAAGCCTTTGATGAGAAACATGATTAAGAAGAAAAGACCCAGAGCAGGAAAGCCTCACCATCCGTTAACAAAGCCAGCCACTTCCTCCCAACTAAGTCTTGACTCTCTAAACTGGTGCTCCTGGATGTAATAACTGACAGCAAGTCACTGGAAGTGGTGGACCTACCTACCAGGTTCAAAGGCTGAAGGAAGAGGAGGGAAACATGGCCTGGCTTGAGCACCTTGGATTCAGTTTCTCAGAGACATCCTGATGGGCCTTTGTGCCTATTAGAGGCATTCCCACAAGCAGAAATTCCCAAATGGTATCCATCCCATGCACACATGATCAGGGAGCATGAACCACCATTGCCGCCCCTTACTCCCCTCAGCCCTGCCAGCTCCCCCCCATCTATCTGCTTGGTGCCAGGCTCCATACAAGCCGCTCCAAGCTGGTGACACACCACCTGCTGGTCAACTTGAGGTACCACTGCTATGCTGCATCCTCTGCTGCTAAGTCGCTTCAGTCATGTCCGACTCTGTGCGACACCATAGAAGGCAGCCCACCAGGCTCCACCGTCCCTGGGATTCTCCAGGCAAGAACACTGGAGTGGGTTGCCATTTCCTTCCCCAATGCATGAAAGTGAAAAGTGATAGTGAAGTCGCTCAGTCGTGTTTAACTTTCAGCGACCCCATGGACTGCAGCCTTCCAGGCTCCTCCATCCATGGGATTTTCCAGGCAAGAGTACTGGAGTGGGGTGCCACTGCTTTCTCCGATGCTGCATCCTCACCCCCACCTTATTTTCAGGGAGCCTCATATGCAATGTTACTCTTGTATTTCTTGGGTTCAGTAAATTCTACCTGGTCACTGCTTTCTCAGATACATATACTTTGGGAGCCTTTTCTCTCCTTTTTTTCCTTCCACCATTTGTCTAAGAATCTTAGACAAATGGGGATCTTCCTTCACCTTCTTGTTCTTCCCTTTTTTTCCCCTTTTTTCACCATGTGTGAGCCAAAATAAATACATAATCACAATCAGTTGTAAGAACCACGCAAGCTACATGCCAGTTACAGAAAGAAATTGTAAAGAATCAGAGTAGAGTTTTTAACCACCAAAGCCCTTGAACTAAGTAAACCATTGTCAATAAATGAGAAAATAAAATGTCTTGTGTTCAATGCACATTGCATTTAGGGATTCATCAAAGTATGTGACAAAAATCTCTACCTTCAAGGTTTATAACACCTCCAGGAGAAAAGTGGAACATGTAGAAAGCCATACGTAAGCAATAACAACAAATATTTATCACAACAATCAGCATCTATTAATATGATGTACTATATTAATATATTGTTAATAGTTTATAACCAGTTATCACCTGCTTAAAATGCTCCTTTAATTCTCACAGCAATGCTCTATAGAGATACTATTATCCCCAGAGGACCTTTAACAAGATTAACTAGCCTCCCCACAGCTAGGAAGCAGCAAAGAAAGAGACATTTTGAATGCGACTGTCTGACTCCGAACCCTGCACATTTAACCCCACAAAATGATTTGGCAGTCAGAACTTTTCAGAGACTTGCTTGTTCTTTTCTAGCTCACCCTGCTTATCCTCGAGCATAATAGCCAAGTAAACTGCATGGCACTTTAAGATCTAATCTCTGGCATCACAACAGTAGTCTGCTACTCTTGTCCATTGCAAACATGTTCTATTTCAGCCAACGATAGTGGTTCATGGTCGTGAGGTGGTCTGGTAGACTGAGTGGCATTTATAACATTGCTTCTAGGACTTCCCAGCGGCTAAGATTCCATGCTGCCAGCACAGGGGGCCCGAGTTCAACCCCTGGTCGGGGAACTAGATCCCACATGTTGCAGTGAAGACCCAGAGTGCCACAGCTAAGACCTGGCACAGCCAAATAAGTAAAAGAAATATTTTTAAAAACCATTGTTTCTGTGCATAATACTTCTCTGGGTTAAAAATATCTTGGGTTTCCAATAACTGATTTACAAGTGAGCCTTTGGAACACAGCCATTCATAAACTGGAGACAGGCTGTAGAAAAATGAAGAGGAGAATGAATAAGGACAGTCTCCAGCAGAGGAGGCCTCAGCAGAAGGTGCCCTCAAACCCCATCCTCTGTGCCCCCCTTTTACATACCATCCCAGGAGGAACTCCCAAATTTCTGTACAAATCAATCCAGATTAAAATAGCCTTCCCCTTTCAGTATCTCTTTTTCCTGCCAATCTCGTCTCTCTTTTCCCTCTTTTTTATAAAATTTCATTTACTTTTTAAAAACACATTACATATTAGTAGAGTTACATTTACTCAATCTAATTTGTTTAAATTTATCTTAATGGCAACATTTTCCCCTCCATTTAAGCTTCTCAGATCTCTTAATGTAGCTTCTTAGACCATGTTAGCTAAAGCTATATTCTGTTTAAAAAAAAAAAAACAGGAAGGAAAATTAGGTATTCATGGCACAAAACACCTTACTTAGCACAACTGCTTATACAATAACTTCCCCCACTAAGAGTCTTCTTTCAAAACCCTGACTTGACAGCAAATTTTATCAATCTTTGAAGATCTCATCACTATATACCACAGATTAATGATAATATTAACTTTAAATCTTCTAAAATGCCACTGCAGTTTCCAGAATTCTTTTAGTTCTTGAAAAAAGTTGCTCAGAGTAAAAAATAAGCAAATAAATAAATAAATATAGATAAAATCCCCAAGGCTGTCTCTATGCATTTGCCTGAGACTCATTTGGTACGTAGAAAATAATAGAAGGGCAGTTTTCACATTTATGGTTTCCTTCCTATCTGTGTCAGCATCATTGTTATATCAAAGTATAAAACACAGAGCTGATTCAGGGATAAATGAGGCAAAGAAAATATTCAAATTTATTTTTTTTCTTGTTATGTGATAGTCAAATGCACGAAGTGGGGCACAATTTGATCTTCCTAGGAATCACAGGAAAAGCATAGTTAGAAACTCCAAATCCTCTTATTCTTATATGCAAACTCTAGGACCCCTCGGACCCACTTCTGCCTATTCTCTCATCGTTGTTTTGCTCTTGCTGGACTCCTGTAAGTCTGCTAAGCTGTCCTGGGTTCACATCACAGCCCACTGGCCTGGGCTGGAATATGATGGTCAGTGAACACTTTCGGAATGAATGAAAGAATTTATTTTTACACCATGGTTATACTATACATTAACCATACTATTTTGATACCAAATCCATTTGCTCAAAATTATACATAATTCTAACCAGTGTCAATGTTTTACTCAAATCACTTCTGCTCTTTACTTTACCATATTACCCAAACCCAGCTGGCTGACTACAAGTCCTATTTTCCAGTCTTTAGTGCCAAACTACTTGCTCAAGCTTTAATCCAACCATCACCACCTGAGGGTTCTAAATCTGTGAGGCCTGAGCTTCTAACCTCATTTCCATTTATCATACACATGATCAAATATCGCCATGGTTTACTTGCACTATCTTTGCTGAAACTTTCAACTGCATCTCAGGCTTACTTACACCCTTTGTGTGTAGAATGCCTTTGGATAAGATATTCCTTTCTGTGACTTCCTGGAAAAACAAAAAGGCAACCACAAGAGCGGGAACCTGCTGCGGAATGAGGATCTAACATTCTTGCTATAGGATTTTCTTATTTGCAGATCACAGGGGGTCAACTAAGAAAGCCCTTTTAGAAGCACATTAAAAAGTGGTAGGAATGGTTCCAGTTTTCCTTCATATTTTAATTAAATAAGGAGTGTTTGTTCTCAGGGCTTTTCTTGGTGATTGCCATTCTTATTAGTGAAAGGCAATAGATCCATTTATGTTGTGGTAAACTCTCAAACTGAGAGGCAAGTACAGGGGAAGGGTCAGAGCTGAGAGGCGGGTGCTGCTTCAATAGAACCATAGGAAGTAAGAAAGTCAGCCAAAGCGTCTTGGCTTATGGAAATAAACACGTGGTAGTGAGCAATCAATGCAGGAGAGCATAGGTTAAAATAGCTGAAAACAGCAACCTAAGTGGTGAGGCTTCAGGAGGTATCTGAATACTTATAAACCCTTTTTAAAAATATATATTCTAATGGTCAGGAAAATTACCTTATCACTTGGAAGAATGCTCTTGTTTCCTTTTACACTGTAAGAGAAACAGATGCCTGTGTGAATTTTTTAACTTACAAAATACTTAAACTTAAAAAGCAATAATGCTCATCATAGATAAATACAGAGATATATGTAAGGGAAATACTACCAAAAAAAAAAAATAAAATATGTTATTGTAGAACTCCTCTCTCTCACTGACATGACACACAGCAATGAGAAATGCATCTCATGCATACATACACACATAGGGCTCTATTTTTCCATTAAAAAATAATCTAATTTGATTTCCCCCCATCACAGTGTATCATGGTTACATATACTGGCTTCACTACCAGTAACACCGATTTATTTTCTTAATAGTTTTGTACTCCTTCATACTGTAGTTATCTAGTTTATTCACCTTATTGCTGAACACTAAAGATGCTCCTAGTGTTTGTCTCTATAAACAGTGCTGCACTTAACATTCTAGCACATGTCTTAGTTTCTGGTGCTTTTATTTCCAAAGTGTAGATCTCCAAAACTGGAATCATTGGGATTTCAAAGTGTTTCATTTTACTCTGAACTCTCATTTATTTCCCCAAGACTAAACTGAAAGCAACGCAAGGGTCAAGGCCTTTAAAAGACTGATAAATGTAAACTTAGAGGATCAAGATTATTCATTTGCAGAATCCTGTCCTACCAGGCATATTAACTAAATCATTTGTGTTGAATATTTTGCTTGGTTTTCATGTACAATAATAACATTTTTTTTAAAACCAAAGCATATTAAGCCAAATCACTAAAATTGGCCAAAGTTAAGAGTTTAGAATCTATTTCTCTCGCTTCCCTGGATAGCTTAGCTGGTAAAGAATCTGCCTGCAATGCAGTTGAGTTCAGTTCAGTCATTCAGTCTTGTTCAACTCTTTGAGACCCCATGGACTGCAGCACGCCACGCTTCCCTGTCCATCACCAACTCTAGGAGCTCACTCAAACTCATGCCCATTGTGTAGGTGATGCCATCCAACCATCTCATCCTCTGTCATCCCCTTCTCCTCCTGCCTTCAATCTTTCCCATTATCAGGGTCTT
This sequence comes from Bos indicus, assembly GCF_029378745.1. NCBI lineage: Eukaryota > Metazoa > Chordata > Mammalia > Artiodactyla > Bovidae > Bos > Bos indicus. The sequence goes on along the minus strand of NC_091770.1, from coordinate 15,948,915 downwards.
TTCCAATGAGTCAGTTCTTTGCATCAGGTGGTCAAAGTATTGGAGTGCAAAGCAGAAGACCCCAGTTTGATCCCTTGGTTGGAAGGATCCCTTGGAGAAGGAAAAGGTTACCCATTCCTGTATTCTTGGGCTTCCCTGGTGGCTCAGTTGGTAAAGAATCTGCCTACAATGTGAGAGACCTGGGTTCAATCCCTGGGTTGGGAAGATCCCCTAGAGAAGGGAACACTTCATTTCAACCCTTATTATCTGCATACACCAAAAATTCCATGAACTCTAGAGCCCATTCAAGTTGCAGAATCTCTTGCTGATTGATTTTTTTTTTTTAATGTATGAGCAAAAATGAACTGATATGTTAGGAAGAACAAAAATGTTAATGTTGGACTAGAAATTAGTGCTGGGTGAAAAAGGATCAGGAGCGCCCTCACTTACCTCTATCTTATTTTCTGGACTGTGGCCTTAGTAACTGAAGGGCCAGCTCTTCCACATGCCATCTCAGTGAAGGAGGGATGGGGCCCACAATCTAAATATAACAGTAGGAGCACCCCAGGTCTACAACTACACTCTTCCTGGCATTAGATGTTTATCACAAACCACCTCTTCTAAATTATATAGTTTCACCATGTCATTTGGTTTGGGATTTTGGAGTGAAAGTTTGGACTATGTTAGTCTGTATTTTAACAGCATATATATTCCACCTGACCATTAACTAATATGGCTATACCAGCCAACACAATTTAAGATACCAGCAACTGAGCATAGAGTTCCTTGCCCAAAGGAAAGGAAAAAAAAAAAAAAGTTCTATTCAACATGAATTAAAGGGAAATTGTTCACATTACCAAAGCATTCTTTGTTTTAGAAAGCCACTCATTGCAGGATTACAAGAAATGTGTGTGCCCTGGTTCATTAAAAATGGCATTCGACCAACCAAAATTCAACTCATATTATTCAAGAACATATTTGTTAAGTAAAATAAACATGAGTCCAATTTTGGACCCAACTTACTGGCCTAGATGGTCTGTGTCCTTTCCTTCAGAACAAAAAAGGAGGCAAGCAATTCCTAGCTGCCTGTGAAAGACAGGTTATTTCACAACCCCTCCAGGGGTGCTTAAAAGTAACCTGCTAAAAATAGCCCCGCAACTCTGACATTAGTGTCCTCAGCAGAGGGGCCAAGTGAAACTCTAAGTTGCCTGAAATATGTCCCCTGCAATCTAATTCCATAGGACTACTATTAGCTGAAAATCCCCAGTTTTCCTCCTGACAATTCCAACATTAATATGTTTTTTTTCTTTTTTAGCCATTTTCCAAACTAGGAGGAGAGGCAGTACAGTGAGTGGTGAGGATTTTGGCATGTTGGAGAACTGGAAAATCAGGATTCTCATTCCCTAATCAGTCACTCACTAGCTGAATAAGTCACTTAACCCTTCAAGTACAGGCACCCCCTGATTTATGATGGCTTGACTTGCAAATTTTTGACTTTATGGTGTTGTGAAAGCTATACACATTCAGTAGAAATCATACTTTGAATTCTGAGTTTTGACCTTATGGCAGAAAGCGAAGAGGAACTAAACAGCCTCTTGATGAAGGTGAAAAAGGAGAGTGAAAAAGCTGGCTTAAAACTCAACATTCAGAAAACTAAGATCATGGCATCCGGTTCCATCACTTCTTGGCAAGTACGTGGGGAAAAAGTGGAAACAGTGTCAGATTTCATTTTCTTGAGCTCCAAAATTACTGCAGATGGTGACTGCAGCCATGAAATTAAAAGACGCTTGCTCCTTGGAAGAAAAGCTATGACCAACCTAGAGAGCATATTAAAAAGCAGAGACATTACTTTGCTGATACAGGTCCACATAGTTAAAGCTATGGTTTTTCCAGTAGTCATGTATGGATATGAGAGTTGGACCATAAAGAAAGCTGAGTGCTGAAGAATTAATGCTTTTGAACTGTGGTATTGGAGAAGACTCTTGAGAGTTCCTTGGACTGCAAGATCAAACCACTCAATCCTAAAGGAAAGCAACCCTGAATATTCATTGGAAGGACTGATGCTGAAGCTGAAGCTCCAATCCTTTGGCCACCTGATGCAAAGAGCCGACTCATTGGAAAAGACTCTGATGCTGGGAAAGATTGAGGGCAGGAGAAGGGGGTGACAAAGGTTGAGATAGTTGGATGGCATCATCGACTCAATGGACACGAGTTTGAGACAACTCTGGGAGATAATGAAGGGCAGGGAAGCCTGGTGTACTGCAGTTCATGGGTCGCAAAGAGTTGGATATGACTTAGCGACTGAACAATAGGCTAGCAGTATGCACTCTGATCCTCTCTAGTGATGCTGAGCTGCTCTGGCGAGCTGCAACTCCCAGTCAGCTGAGTGATCACAAGAGGAAATAACCCATATACTTAATACCATTCTGAACTTCTACAACCATTCATTTTTCACTTTCCGTACACTATTCAATCAACTACATGAAATACTCAACACTTGGGTATAAAATAGGCTTTGTGTTAAATGATTTTGCCTGACTATAGGTTAATGTAAGTGGTCTCAGCACGTTTAAGTTAGGCTAGGCTAAACTATGATGTTCAGTAGGTGCAGTGTATTAAATCTATTTTCTACTTGTGATATTCTCAGTTTATATTGGGCTAATTGGGACATAACCCCATTGTAAGCAGAGGAAGACCTGTGTAAGATTCCTCAATTGTAAAAAGGAAATGATAATACCCAACTCAAAGGGTGGCTATGTGGGTTGGAAATAATGCATTGCACTTCAGAGTTTTATCCTATAAAAATATACATATACACAATGGAGTATTACTCAGCCATTAAAAAGAATACATTTGAATCAGTTCTAATGAGGTGGATGAAACTGGAGCCTATTATACAGAGTCAAGTAAGCCAGAAAGAAAAACACCAATACAGTATACTGATGCATATATATGGAATTTAGAAAGATGGTAACGACAACCCTGTATGTGAGACAGCAAAAGAGACACAGATATATAGAACAGTCTTTTGGACTCTGTGGTGGGGGGGATGATTTGGGAGAATGGCATTAAAACATGTATAATATCATATAAGAAATGAATCGCCAGTCCAGGTTCGATGCAGGATACAGGAAGCTTGGGGCTGGTGCACTGGGATGACCCAGAGGGATGGTATGGGGAGGGAGGTGGGAAGGGGGTTCAGGATGGGGAACACGTGTACAACCGTGGCAGATGCATGTTGATGTACGGCAAAACCAATACAATATCGTAAAGTAAAAAAATATATAATAAAATAATTAAAAAATGAAAAAAATAAATTTAAAAATTCAATAAATGCACAAGGATAGACATATTGTGTTAGTCACTCTGTCATGTCCAACTCTTTGCGAGCCCATGGACTATAGCTTGGCTTCTCTGTCCATAAAATTCTCCAGGCAAGAATACTGGAGTGGATTGCCATTCCCTCCTCCAGAGGAACTCCCCAACCCACGGAAGGAACCCTGGTCTCCTGCCTTGCAGGCAGATTCTTTACTGTTTGAGCCACGGGGAAGTCTCTTGTTGTCTCTAGACATAAGACAAGTTTAATACAACACCTGCAATAACAACAATAAAAGGGAAACAACCAAAACCAAGGGGTTGTTGCTGTTTAGTCACTCAGTCACGTCTGACTCTTTGTGACCGCACGGACAGTAGCACACCAGGCTTTCCTGTCCTTCACCATCTCCTGGAGCTTGCTCAACCTCATGTCCATTGAGTCGGTGATGATTGATCAAAATAATCACAATACATTAATTCAGTGCTGAATAAATCATGCAGCCATGAGAAGAATGGATGGGAAGATGCCTTCGATCTAATAAATGACAAAAACAAGCTGCATAAAAACAGCATGCATAAATTATTGTTTTAAGCCAAAAAAATCTCCATAATGTATTTATGTTTTCAACTGCATAGAAAATATCTACAGTAACAACCAGCAATAAACATGTAACTACTCTGAAGAAAAAAAGAGAATTACAAGCTTTCCTCTTTTATACTATTCATTTGATATTGAGTACATTCACTTATACTAAACCTGCATTTTTTTATAATTAAAAAGTAATGGCAATAAAGAAATGATATAGTGGAACTATATGTAACTTTGTTCCATATATTCCAAGTCTTCTGTTAATGTGCTATAATATTTCATAATTTTAAAAAGTTTTTTTTAATGAAAAAGAAGGAAAAATAATGAGAAATAATTAACGTAAAGAATTTAGCAGAATGCCTAGTGGGCTTAGATGAATAGTGATTATCTTAGTTCCCTCTGCTCAGAAGTGACAGAACTCCTTAAGTAAAACAAGTGTACATGCAACCAGGTATGTTCGTGTGTGAACTCGATCAGTGTTTTATTTTCAAGTGGATGACTATTATCTTTATTGTGGTGATACATATCATGGATATATACACGTCAAGACATCAAATTGTATATTTTTATTATGTGCCATTTATTATATATCCATTATACCTCAACGAAATTGGTTTTTTATATTGGGCTAAAATTTTCAACTGTAATAACATGAGAGATGGGAGCATGAGAGCATAATTACAGGCTTCTAAGATTTTTATGACATTCAGAAGATATCCTAATGTTATTCAGAAGATGTTATGATGTTAATATGAAGATATTAACATCAGGCTTTGCTCAATCAAATATGTTTTAAAATTTTCAGTATAACTACTAAAAGAAAAGAAATAAACAACATAACGCTCAAAACACTAGAGGGAGAAACTGGAATACAGAAAACTTGAAAAATCCAAAAGAAAGCAGGAAAGGAAAAGAAGGGTAAACAGAAAATTTAAAATACCTAAAGAACCACAGTGTTGTCTGAATTCACCATGAAAATGCAAAGACTATCATTAAATAACAAAAGATGGACCCATTTTTAATCCATTCAGTTCCCCAGGTGTCAGATATGTGTGTGTAACCAGTGTGTGTGTGTTTCAGTTCAGTTCAGTTCAGTTCAGTCACTCAGTCATTTGTGTCCAACTCTTTGCGACCCCATGGACTGCAGCACGCCAGGCCTCCCTGTCCATCACCAACTCCAGGAGCTTGCTCAAACTCACGTCCATCGAGTCGGTGATGCGATCCAACCATCTCATCCTCTGTTGTCCCCTTCTCCGCCTGCCTTCAATCTTTCCCAGCATCAGGGTCTTTTCCAGTGAGTCAATTCTTCGCATCAGGTAGCCAAAGTACTGGAGTTTCAGCTTCAGCATCAGTCCTCCCAATGAATATTCAGGACTGAGTTTACACACACAGATAAGAGGATCAGACAATGCTCCCCAACTCAAATTCTTTTAACTATTTTTCTGAAGCCTTAAAAGTGATTGAATGAAAGTTCTTTATACTAAAAATAACAAAGGGAACTGAAAAAACTAGATCAGGAGGAAAGAGCATGAGTGAAGTGGAAGGGAGACAAGAACTGGCAAAGAGAAATACACTTCCCTGCTCTTACCTCGTGAAAATGGTAAATGAAATGCATGTGAGGTTGTTACCCAGCTGGTCTGCAGCAAAAGTGCCACCCTCCCTACTTAAAGCAAGGTGCTCAGTGCAGGTGGGGCTCACATCTGGGACTGAAGGTAAAGAAGTGGCCTTCCTCGTGTGGTGGAGCTGGGACTCTGCAGAGGAGTGTGAACCAAACTTAACCAGGCCAGAAGGGACAGCTCATCCACCCTTTCACGGAATCTTTGAAACTGGGTTTTAATTAATGTTATCTGGAAAACAGATGGAAAATTCTCCCCAGAAGTTAATTCTTTAGTCTTGTTCCAAAATGAGGCCATGTGGCTCCTTCAAGCTGTGTGCGTTTGGCTGTACTCTCCCAGCCTCTGTTGATTTTACACTAGTTGGGGTTGACGCGCAGGGGAATTGTGGGTCAGACGATAGGAGACTGTGGACAGTCTTGCAGTTTATTGCCGGTACACAGCATCTCCAAATGTGCTTCCCTGCTCAGTCATCTAGGAGTTTGTGATGTTGGGCTGATCGCTGTGATGCTAAAAAATAAACTGCTCAAGACTAAGAATCAAAAGACAGGATTTCTCATACCAGCTCTGCCTTCATCTAGTTAAGGTATAGTAAGTGAGTCCAACACATTTACCATGATGAGTCCCCCTTAATTATCAAGAAAGTGGGAATAGCAATATCTGTCTCACAGATTTTTCTTGGAAGCAAAGAAAGCAAAGGAAATAAATATAGAGAAAAAGTACTTTGAAAACCCATAATGTATTGTAGAAATGTAAAATATACTCATTTCTCACTACTTAAAAATTTTAAGCTGTGGTCCTTTCCTTACATGACATCACCTCCTACAGAGGAGGCTGAGAAGTTTTAGTCGTCATCTAGGAGAAGGCAATGGCACCCCACTCCAGTACTGTTGCCTGGAAAATCCCATGGACGGAGGAGCCTTGTAGGCTGCAGTCCATCGGGTCGATAAGAGTCGGACACGACTGAGTGACTTCACTTTCACTTTCCACTTTCATGCCTTGGAGAAGGAAATGGCAACCCACTCCAGTGTTCTTGCCTGGAGAATCCCATGGACGGAGACGCCTGGTAGGCCGCAGTCCATGGGGTCGCACAGAGTCCGACACGACTGAAGCGACTTAGCAGCAGCAGCAGCAGGACACTGTCTCTCTAATATGCCCATTCTCTGTCACCCTCTTCAACAACAAGCCCACCTGGCCCTCTGACCTTTGGAACTTCCTTGATCCTTGAGCAAGGTTCACTGGTCCAGGGATGGGCATGTGATCCTAAGTGGGCCAGTCATAGCACCTCTCTCACTTTGGCCAAATTGGAGTGTTTCAGGGGTAAGCACCTGATTCAGGCAGATGATTCCCTAACCTAATGGGTCCCTTCCCCATATTTTTCAGACATGGAGCCAGAACATTCTTTTTCTTTGGCCAAGTCTTAAGATATAAAACCCAGAACCTATTAGCAATCATATTTTCTGCTTTGACTACTGTGTTCGGGAGTCAAGTGGGAGAAGAGGGCTGGGTTTCAACTTTTAAATAATTCTCTGGTTGTAACTAGAATGTGTCTACCTGCAGCTGGACCTCATCCCAAGACCAGGGTCCCGCAATCTAAACACCTATGTTTTATCCTCTTGAGAGAGTAAATCTTTGGTATCATGGTACTGTGTAAAGCAGGGGAGAGGACCTGGGAATGTAACTGTTTCCTAGGAAGATTTTCAACCAGTCTCCCTCCCTTTAGTCTCACCTTCACCTACAGTTTTAACAGAACTTGGTGCCACTAATTCTCAAGTCTTCGAAGAGTTCTCCAGTATAAATTCCTTGGAGAAGGAAATGGCAACCCACTCCAGTATTGTTGCCTGGGAAATCCCATGGACAGAGGAGCCTGGTAGGTTACAGTCCATAGGGTTGCAAGAGTTGAACATAACTTAGCAACTAAAACCACCACCACAACCAGGGCAAACTGGGTTGATTTTCTGGTTTCCACTATTGAATTAGTCACCATCTACTTTCCAGCTTCCGAAATATTGTCATAGTGTATTTCTGACTTTAAGAAACCCAAATCCTTTGATCTTGTCTTAATAGGCTCTCAGAAGGAAGCAGAGGTAAGTAAAAGTATATGCTAAACCCACCTTTACCTGAAGGCTCAAGGTCTTTTCAATGTCCTTGTCACTCTTTATAATATTCTTAACCCTCTTTGATGTCTCTCTGGCTCTGGGGCCCCTGTACTGCTATGCTTACCCCAGGCTCTCTACTTTGGCCACATCTTCCTAGTCGTGTGCCCCATATTTCAAAACTACTCCACTTTCCATACCGATTTTCCTTTCCTTAGTTACAGGATTATATCAGAGAAAGAAAAGCATAGATAACCCAACTTTATACCAAGGTATCGGGGATGAGCTTGTCTTCACTGGAATAGTTACGGTTTTGAAAAAATAACTTGCATTGATTTGGATGTGTGTGATTCCAAAACTCGTGTATTTTCACCATAAATTTTTTTAAAGTAAATCTCCCCCCCAAAATAAGATCAATTCTAACCATTCTTAAAACTTTTATTTCAGTGTGTATTTGCAGTCACCTGCCAATGGTCCCCAATAATCCTCACGTGCCCTCTGTAGTCCTTGTTGACACTGTCTCAGGGCTGGCCCTGCATAACTACTAGAATACAAGAGCCATAGTGGAGTGTAATCCCCAAGGCAAGGTCATAAAAAGCATTTCGGCTTTCATCTTAGTCAAGGATTTCTCACTCAGAAGTCAGATGCCAGGTCATGAAGATATTCAAGCAGTCCACAGAGAAATCCCACAGGAGAGGACCTGGGGGTCCCAGCCAACAGTAAATACCAACTTTTCAGCCATGGGGATGACCAGCCTCAAAAGTAGGTCTTCAAGTTCCCATCAGGTCTTTGGATATCTGGAGCCTCATCTGATGCCTGATTGCAACCCACCCTTAAGGCACTTGGTCAGGGAGTGACTTGTTACACAGAGACAGGCAACTAATAAATATCTTAACTGTGTTTTATAAAATTTATAACAGGCAGAGTAATGCTCAAAGTTCTTCAAGCCAAGCTTCAACAGTACATGAACCGTGAACTTCCAGATGTTCAAGCTGAATTTAGAAAATGTAGAGGACCCAGAGATCAAATTGCCAACATCCGCTGGATCAAAAGAAAGAGAGTTCCAGAAAAATATCTACTTCTGCTTCATTGACTATGCCAAAGCCTTTGACTGCGGATCACAATAAACTGTGGAAAGGTCCTCAAGAGATGGGAATACCAGACCACCTGACCTGCCTCCTGAGAAATCTGTATGCAGGTCAGAAAGCATCAGTTAGAACTGGACATGGAACAACAGACTGGTTCCAAATTGGGAAAGGCTGTATATTGTCACCCTACTTATTTAACTTATATGCAGAGTACATCATGAGAAATGGTGGGCTGGATGAAGCACAAGCTGGAATCAAGATTGCTGGGAGAAATATCAATAAACTCAGATTTGCAGATGACACCACACTTATGGCAGAAAGCAAAGAAGAACTAAAAAGCCTCTTGATGAAGGTGAAAGAGTAGAATGAAAAAGCTGGCTTAAAACTCAACAGTTAGAAAACTAAGATCATGGCATCCGGTCCCATCACTTCATGGCAAATAGATGGGGAAACAGTGGAAAGAGTGAGACTTTATTTTGGGGGGTTTCAAAGTCACTGCAGATGGTGACTGCAGCCATGAAATTAAAAGATGCTTGCTCCTTCGAAGGAAAGTTATGACCAACCTAGACAGCATATTAAAGAGCAGAGACATTATTTGCCAACAAAAGTCCATCTAGTCAAAGCTATGGTTTTTCCAGTGGTCATGTATGGATGTGAGAGGTGGACCATAAAGAAAGCTGAGCACCAAAGAATTGATGCTTTTGAACTGTGGTGTTGGAGAAGACTCTTGAGAGTCCCTTGGACTGCAAGGAGATCCAACCAGTCCATCCTAAAGGAAATCAGTCCTGGATATTCATTGGAAGGACTGATGCTGAAGCTGAAACTCCAATACTTTGGCCACCTGATGCAAAGAACTGATTCATTTGAAAAGACCCTGAAGCTGGAAAAGATTGAAGGCGGGAGGAGAAGGGGACAACAGAGGATGAGATGATTGGATGGCATCACTGACTCAATAGACACTAGTTTGAGTAAGTTCCGGGAGTTGGTGATGGACAGGGAAGCCTGGCTTACTGCAGTCCCTGGGGTCGTAAAGAGTCAGACACAACTAAGTGATTGCACTGAACTGATAGCTTTTTAGTCTGCCTCTTTAAGTATTTTAAGTATTTCTAACATCATTCAATATTCTTAAAGATTCCAATGTCATCAAATATTCCTCTAAAATATGACTTTTCCCATGGCTGCACAATGTTCCATCTTACCAACAATACAATAGTCTAATATGTCTTTTTTTCTTTTTGAGACTGAAACCACACAAGCTTTATTCAATGACCAGAGAATGGAGAAGCAGGAACCTAGTTCACAAATCAACTTCTTCTATAATATATTACATCTTAAAAGCAGATATTTGGAAAACAATGTCTCAGCCCTAAAGAATGAATGCCTAGAGATGGTAAAATATATATATTTGGTTGGAGAAAAATATATATGTATGAGTGGAAATTCTATTACTATATACTTTGTTAATATTTTTATTCTTTCACCAAACATAAAATTCATATATTGGTGTGTAATCCCTTATAGCAGGTACTCCTGCTATAAGGTAAAAATGATTGACAGAATTTAGGATCTCAGATCATACCTGGACAGCACTTGACATGTGTCTCAACACCCACCTTAGCACCAAGTGCAGAGCAATCGTGTTCTATCTGGTGTATATATAACTGAGGAAATACACCTGCTCTCTATCATATGGAAACTTGTGTCTTAATGAATCTCACATTGCAAATGATAATGTTATGTTAACTCACAACAAATGATACAAGTATTACTTAAGCAGTCACTATTACACATAGTATCTGGTTCCCAGAGGGTATTAATAAAAAATAGCTTTATTGAGACATAATTCACATACCATACAACTCACTGATTTCAGTATATTGCATTGTTATTATTTTTAAATAGTGGCAAGATATATGGAACAAAAAACTGCTACTCTGACCCTAACCACTTTTAAGCTTACAGTTCAGTAGGATTTGTCACACTCACAATGTCGTGCAACCACCACCATTATTTCCACAAATATTTTAGCACCCTGATTAGAAACTCTATAACCATTAAGGAATAATTCTCCACTCATTCCTGTCCCGAGCCTCCAACAACCTCTTTCTGTCTCTATGATTGGCCTATTCAAGATTTTATTTTTTTTTCAAGATTTTAACCTAAGTGAAATTATATGATATTTCTCCTTTTGTGTCTGGATTATTTCACTTAGTATATTTTTTTTCAACATACATCCATGTTGTAGTATATACCAGAACTTGATTCCTTCCTATGGCTGAAGAATATTCCATCAAACATTTATACCATTATATGTTTATCCATTCATCTGTTGGTGGACTCTTGAGTTGTTTCCACTCTTTGGCTACTGTGAATTGTGCTTCTCGGAACACTGACCTACTCCAGAGGGAGTTTTAGAAAAGGAAAAACAAAACATGGCTCATACCTCAAGGAATTCATAATTAGCTTGAAGAGAGAACAAATTCCTGGAAAGTTAACTATAAAGTCAAATAATAGCTGAATAAGCGAAAGAAATACCAGTAAACATCATGTGATTAAATATATTAGACAATAGACCGTGTGTTACAGTATTTTGAAAGTGGGCAAGGTCACAGAAGACTGGTAATAGTTTTATCAAAGCGAGCGATTCTGTGCAGCGTCTGGAAACAGACACTTTGGATTGAGAGAAAGGAGAGGGGTGGCATAACCCTAACTGGCCAGGTCAGCACAGGAAAGTCTACAGAGAGGGAAAACACATGGCAATTTCACGGAAAATTAGGAGACACATTGGTTAGGGCCTGAGAGAGAGAGAGGTCAGAAAAAAGTCAAGAGCCCTGTTACACCTCAATGCCAGGGGTGTAACAGCTTTGGAGCATACCAGCTCAAGCCCCTTTTTACTGAAAACTGCCCCCATCCGCAGGATTAGTCTAGTGACCTCCACTCCCAAGGCCATAAATGACTAGAGAAGGGATTGACACCTGAGGCAAGTATAGGCCAGTCGGATCATCAGATTTTTTTACAAGAGAGTCTGGAATTTAGAACTACCAGTGCTTGAACATTCAAAGGACATTCACACAGATGGACATCCTCTTTCTCCCTGTGCTTGGTGAGACAGGGAAAGCTGGAAAGAGAGAGAGAGGGAGTCAGAGAGAGAGAGACAGAGGGAGAGAAAAGCAGAACCTCCCAGAAGGACTGGAAGTTTGGAACCGTCAAGCTCTCCTGTCAGGTCCCAGGCCCCTGATCAGCTGGTTTCTGGGTGGAGGCCCCTGGCAGCCTCAGCTTATTTCTTGTGCTTCTGTGAGGTATATTTTTTTCTTACAACCAATGTAGCTTACGTTCATTGTAACTTGGCTAAGATCCCAGGCAGTGTGTTGTCCTCTGCCAAGTGTTCACCTAAGCTACTCCATGGTATTGCTGCCTTGGCATCCATTTTGTTTGGCTAAAGAGGCCCGCAGGGTGCCTTAAATTCACACTAGCCCCCCACGCAAGGGTGTGCCCTAGAAGACAGCCAAAAGAGCCACAGGCAAATGTAACTTCCTGGTAAGTGTGAAAGTCGCTCAGTCGTGTCCGACTCTTTTTTGACCCCATGGGCTATATAGTCCATGGAATTCTCCAAGCCAGAATACTGGAGTGGGTAGCCTTTCCCTTCTCCAGGGGATCTTCCCAACCCAAGGATTGAACCCAGGTCTCCTGCATTTCAGGTGGATTCTTTACCAGCTGAGCCACAAGAGAAGCCCAAGAATACTGGAGTGGATTGCCTATCCCTTCTCCAGCGGATCTTCCCAAGCCAGGAATCGAACCAGGGTCTCCTGCATTGCAGGTGGATTCTTTACCAACTGAGCTATCAAGGAAGCCCATATGACTTCCCCAATAACCCCTGTGACCAACAGTCTCCCCAACCTCCAAGAGCCTTCCCCCGTGTCACTAAGTTAAGACACCCCGTGGAACTTACCAAAATCCTGCCTTTGGGGTTTGGACTGAGCTTAGCTCAGGAACCTCAAAGCAGTCCACCCACGGACTCCACCTTAATAAAAGCTTGTGCCCTAGGTCATGAGCCTGCTCCCTTCCTTGACCCCTCCCTTCAGGCCTGCCATGTACATCTTGACGATAAACCTATTTCAGTTTCTCTTATAGTCTTGTGTTTTGCTTACCATCCTACACCTGGGGTTCTACTTAACAACTGTTAATTCAATAAAGTCACAACAACCCCCAAGACAGATTACAGTCAGTCAGTTATGCTGTATCTGTGGGTTCAAAAAAACTTTTTCAGAAGGCTCCAAAAAGCAAAACTTGAATTTGCCACAAACCAACAACTACTTCCCCAGCACACCCACTGTATTAGGTATTACAAGATCTGGAGGTGTTGATTTAAAGTAGAGGATGTTTACATTAAATGCAAACTCTATGCCATTTTACATAAAGGACTTGAGGTACCTCAGAGGGGTCTTGCAACCAATCCCCTGTGGATAGGAGACTCTGAGGAAAGGAAGTCAGCTCAAATGAGTCCCCCCACCCACTTTTTTAAAATATTTTTTTTGATGTGGAGCATTTTTAAAGTCTTTATTGAATTAGTTATAATATTGCTCTGTTGCTTATGTTTCGGTTTCTTGGCCCCTAGGCATGTGAGATCTTAGCTCCCCGACCAGGAATCAAGCCTGCACCCCGCGTCGGAAGGCGAAGCCTTAACCGCTGGACTGCCAGGGCAGTCCCCTGGAGTGAGCCCTTGAATAAGGGGAAAGGCGCAAACACAGAAGCAGTGGTGACGGGAAGGGAGGAACGGGGTAGTCTCAACTCACCTGTACGTCCCTGAATTCTCTTGCTGGTTTGTGAGCTCAATCAGTGGCCCCACTCGCCCCAGGCTTCTTGATTTCGCCTAAAGGCCAGTTAATACCTGACCTTGCACCTGCTTCTCATTTACTAGTGAAGAGCAAAAGCAATGGCTGTCCTACAGAATCCAACAGTTAATGGCGCTCACCAAGATACAAAACCCTGGCTTGGAAAGTACGCTCTACACGCAAAGGTCAGTTGCACAGGCCTCCACCCCTCCTTTTCCCCTTCTGGAAGCTGCAGAGGAAAATTCACAGAATGATCCAAATCCTGGTTCCCCTGTGCCCTGCCTTCCTGCCCCCACCACCCCCCGCAAGCAGAACCGAGCCAGTTTGGCGAACGCTCTTTCTCATGTGGCCCCGTGTTCTCTTTCACCACAACCTTTCTCTCACCTTCGTCTCTTCTACCTCTCTGCCAAATGCGACTTAGGAAAATCACGCCCTATATGGGAATCGAAAAAGCTCCTAATTGTGGCTACACCCTGAAGAGAGGTACTTGGTCCTAAGGATGGAAAAAAAAAAAAAAAAAAACAGGCAAATCCAAAGTTAAGAAGTTAAAATTAGACACAGAAATGAAAAGGTCTTCTCCACCTAGGACTAACGCAGATAACAAGGCTGTTCCCGTAGGAAAGAATTCCATCTATTTCCTCATTCTTCTCTAGTGAAGCTTCTGTCCCACTGACAATGACAAACAAAATAAATACAATTTATCTTTTATGCTTGTCCTGGTACCTGACAGAACACCCGGCACTTTCTAGATTCTCCGTAAGTGCTTTTGCTTTGAGTAGATGGAGATTGTAAATTGATTTGATATACTATTTTTCTGTTTGCATGCTAAGTTGCTTTAGTCATGCCCGACTCTTTGCAACCCTACTGACTGTAGCCCACCAGGTTCCTCTGTCCATGGGATTCTCCAGGCAAGAACACTGGAGTGGGCTGCCATGTCCTTCTCCAGCAGGTCTTCCTGACCCAGGGATCAAACCTACATCTCTTATGTCTCCTGCATCGACAGGCGGGTTCTTTACCACTAGTGCCACCTGGAAAGCCCTGTTTGGGTTAATTATTAATATATTATTAATGTATTAATATAATTATCAACATAGTGCTGTATGGTATAATGTACTAATGTAAAACAAAATGTTACTAATTATATTTCATTGTAAATGCATTGGAGTAATAATGCACATTTATAATAAATTATAATTAAAGCAAAATAATTTAATGTAGTACATTCTAAATACATTGTAATGATTTCACTGTAAGCATATGATATTTTAGGTGCACATACCAATCACTCTTTATAACTTTGTTTCTTTAGGAAAAATGGAAAGTCAATTCAGGGAACCAAGAACATTCTTAAAAAACATGCTTTTGAAACACTTCTGATTTATATATCATGCAATGGATGGTTACTATTTATATTTTAAATGTCTTTAACCTTTATCATGATTTTAGAATTTTCTGATTGTTTTAAATCTAGCTCCATAACCAAACCTTCATGGAATAAGCAATGAACCTAAAATATGATTGTTTCAGTTGACTGTGACTCCTTGCCAGGACTTCAGAAGGCCTTGTTTCCAGGTCTCTGATGTTGGCGGGGCCTTAAGAAACTACAATGTCTTTTAGTTTTATCCACTTCCATCAGTTCTATTTTTGCATCTCCATACTTAGCACACAGAGCTATCTTTATCACTCCAGCTGACTGGCATGAGAGTCCCCAGGGCATAGTAGCTATACAAGATTATTTAAGCATACTTCCTCCCCTTCAAATAGGACAATGCAGAATGCATAAAAGACATCAGAAATGGTCACAATGGTAGAAGTCTGTGTATGTGTGCGTATGAGAACTGCTAAAGATTTCTTTCTTTGTACTGTTGTACACATTATTAATATCTATAATGATTTCTAGAAGTTTAAGCTGTGTAATGTCATCTGTTCGCATGCCTAAATTCACTTGGAAACATCATGATAAAATAAAGTTCCTTATAATCACATAATCCAGATTTCAAAGTCTGAGAGTTTTTTAAAACCTCTCACCCTTATTCTCAATTGAGGAATCCATAGTTACGCAGCATTCCAGCTGATGCAACAAGCAGTTGGATTGTTCTAAGAGGACAAAACTCAGAAACTGTCAATCCTTTGCTTGCTTTTCAGTTATTCAGTTTTAGCTGATACATGTAAGATTGGCCTAATGAGTGCATCAGAGTGGAGAAGACCATGAGTCCCGAACAGATAGCGGAATCTCACAGTCCAAAATTCACATGCCATTTATGAAGCCATGGAAGCTCTGCTGTTGAGATTTGCACTGCCCACTACATACAGTAGCCACAGGGCACCTGAAGCCACTGAGCACATGAAATAAGGCCCATCTGAACCGAGAGTGGTGGCAAGCATGAAATACACCCTGGATTTCACAGACTTAGTAGCAAAGAAGAAGAAGGTAAGATGTCTCGTTACTAATCTTTTATATTGATTGCAAGTCAAAATGATAATGTTTTGGATATAATGGGTTCAACAAACGAGATTCCTAAAATTAATTTTGACCTGACTATGTAAGTTCTTAATGTGGCCACTAGAAAATATAAACTGACACACGTGGCCCACACTTGTGGCTCACTTTATATTTCTAGTGGACAGTGTTTGGTCTAGAGGCTTCCTCATTAAGTCACATGGCCAATAATTGGCCTTTCAGACTGGAGGTCAGAGTTGCTGCAGAATTTTACTCCAAATCAGAGTAATCAGAGGAGAACAGTAAAGGAGTAAAGGTTAAAGCAGCTCCTTCGTGTTTAGTTTTTACATCCAAACATTTAATAATACCCAGCAGGACAGTTAAGTCATGTCTAGCTACAGGAGCCACTGGTTGAGAGAAATGTCACTGCGGTGTATGTAATACCTGCCTTACTTAAGCTCTTTCCCAGTTGATAACACATCCATTTTCATCTCAGTCACTGTTAATCGTACTCATTTCACAGCACGGAAACAAGACAGTGAATCATGAATTCATTTGTTTTGACTTTTTGTTGTTTCCCTCACCATTGCTGCTAAAACAAAGACAAGCGATCTTTTCACAGAAAATAGAAACATGAATTTGATTTTCTAAATTTTACTGGAAAATAAAGCTTTTCAGACCCTGTGTATGGGCAACAGGGGGCTGGTTATTATTGTAGCAGTACTATAACCGGACACATGGTGCACACTGAGAAGTTCACACTGATCCTGAACATCAACATAGATAAAAAAATTCAGTCCCAAATCCCTGACGTGCAATTACCAGTTTACTGAATTTAAAACACATTGGGGGTTATTGCTGCCAGCAAAGAGTTGTGTAACTGCTACTAAAAACAATAATGATTTCAGAAGTAGGTTGAAAACAAAACAATAATATCTTTATAATGTTCTGAAATTGTTGCACGAATAGAACTAAGACGGGCTTCATTGCATTTCCCAGTCTGATTTGCTGACCGTCTTGTCTGCCCATAATTGTTTTCTGCCATTCATTTCCTCCAATTGTCAATTATTGCTAAAACAATTATGAAAAAAAAAACCAAGTGTCTGTCTGTGTTTCCTGTTGCCAGTGAATACAGTGAAGTCATAGACCAGACTAGTGCATCATAATCTTTTCCATTACAATGAATTATGCTGTCACAAACAGGATACAGCTCCTTACTGGGCAGAGAAGCCTAAATGGGGCTGAATTAGCACAAACCTGATTGTCAGTCATGAAAGCAAGAAATTAGAGCATCGGGACTTAGTTCTCCACTGTTTCAAAACATATTGGTTTTCATACCTGATTATAAAAGTAGTGCGTGCTTATCCCAGAGAGAAAGCAGAAAATAAAAATCACCATTACCCCCACTGACCAGAGATTCTTACTGCTAACAGTTTAGTATATAGATTTTTAGTTCTTAATTCTTTTTCATATATACATTTGTAATTTGTAAGAAAATGGGATCATGCCACGAATATAACATTTTTGTCTTTTCTTTTTTCATATATACATTTACTACAAACAGTTACTGTTGCCATTAAATATTTTAATGTAATTTAATGGCTATTTGTAATTCCATATTGTGGACTATTATTTGTCAATTCCCTAACTTTGTATATTTTCCAAAACTTTTCTGTTTCAAGTAGACAAACTTTCTTTTACATACATTTTTGTCTCAATATATGAATATTTCCTTAGGATACATTCCTAAAAGATAGACTATATTTTAAGAGAAAATATATGGTGTATTTTTAAATAAACATTTAGAATAATAAGTCTAGGAAATTTTCTTAACAATCAAGGCACAATTGCGTATTAAAAATTTCATAACCAAACTTGATGGTGGCTCAGATGGTAAAGAATCTGCCTGCAATGCAGGAGACCCTGGTTGGATCCCCGGGTTGGGAAGATCCTCTGGAAAAGGGGATGGCGACCCACTCCAGTATTCTGGCCTGGAGAATGTCATGGACAGAGGAGCCCCGCAGGTTACAGTCAATGGAGTCTCAAAGAGTCAGACACGGCTGAGAGACTTTCAGCTTTTACTTTCCTAACAGGATAAATAAGTGAAATACCTTTAATGATTACCAAGTTTAATAAATCCAGAACGGGATACCCTTCAAGCCAGCCATCTGGAACCGTGTAAGTATACTCTATGAAGTCCATTTCCAGAATCTCTTAGCACAACTAGACTCCAAACCTTTTAGGAGCCCACAGATGTTTCTGCTGACTCTGACTTGGTTTCCTAAGGAACTAAGGTTCCCAGCGGAGAAGGCAATGACACCCCACCCCTACTCTTGCCTGGCAAATCCCACGGACGGAGGAGCCTTGTAGGCTGCAGTCCATGGGGTCGCAAAGAGTCGGACACGACTGAGCGACTTCACTTTCACTTTTCACTTTCATGCATTGGAGAAGGAAATGGCGACCCACTCCAGTGTTCTTGCCTGGAGAATCCCAGGGACGGGGGAGCCTGGTGGGCTGCCGTCTATGGGGTCGCACACAGTAGGACACGACTGAATCGACTTAGCAGCAGTAGCAGCAGCACATTCCCAGACCGGAGCTAAGCGTTGTAACCTGGTTCTGCCACTAGAGGGCAGCCAGAGACAGGGAGAGGAGTTTAACACCCTTGGTCCTGTTTTCTCTTCATGGTAATTTTTATTTCACCAAATAACCGAGGAACAATCTAAAAACAAGGCGCTGAAGGGAAAAACAATTTGCGTAATAAATATACAAATAAATAAATGGGAAGTTTTCTGTGTATAAACTATTCCCTTTTCCTCAGAGAGATTAAAAGGTGCAGAATTCTGAGGGCTACCACAGTGAGGTACAAAGACCAGGCATCTAGTTGGTCCGTGTTGATGTGTGGCAGGGGCCACCACAGTGTTGTGAAATGACTGTCCTCCAATTAAAATAAATAAATAAATTTAAAAAATAAGATTTGGGTTACAGCATGAACAACTGTGCCTTTAGATCTTTGTAGACGGAGGAAGTGAATCCACAGAAGATACTCAACATTCTCCATGGGAATGAGCGGGAACATGGCTTTGGGCATATGGACACCTGGGTTCCATTTTCTGTCTCTAACAAGGCAATCGTGGACAAGTCACTTAACCTCTCTGAGCCTCAGTGTTCTCATTTGTACAATGTGGCTGGCAGTGGAATCTGCTCATAGGTAGTTGTGAGCATTAAATAGAGAATGGATATTAAAAAAAAAAAAAAAGCTTGGCATAAAGAAAATCTCCATCAGTGTTGGCTTTATCAATCTTTCCAGGCTTTACCTTTCTCCTAAGCTATTTCCCATTTCCAGTGTTTCTACCTGATTATCTATTTCTACCTGATTATCCCATCATTGCCTCAAATTTAATATGTCTGAGACCAAAATCCTTGCCTCCCTCACCAATTCCCTGACCTGCTGCTATCTCTGACTATTTCTCTGAATGGACTCTAAATTAAACATAATATCCTTTCTAACACTTCCTCTCCTCCCAGATCCATACCCAATTAGTTTACAAGACACGTGGATTTGTTCTCTAACGTGTCTTCATCTGACTGGTTTCTTTCTCTCTTTTGTCACCAACACCCAGAACTCGGTGAGCTGTTCTCTCTGCCCCAGCAGGTCCTGCCTTGAATGACCAGATCTTATTGATGTCATTTCCCATTTCAAAACCCTCAGTGTCTCCTCAGTGTCTTCAAATTAGATTCTAAATTCCTTAGTCTAGCGTTATTGTCCCACCGCAGTCTGACCTCAATCTCCTCCAGACACTTTTCACTTTTTCCATATGTGCATTGCTTCTGCTTCTATCAAGCTGCTTGACACAGAGTTCCCTGGTAGGGTGACCAGATTTGGAAATAAAAAACACAGGACTCCCAGTTAAATGTGAACCAGATCTACAACAAATATATTTTGTATATCTCAATCAACAGACCTCATGCACATACTCTTACTAGGAAAAGTATATGTCGTTTATCTGAAATTCACATTTCAGTGGGAATCCTGTATTTCATTTGGCAACCCAAGTACTCTCCTATCCCTTCCCATGCACACGGTTCCATTCTTATCTTGGAGGCTTTTATCTCTAGCCATACCCATCAGATCTGCCCTTCAAGTCTGAGCTCAATTTCTTCCCTCCAAGAAGCCTGCCAGGATCAGAACTTGTAATCATCCACATCATTCATTTGGTTCCATATATAGGATGCCTTGTGTTCTGTATAATTCCAACTCTCCACATTAATGTTGAGTTTATCAAAGGTAGAGATTATAAGTAGAAGAACTTAATAAATATGCTTTGGTGGTGTTACTGCTGATCTGTAATATAGGATGTGAAGGGATAAGAGTATAGGAGAAAAAGAACCTCCAGAGGTCACTGATCTGGATTTAAGGTGCTCATAGACCCATGAAA
This sequence comes from Bos indicus, assembly GCF_029378745.1. Lineage (NCBI taxonomy): Eukaryota > Metazoa > Chordata > Mammalia > Artiodactyla > Bovidae > Bos > Bos indicus. The sequence goes on along the minus strand of NC_091770.1, from coordinate 15,928,527 downwards.
ATCAATTTGCAGCTCCCCTTGCTCCCACAGCATCAGGCCAGGTGGGTATGGCTGCCTGGCGTGGGACGCTTCTCCCCATGTCCTCCTTCAATACATCCTACAAGTTGTGGATTACAAATTGTAGGTTTTGTGAAATCTATATTTCTTTAAACTGCACTCTACCGCTTCAGCAATCTGATGTCATTTATATTTCAATGAGTGTCAAGTGGCGGCTGTACTGTGTAACCTGTAAGCACATAGTAGTTGTAGGAGTTATGCTGGAAGCCAAGAAGTAAATGCTTTTAATTAATAGAGAAGCTAAAAAAGTTGCTTTTGTTTTTTTTTATTTTTTTTATTTTTCAAAATTAGCTAACTCTAGTAATATACTATGGGCTTCCCTGGTGGCTCAGCAGTAAAGAATCTGCCCGCAGTGCAGGAGATGCGAGTTCAATCCCCGGGTAGGGAAGATTCCCTGGAGAAGAAAATGGCAACCCGCTCCAGTATTCTTGTCCGGGAAATCCCAGGAACAGAGTTTTGTAGATTACAGTCCATGTGGTCGCAGTGGGACATGACAGTGAGTAAACAACAACAACAATAATGTACTATAATCTCAGGAACTTGAGAATACATCTAGAAAATTGTAAAACTATTAAGCGATTCTCAAGAAATCTATTTTAAATAACTGGCACTTCATGGATACATTTATAAGCATCTATGGGCATCCAGAAACTAATGACCAAAAACAGAACTTTTAAAATTGGAAAAGATACATATTCTTAGAATAAAATACATAGCTCATAGTTTTATTATTTAAGCCTTCAACAGTGTTTATAACAATTTTATTCTCATAATGTAAACATACGAATACAACAAATGAGAATGCTGTTTTGAAATTGCAAGAGGAAAAAGTTCAACATACACAGAGAAATCAGAATCACTGTAAGCAGTGTGTCTCTCACTAGACCCACATGGAATGGCAATTAATTAGGTTACCTTAGACTTTATTTTGCGGAAATAATAAAATGGATTCAGTACTGAATTCAGGACTTTGCAGAATTAGAGAGTCCTGGAAACAAGGGCTAAGAGTTTGTTCTGTTTCTTCAGACTCATCATATTTGTCCAGATTAATTTTATTTCCCTCTATTTTTTACTACCTAGCTTTAACTAAGAAATATTGCTCTTTCTACTCAAGGATATTATACTTTGCTATTTCCATGGAATGAATTATAATTTTCTAATCAGAAGAAAATAACCCTTAAATTCTTCCAGGAAGGAGAACAGGCAATAAAATCCACATCGAGACAGAACTCAGCCTTGGCCTCCTGCATTAGTCTCAATCTGGCTGGCTCAGCTTTTCTGGCTTCCAGTTTTGCTATCTTCTTAAGACAGATTCTAAACATACCAATCTCAAACGGGGATAAACCAAAATAACAGCAACACATTTCCTTCTGCTTTTCCTTTTCAATAAACCACCAGAACCTTATTCCTTTGTTTGACATCATAGAAACATTAATCAAGTTTTTCCAGGACACAAATGTGAATATAATCAGTGGCGGATGCAAATACAGTGGATCATCTAAACAAACGTACTTGTGTGATGGCAAAAAAATGTTAAAAGAGTTGGAATGTCCCTAGGAGCTTTCCAAGTTTTTGTGGGCGGCATCAGCTGCTCTTGGATATAATCCATTCCCTTTTGACCTTTCGACTTCCAAACCCAGGAACAATTTTTCAGGTCACTCAGAAAATATATGTTGAATGAATATTTTGAAATAATAATTTAAATGTAAGTAATTATTGTGAACAGTCTCTATCACTGGAGCTGTTAAGTGCTGGTTTGTTTTATGCTTCTAGAGGGTTTTCCTTAGTGTGAAAATTCATGTTTAGGAAAAGCTTTGCATTAAAAAATTCAATCTTCGCTGAATGTTATACAAAATTTAAATTTTAGTTAAAATAACTTTTCTAAAATAGACCACTTTTCTTGAGGGCCTCTCTGTTCAATGTATTCTAAAACCAGTATTGATTCAAAAATTGGTATGTGGAATATTAATAGGTACTTTGAAAAGGATAGAAAAACAGACAAATATCAAGAAATGATTTTTCAAAAATGACCTTCAGTGAAGTTATTTATACTATTTAATCCTCTGGTGACAAAGAAACCAAAGAAAACTTAGTGGAGACAAAACTATTTTAAAGAAACAACTATTTAAAAATATTATTGTTAAAAACTGAAGATGTCACAACTAAGGCTGAAAGAAATTTCCCCATTTCTTCAGCGATAAAAGCAAAGCTCATGAGCTCGTCAAGAGACTCTGCCCTCAAATTATACACACCATCCAGGGCTAATCTCCACAGCACCTGATGTGTATGCAGACACAACAGCAGACTGTCTTGAAAAGAACGCTTACCTTAAATCGCAGGCACGGAATCATTTCCAGCTCATCCTCTCCGGTCTGCTTCACCAACCCCTCACCAGTTCCTCTTTCACGTGTCTAAACACCTAGAGATTTCTGTTCTCTCTTCTAAAATGCTGCCTTCATCTCCATTGCCCAAATCCAATGCAAACGTGGGGAGAGAAAAAAATTCTAATTTGCAAGCTGTTTATGTCTCACGACAACAGCGAAGCCGCTAAGCTTTGAGCTCAATGAATTAAAGGTTGTTTGGCTAAATGGCAGGCACACTTCCTCCTATTCTTTCTGGACTTAGTTTTCCTGCCTCCAGCGGTGCTTTTTCCTTTCCTGGGCTATAAATAGGCTGGTGGTAAGAGTCCAGAGGAAAGAAGAAGGCAGGAAATACATTTGATTTCACAAAGCAGTCTTGGGTGGGGGTGTGTGTGTGTGTGTTTCTTTCAAGTGAGCATCAATAAACAATTTAAGGAAAATTCAGCTTTGGTGCGTTGCACTGTAGTGAACATTTTCTTTGATTTCCTATAACCTCCGTTTAGCTGTCAGCTGTCATTTTCCATAAGCAGGGCTTGGGTTTGGAGATGTATTATTTTCTATACAGACCATAAAAAAATCTACATCTAAGCCTTCATTTTTCAAAAGATTGTCCGAAAAAAAAAAAAAATCAAATTTCCTGGGGGAAAGGAGGAAAAGGGCAGACAAGGAGAGTTACCATAGTTGTTTCTTTATGTTCAAAAGGAGGTGACGCAGCACTTTTCAAAGCAAGATTCAACCAAAGGCGAACAAGAAAAGCAGATACTTTTGCTTGAATGCAAGTATGAAGTCGAATTTAAAAACCAATCAGCTTTTGCACAAAATTAATAGATTGCCCACAGTCTTGCTACTCAAAGTTGTTTAACTTCTGCCACAATTCAATGCAACACAAAGTAAAATAAAGATTAGATGTCATTTTTTACATGTCAGATTGGCAGATCAAAATTTTGGATATTCAATACCATTGAAGTGTGGAGAAATAAGCATCCATATAATAGTAGATGGAAGTATAAACTGGCATAAACTATTTGATAGAGGGCAGTTCCCAGCTTCTTTCAAAATGTTAAGTGCACATACTCTAACAAGATATTAAACATGCTTGATTCTTCAAAGTGGGTGTGGAGATCTGGAAAGAAGGAACAGTTTAATTTCTGATATACATATTTTGTGCTTTTTTTTTAACGTTTATACTGTGTATACCATGCTTTAAAACTTATTAAGGGATAGAGTTTTTAAAACTGCTATTATTTAAATAATAGGTAGTAACATAGGATTCATACGATTCTATTATCTATCATTGGTCAATGATTATACACTTAACACCTCAACAAGCTTCTCTTTATGTTGGTTTCCGCTGGTAACACTTGGAGAAGCAGTGGCACTTTGTGATCAAAGTCTCTGTGGCTGGGCCTAGCAATCCGTGTTTTAACTCCAGATAATTCTCATGCTCACTAAAGGATAAGAAGCATCAGTCTACAGAATTATTTTGTTTATTAATATCCCACCCTCTTAAAAGAATTTGAGATTACAGCTTGGTGACTAGAGTTAATAATGTGCTGTGCTTAGTCACGCAGTCATGTCTGACTCTTTGTGACCTCATGGACTGTAGCCTGCCAGGCTCCTCTGTTCATGGAGATTCTCAGGCAAGAATACTGGAGTGGGTTGCCATGCCCTCCGCCAGGGGATCTTCCCAACCCAAGGACAGAATCCAGGTCTTCCGCATTGCAGGCAGATTCTTTACCTTCTGAGCCACCAGGGAAGCCCAAGAATACTAGAGTGGGTTGCCTATTCCTTCTTCGGGGGAACTTCCCATCCCAGGAATCAAACTGGGGTCTCCTGCATTGCAGGCAGATTCTTTAGCAACTGAGCTATCAGGGTTAATACCATATTGCATATGTGAAAGTTGCTAAGAGAGTAAATCTTTAAAGTCCTCATCACAAGAAGGAAAATTTTCTGTAATTATGAATGTTGGCAGATTGTTAACTAGACTGATTGTGGCGATTATTTCCCAATACACACAAATATCAAACCAGTATGTAGTATACCTGAAACTAATATAATGTTAAATATCAATTATACCTCAATTAAAATAAGACATGAATACAAATAAAAAGATTTGAGGCAAATGATTTTGTTTTATGGAAAAATAAGGGTAACTTTAAACACCATACCAGTGACCCCGATGAAGAATACCACAAGAGTTTTTACACATAAAGGTTAAAAAGTCAAATCGATTTCCCAATTAATTTCGAGGAGCTACCTGAAGCAGGGCAAAAGCAGTGGAAAGAGCAAACTGATGGTATTTAAGGGAGAGACAAAACCTCTGTCTCATTGTGGCTAGCCATAGTTAATATGGACGAATTCAAAGCAGACTTTACTAACATGGATGTTTGAAAATATGGATGTTAACAAAACAAAGAAAATATGACAAAAGTAAATGAAAAGCCTCTGAATGCAAACAAAATATTCCACTCCCTGTTTTTGCTTAGTGATTAGATTATGGTTTTCTAATGCAAAGCCCTATCCATGAGAAACAATAGGTTGAACAATGAGCTCAGCCAGAACTGATGAGGGAAAAGCAAGAGTATCTGCATCCCAGGCACAGATGGAGAGGAAAAGGTTTCTTTTAAAAAAAGAGAGAGAGAGACAGAAAGGAGTGAATGACCTCGTTGAGGTAGCAGAAAGGAAGAAGGAAGTCCATGCTGGTCAGGATATGACAGCCGTAGTGTACTGAAGTGGCTGAAAGGTGCATGCGTTGACACTGGCAGGAACATGGCAAGCGGGGAATAAGTTTCTGGGAGCAAACCGTTCTCCATGTGAGAATGAACTCTTCTAAGGAGCTCCAAGTACACTCACCAGGCTTTCATTTTTCACTGGAAACCTCCCTTCTCTTTTTGTGGGGAAATATTTTACTTCTCAAGAAGAACAGCTTCACAGAGCTCCCCAAATAGCCTGTCTATGGGAATGAAGCATTAAAACATTTATGGAAACAGAAAAGCTCTGTACTCTTAATCTAAAATTAGCAGTAGACTCTCTTAACAGGCATTAGGGGAGAAAGTCAAAGACCTCATGAGGAAAAGTAATATGCCAGTTTCTTCTGGTTTTGCCAGTGGAGGAAAATACATTTTTTTATTGCAGTCATCTACAAAGAATTTCAATGTATACATGTAAAGGAAACCCAAACAAAAGTCCTCAGGGAAGATGTGAAAAAAGCCTACATATTATTTCTCAAATGACCCAATGCGTTGCATGGATCTGAGTCTCGATGCCTTGTAGGTATTTTCTAAAGTATTCTATCTTTGTTCACAAAGTACAAAAGTTCTAGGTGCTATCAAATTGTGGGGAACTGTGTTCCTTTGACTTGAATTGTTGTATTAAACTAATAAAAAATATATCAGAGCTGCTGGAATGAATAGTCCAAAGAACATAAGTAAAGGATGGGTTTATACATTTTAGCAGGAATATTGAAAAGATGGTGGAAAGTCAGGAAGGAGTTCTACATTATGAAAATAAAATATAAAAGTTAACAACTCTTTGAAGGAATTATAAGATTTAGGGGGATACACGTGAACCTTTTCCATTAACCTCTGTAAATTGTGTTCGTCAGCTGTTTATTTTTACTTAATCTAACAATGTTAAATTTACCTTGCAAAATTACAGTAATCCTGGCACAAATGAAACCATTCACAATATTTCCAAGCGGAAGTGCAGCTTTGGTTAAAAATTCATTGGGGAAATCTAAACCAGACTTCCCTCACTGAATTTGACTTTGCACTTGATTGGTCTTCTGTCAGTTCACCATACATCTAAGATGAAACAAGTCTAGTTTCCACAGAAAGATGATTTTAAAATAAAGGATCTTGAACCTCTCCAGTAATGAATGCCTAGACTTTACAGTTTTGTCAAGGCTAAGATCTGATATCATAATAGCTAAAGGGAATTCTCATTGGTGGTGTGGTAAAAGTTTTTTCTGTTAATTTAAAATATGGACACTTTCATTTTATGGTTTCTGTCAGTTGTGTGTTTGTGAAGCTAATCACTGACGGAATCAGGATGAACAAAACCATCACTGGGAGGAACATATGCAGACAAGAATGCAGATCATTGTAGGCACAGTGCGCAGCACACTTCTGAAGACAGAAGGAGGTTATCATGGGATCCAAGAGATTTGGTGCCCAAATATCGCATTTTCGTGCAACATTTGGAAAGAAGAAGGGAAGGAAGTAGGAGATAGAACATGGCAGTGAAATTGATTTATCCCTCCAAGGTACAATTTATTACTTTGGCAGACACTCTGGTCTAAGGAAGGTCAAGTGGTAGGTTGGTGGCTGATTTAATAGTTTATACAGGTTCCTTGCTTACACAATAGATTCGTCTGAATTCACAAGACAGTCAATGTTACTCCATAATTCCCTGAACCATATAATTACGCAAATAATGAAAAAACTGCATTTATATTGATGTTGTCAAGGTAAACACAGTCACAAGTTTTAGAATCCTAACATAAATTGCAGGTGCAAATTCACCCCAATTAGATGAAGCAAGTTAAAATAACTGAGTCTTCTGGTTGTATACGGTTATGACCCATAGACTCTCCCTCACTGGCTCTGAAGAAGCAAGCTGCCACATTGTGAGTGCCTCTAGAGGGCACCACATGGCAAGGTAGTCTCCCGCCAACAACCAGCTACAGAGGCCTTCAGTCTAAGAGCATGCAAAGGACTGGAGGCTGCCAACAACCAGAGCAGCTGCAAACAGCCCCTTCCCCCAGAATCAAGCCTCAGATGAGACCAAAGCTTCCGCTGATAACTTGATTGGATCCTTGTAAGACTCTGAATCAGTGGACCAGGCTAAACCATACCTGACCAGGCAAACGATAGGAGATCTATTACCAGGATGGTTTACAGTCATGTGTGAGGTTATCACATACACATAACCATGTATATCATGTCATCTTTGCTGCATTCTATTAGTTCTGCCTTTACTCAGGGGAAGGGGATAAAAGGGTGTGAATCCCCAGAGGCTGAGGATCACGGGGGCTGCCCTAGTCTGTCTGCCACAATGGATACCCAACCTAGAAAGAAGAAGTAAGTAGACATAATACCAGGTGGATTTCCAAAGGATAGTGAGCACAGTATCATCCACAGACAGAACGGACGAAACAATTTCTTTTTCTTTTTCTTTGACTTCATTGTGGAGCATGGGCTGCCCTGGTGGTGGGCTCAGTAGTTGCAGTTCATGGGCATAGTTGCCACAGGGCATGTGGGATCTTAGTTCTTCAGCCAAGGATCAAACCCGCTTCCCCTGCATTGGAAGGTAGATTCTTAACCACTAGACCAGCAGGGATGGAGAAGGCAATGGCAACCCACTCCAGTACTCTTGCCTGGAAAATCCCACAGTGGAGGAGCCTGGTGGGCAGCCACCTATGGGGTCGCACAGAGTCGGACATGACTGAAGCGACTTAGCAGCAGCAGCAGCAGACCAGCAGGGAAGTCCTGACAAAACAATTTCTTAATTTTTCCTCCCTCAAAGCGGTGAGAAATACATTGCCTCAAGAGAGAAGCGTGTTATCTCTCCACCATTATACACTATTCAGCAATTCAGTAACCTAATTAATTTCCTGCTCCATCTCTGCTGTTTGCTGTGTTAGTTGCTCAGTTGTATCTGACTTTTTGCAACACCATGAGTTGTATCCTCTGTCCATGGAATTCTCCAGGCAAGAATACTGGAGTGGGTTGCCATTCGTTTCTCTGGGGAAGCTTCCCAACCCAGGGATCAAAGCCGGGTCTCCTGCATTGCAAGTATATTCTTTACCATCTGAGCCAGCAGAGAAGCCATGCTCCATCTCTGAGGTCCTTTCAGTTCTAAGCTTCTATGACTTTGGACCTGTCCTTTCAAGCCTCTTAAGACATTTTGGAATGCCACAAGTCCTGGTTGCATCCATACAAGGTGTTTGGTGACCATTGTGTTACTACTGTTGACTTACGGGGGAGAAAGAGCATACATAATAGATTAGTCCATTAGAAAAGTTTAAAGATAGATCAGTTGGGGTGTTACTCAGTTCAATTCAGTTCAGTCACTCAGTTGTGTCCGACTCTTTGCGACCCCATGAATCACAGGACACTAGTCCATCACCAACTCCCGAAGTTCACTCAAACTCACATCCATCAAGTCGGTGATGCCATCCAGCCATCTCATCGTCTGTCGTCCCCTTCTCCTCCTGCCCCCAATCCCTTCCAGCATCAGAGTCTTTTCCAATGAGTCAGCTCTTCGCATGAGGTGGCCAAAGTACTTAAGTTTCAGCTTTAGCATCATTCCTTCCAAAGAACACCCAGGGCTGATCTCCTTTAGAATGCACTGGTTTGATCTCCTTGCAGACCAAGGAACTCTCAAGAGTCTTCTCCAACACCACAGTTCAAAAGCATCAATTCTTCGGCGCTCAGCCTTCTTCACAGTCCAACTCTCACATCCATACATGACCACTGGAAAAAACCATAGCCTTGACTAGATGGACCTTTGTTGGCAAAGTAATGTCTCTGCTTTTCAATATGCTATCTAGGTTGATCATAACTTTCCTTCCAAGGAGTAAGCGTCTTTTAATTTCATGGCTGCAGTCACCATCTGCAGTGATTTTGGAGCCCAAAAAGATAAAGTCTGACACTGTTTCCACTGTTTCCCCATTTATTTTCCATGAAGAGATGGGACCAGAAGCCATGATCTTCATTTTCTGAATGTTGAGCTTTAAGCCAACTTTTTCACTCTCCACTTCACTTTCATCAAGAGGCTTTTTAGTTCCTCTTCACTTTCTGCCATAAGGGTGGTGTCATCTGCATATCTGAGGTTATTGATATTTCTCCCGGCAATCTTGATTCCAGCTTGTGCTTCTTCCAGCCCAGAGTTTCTCATGATGTACTCTGCATAGAAGTTAAATAAGCAGGGTGACAGTATACAGCCTTGAGGTACTCCTTTTTTCCTATTTGGAACCAGTCTGTTGTTCCATGTCCAGTTCTAACTGTTGCCTCCTGACCTGCATATAGGTTTCTCAAGAGGCAGGTCAGATGGTCTGGTATTCCCATCTCTTGAAGAATTTTCCACAGTTTATTGCGATCCACACAGTTAAAGGCTATCTGATCTAATTTTTGATTTTCCATTTGGATGTTTATATTTCTAAAGCATGATGTCATTCTAAAAACACATGAAGATAAAACTATCAGGCAATTCTCTTTGTACAGGCAAATTTGGGGCTAAAAGTGTGTTCTCTCTGGGGAACAACTACATTTCAAATTACATCCCAGTAATACTGAGTGAATGATGCACCTCATGCAAAGAGTTGACTCATTGGAAAAGACTCTGATCCTGGGAGGGATTGGGGGCAGGAGGAGAAGGGGACGACAGAGGATGAGATGGCTGGATGGCATCACCGACTGGATGGACGTGAGTCTGAGTGAACTCCGGGAGTTGGTGATGGACAAGGAGGCCTGGCGTGCTACAATTCATGGGGTTGCAAAGAGTCAGACACGACTGAGCGACTGAACTGAACTGAATACTGAGTGTATCAAAAAATTGCTTTGGCAATATAAATTCACAGACCTTAGTAGGGGTTAGAGGGATCCTTTATAGACGTTTATCTAACCACCCATCTAATGGGCAAAAATCCTCTAGAATATGAAGAAGAAATTATCTTATTAATTTCTAAGTGAAAAGACTACCATTGTACATACTTGTGATAGCATAAATGTAAATGGCTATTAAAAATAAAATTATGAATTTAATCTGAATGAGGCAACTCTGAATTGCTTTGCTTACTAGATAAATGAAACTTTTCCTTCAGCAAAACATTAAATTCTAAAACATACAGTATTAAAAAGTATCTTCACAGTTATTCTTGTGTGGACAGACTACACAATGAAATGAACATTATAAATGTTCTCTAATACTTCATTGAGAACGCATTGAAAGTTGTAAGTCAGGTTGAAACTAGGAATGCTTCATTTCCACCTAGAGGCTGAAGAGGGATAAAAAGTTCAAAAAAGGAAATGACTTTTTAGAGCTGTATGAGATCAGAGGCTCTGAGAGTCTGGATTTCAAAACACTAAACACTAAAACCACATTTTTGGAGACAGCTTCACATTATAGCTCCTTATTATTATATATGGCTTGCTCAAATACATATTAATGCATAATTAATTCTGAAATAAGCCACATGCTCCAGATTGTATTTTATTTGGACAAGTCCAGCAAAATGCTTCTTTTTTTTTTAAAACTGTATTTTTTCAACCACATGTAAGTCCCTACTGAGTACAAAGCTCTGAGCTTGCCCACAGAAGAAAAAAATTAAGCATTTGGTCTTTGCCTTAAAAGCAGCATACCTTCTAAAGCAGAATTTCTCAAACTGTGATACAGTGACAGCCTATTTCAACATAACATAGAGTTTATTTAACATGCAGATTTCTGGGCCTCAGAGGATTTCTAATTCTATAGGTCTAGAGTAAGCCATAGAATACACATATATAATAAGTCTATAAATTTCAGAACCCATGATCCAGGGGTCAAAACATACATTTTTAACTAAAACGAGAGAGTGACCCAAAGGGTCAGGTTATATAATTACTGTGTGAATTCTGATTACAGTTGTAGCCAACATCAAGGTTCTGTATTGGAATACATGCTACAGCATAAAATTCCCCTAAAACCAGTTCTAATTTGTGCCTGAAGGTGAAAGTGTTAGTCACTCAGCCGTGTCTGACTCTTTGCCACGCTATGGACTGCAGCCTACCAGGCTCCTCTGTACACTGAATTCTTCAGGCAACATACTGGAATGGGTTGCTGTTTCCTCCTCTGGGGGATGTTCCCCATCCAGGGATAGAACCCTGGTCTCCTGCATTGCAGGCAGGTTCTTTACCATCTGAGCCACCAGGGAAGCCCAATGTGTGCCTAATGGTAGCAAATTGAATTGGTATTTCCCAGAAAAAGTAAAGATGGAGAGACCATTTGTTTTTTTCTGGGTGATAAAAAAAATTTCTTTTCTGCATTTTTTTATTGCAGTAAAAAACACCTAATATAAAATTTACAGACTTCACAATTTTTAAGTGTAAAGTTCAGAAGTGTTAAATATATTCACATTGTCGTGAAACAGATCTCCAGAAAATTTTTATCTTGTAAAACTGAAACCCTACACCCTTAAAACAACAACTCCCCCTTTCTGCTTTCCTTCAAGCCTTGGCAACCATCATGCTACTTTCTAAAATGAAGTCGCCATTGTTAAAACATGATCCCATGACGGTGTCAGGTTTGAGGAAAATACAGCAAGTAGAGTTGAATCCAAACACCAAAATCAGGAATGAGATTTTTCAAATGAGATCACAAAGCAGAAGGAAGGAGCAAAGCAAAGACAGATGGATGTAGAAGCAGAGGCATTTTTCAGAACTGAGTGGATACAGTTTGGCCTTCTGGCTATGGGTGTTGGGTGCAAGAGACATGTGCTCTCTGAAGCCAGATACGAACTGGAAGTCACTGTCAGATACCAGATAATCCTCCTACATCTTTGGTGAACAAATGGGCTATGATGAAGGTAGCTGAGAAGAAGGTCAGAGGATGAAGACTAGGGATTATAAAGGATATTTGCCACTTCCAAAATTTGCTGCAGACTTGAGAGATGAGCAGATCTGTGATAAAACTTACTGGGATAGTTTACTAGGATTGGAGTGGTTGAGGCAGGCCCTGGAGCACTGTGGGTCTTGCTTTCTTGGCACAGGTGTCAGTAGAATTAAATGTCAAAGGCACTAGTCTAAATACAGAGCCATTAACAGTTATAAAGGGCCATGGTTAATGGATTGAGCAGACCATGATAATCCAACAGGGTGGGGCTTCCCAGGTGGCGCTAGGGGTAAAAAACACACCTGCTGATGCAGCAGATGTAAGAAATGCTGGTTCGATCCCTGCGGTGAGAAGATCCCCTAGAGAAGGAAACAGCAACCCACTCCAGTATTCTTGCCTGGGAAATTCCGCGAATAGAGGAGCCTGGTGGGCTACAGTCCATGGGATCACAAAGAGCTGGACATGGCTGAAGCGACTTAGCATGCATGCATTCAAGAGGGTTGGGAGATGCCCTGAGGGAAGTCAAGAACTTATATGCAGGTGTCCTCCAAGGCATTAAGGTAACCAATCTGGAGGACTAGACACCTCTTCTACTGTGTATGCTGGGGTGGCTCTGAAACTCATCTGAGCCCTGCTCCGGGAAAGGAAGCATGGAAAAAGCAGAGAGATCCTACACTTTGAAGCCAGACACACCTGGCCTCAAATTCTACTTCTGCTTACCATCTGGAGGACCTTTAAACCAAATATCAATTTCCCTATCCATACTCAAATTCTAACAATAACTTCCTACTGGGCATGGACATGAGTCAAATGCCATATAACATGAAGATGCTCTCCTGGTGCAGAGGCGCATTTTTCTCCTCTCAGTGATGAAAGCCTCTTGCTAAAAATTGGGTGTGGTAAGGATCTTAAGGCTGAGAAGGAAAAAGAAAGTCTGGGAAGTATATGGAAGCCTGAGAGGTCTGTGACTTTGGCTAAAGGTTATTGGGCTCCCTAAACTATGGCCTGGACTTCATAGCAGAGTGGTGGCCCAAGTCATGGAAACAAAGGGTGTCTTAAGAAGGCCATTAAGCTCCCAGGACATTCATTAGCCTCCATACCCAAAGTCATTCCAAATGAGCATACCATCTAAGTAAAAATAGAATTCCTGGTATACAAAAGCAGTTAAATGACAGACTCCCTAGCTCCCCCTCCCAGCTCAATTGCTACTCCCAAATCATATATGAAAAATTTGATGCTATTAGGTGTCTCTGATTTTACTATGGCTTAAACCTGGAGGTGGGCACTGATTGTTCTGATCTGTGTGGGTGTTGGCTGGCCAGTCTCATTTTCCCAGTAACAGATGTGTGCTGCTCAGACCAGTACCCGTATGTAATGTGACATGCCCTTGAGCAATTCATGAACAGCTCTGTGCTCACCTGAATATTCATTGGAAGGATTGATGCCGAAGCTCCAATACTTTGGCCACCTGATGCAAGGAGCTGTCTCATTGGAAGAGACCCTGATGCTAGGAAAGATTGACAGCAAGAGGAGAAGGGGGTGACAGAGGATGCAATAGTTGGATGGCATCACTGACTCGATGGACATGAATTTGAGCAAACTCAGGGAGATAGTGAAGGACAGGGAAGCCTGGCATACTACAGTCCCTGGGGTCGCAGAGTCAGACAGGACTTAGTGACCGAACAACAATGTGCCCACCAGTAGGTGGCAGCAGAGAGCAGTGACCACAACCAGCTATTGTGGCTCACAGTCGGCAGTTGGAGCTGTGCAGGCTGAATATGGAAGCTAACTCTTCTGGTAGCAATCCCCATTTGTCTACAGTTGGGGTTGATGAATTCCAAAGGCAGCTTGCAAAACGATTCCTAATGTATGTTGTCTGTGGTCATAGAGTGAGACACACCTGAAAAAGAGGGCAGTTTTTGCCTGTTTCTTTCTGGCCCACCATGTCTACTGCAAGGACCAGAATTGCCTTGAGACAAAAGCTGTGAGAGCACATACTCAATGTGCCTTCGGAATTACTATCTGCACATTGCATAGTACTAATCCTAGTGGCTATCTTAGCTCTAGACTGGTCCATTTCATGGAATCTCAACATCTCCACATGGGTATTCCTGGGCATCTCAAACTCATCATGTTAAGATTGGATTCCATTTCTTTTCCATTTATTTTTTTTTTCATAGGAAGTAGGTGAGAAGCACTAGCTTCCTTCAAAGCAGCTCCTGAAACCAGAAATCTGGTGTCATCCTAGAATTTTTCCCTTTTCCTCTGTCTTACTGGCTTCAAACTGCTTAGAGAATCTATGTGGAATATCAGTGAATTAAAGAAGCTTTGTTGCCTAATTGGAAAAAAAAATTAGTAAAAGGCAAATCTGGGAAAGACTTTTATAATATTCAAATGTCTCTCTTAGAAGGGAATTGTGAGCAAACGGAGGGTGGAGATGGTGATTGGGAAGATGGAGAGAGAGTTCTGAAAACTGTAGCTCCGAACTGCAGGAGTTTGAGAACAAAAATTCGAAGAGTTGTTTGACTCCAGTTGCCTGATTTTGAAATGCAGAAGTCCTCTGACAGGAAACCCTGTGTAGAAAATACAGACTACACCATCCTGCCATTGTCAGCCCCAGGGGCTGAGCAACTGGAGCAGAAGGAAGTTGCTTTTTTTGGTATTGTTTTATTTTTGTCTTAAAGAAATATCCTTCTTAATACGCATATGAAAATCTTGAAAGCTTACAAGAGATGGCAACCATACTGGATGATAGAATCAGAATCTCAAAAGATCTTGATAGGCTAAAGTAAAAGGACAAATGACAGGAAGTGGAATGAGTAGGCACAAAGGTAAAATTCTACATCGATGTTAAAAAACCCAGTTGCACATGTTCAGAAAGGGGAGACATGGCTTAACAGGAGCCCGTAGTTTTCAAACTTGCTGTTGATGTTATGTTAGTCAGGGTATGCTAATGACTATAATTTTAATTCCCAGGACTCAGTGGTTCTAAGATATCCTATGGAGGAAAAAGTGGCAAAGGGATGATAGTCCTGGTTCAGTCAATTGATTGCTTCTAGCAGGTTTCCAGACATTCCAATAACGTCTGCCCAGTAAGGGGAGTTTCAGCTAATATCTCCTTTTAACTAAGTTAACCCTCATATTGGAAAAATGGCTTTAAAAATATTTCTTCAAAAAAGAAACAGGTAATAGAAAGATAACAACAAAATGAACTTAAAGAAAATGGCAGAGCGAACCTTTCTACTTTTAGTACAAATCAGCTGCATTATGGTTTAAAAAAAAAAAAAAAAAAGTAACGTTTGTAATTAGAATAGTCCCATGGCTCAGGGGTGAAGAATCAGTGCAGGAGACATGGGTTCAATCCCTGGGTCAAGAAGTTCTCCTAGAGGAGGGTATAGCAACCCACTCCAGTATTCTTGCCTGGAAAATCCCATGGACAGAGGAGCCTGGTGGGCTACAGTTCAAAGGGTTGGACAGCAAAGAGATGGACATGACTGAGTGACTGAGCAGATATAAGAAGGAATCCCTCCAAATCTAAAGTTTTCAAGAAAACCACTTGAAATATGGATATACACCCACTTATATTAATGGACTTCTCCATTAATGGTAGTTGGTTAGCATATTATGTCCTGAGATATTAACTAGTAATACTATGAATTCCAGTGATTAGCCATTTAAAAGCTAAGCATTCAGAACAGGAAGACAAACTTCAGTTTTTCAGAGATACTTAAAGTTTTACGGAACAAACCTGGTTCTTGACAAATCCCATGAAACCTACTAATAATTGCTTAGAAGCCTTTCTTGAGGTCTTTCAATATACAATTAACGAACAAAAGTCACAAATCATCGGCATCTCTAGTTCTTCTTGCCACAGTAAAAACTGTTTGAAATAATTATAAAACAAAAGACCAACAAACTCAAAAGCATTTCTTTGTCAGCACATTTTTAGGGAAGTCACAGAAACATTGCCGAACATACGAAGAAACAAATATTAGAACAGATTGGCCATGCATTTGGGTGATAGTACAAATGTTTGTAACATGTCTCCACTTATGGTGCTTGTTAGAGTCTATTTCAATAGTTACATTGCCAAAGAACTTCTTTTTTTGGTGAGGCACTTAAAATATAGTACTGAAAAATCCTATCGCTATCCTAGTGATAAATGATTTCATAAATAAAAAAAAAGATTTTATGGGAAACCAACTGAAGTGTAGCCACTGAATTCAGAAGAATGAAAGGTATTCCTGCCGAGGAATAAAATAAGGATTTTAGGAAACCTTGACAAGGATGTTCATCTCTGTGGTGTTCTTCCCTTATGGAGCTAAGGTAGTGAAGAAATTGAGGCTAGAAGTGCCCATGATACTACTTGATGCCACTGATGTGATTAGTTTGCTTGAAAACCTTTCAACAGTAGAACTTTACAAGATTGTGAGGAGAGAGGCAGTCTATTGAGATTGAAAATCCATTTTCTTCTCCTGCCTGATAACACTTCCTTCTCTTCCCTTCTACAGGCATGTTTCCCAAGAACATTGCCCAGTTCAATTCCCGTGTGATGGGTCTGCTTCCTGGGAAACTTAACCTGCAGTAGTGGCAGGGGTGGTCCAAGAAAATAGATGCTCATGAGGGATTCTGAAGTTGCCAGCCATCTCGAAGTGAGGACCCTGATCATCAGAAGGAGGAGGGCTGCTCTACATAATGCAACAGAGAAGAAGGTGATGGTACTGTTGATCCATAAGCGGTGCCTCTTGACATTCCTTTGTTCATCTTGATGATAAATGGATAAGCACAGCAGTCATACATCAGAAAGGTGTGGAGATCAGGAGCACAGAGGCCTCAAATCTGAAGATCTGAGTCATGCCAACAGGGAAACCATCTACTCAGCAAAGGCAGTGGCTGAGAACGAGGCAATCTAGAATGGGTAGTATGTGATGAATATGAGTTGTGGTCCCAAGTGCTTGGGCTCCAACTGCTTATAGCCAGGGCTATAATTTATCCCTAACTGCCTGTCTATTTCCCCTAGGAAAAGAGATACAATAGAATCTTGGAAGAACTCTTCTCAGAATTTATATGAAGTGGATCTGAGTAGTGCAAATGGTGAGCCATAGTGAAAGATCTGATCTGCCACTCTGTCCACTAAAGACTGAAGTACATTCCTCCAGCTACTGATGGCACCATTGGTTGACAGTCATCAGAAATTATCATAAGCTGGAGAGTTCTGCCTTGCACAAATTTCCACGCTTCTTTCCTCAGGGCAGCTCAAATCTGATAACTGATCAATGTATAGTATAAAGACCCAAATCCCTCACCTTATCCCAGGAGAACATTAAAGGGCATCAAGCTTCAGGATCCCTAAAGGCTTGGCCTAGTCTTTGCTGAGATTACATCACAGTGCAAGTTCTTCTCATGTCCAATTCTGTTTCCTTCTCTTCCTTTCCATGATGTCCATCCTGAGAGTGAAATTCACTCAGTCGTGTCTGACTGTTTGTGACCCCATGGACTATACAGTCCATGGAATTCTCCAGGACAGAATATTGAAGTGTAGCCATTCCTTTCTCCAGGGGATCTTCCCAATCCAGGGATTGAACCCAGGTCTCCCATGTAGCAGGCAGATTCTTTACTAGCTGATCCACAAAGGAAGCCCAATCCTAAGAGTGCTCCCTATAAAAATTTCTCCACACTAATATCCAACCCAGAGTTTGCTTCCTAAGAAATCCACCCTATTACAAAAACATCATCGGGACAGCTCATAGAACTTGAATATGGACTCTTGATTAGATAATGGGATTGTACCAGTGTTAAATTTCCCGATTTTTAAAAATGGTTTTAATTGTTTTTTAATTGTTGTTCTTCAATACCTAAATCGTGTCCAACTCTTTGCAACCCCATGGACTGCAGCAAGCCAGGCTTCCTGGTCCTTCACTGTCTCCCGCAGTTTGCTCAAATTCATGTCCATTGAGTCAGTGATGCCATCTGACCATTTCATCCTGTCACCCCGCTTTGTCCTCAATCTTTCCCAGCATCAGGGTCTTTTCCACTAAGTTGGCTCTTTGCATCAGGTGTCCAAGGTTTTAGAGCTTCCGCATTAGTCCTTCCATTTCCTTTAGGACTGACTGGTTTGATCTCCTTCCTGTCCAAGGGACTCTCAAGAGTTTGATCATAATATATTGTGTTTATATAAGAGAATGTTTTTGTTCTTAGGAAATACACTGGCAAAACTAGGAATGAAGGCACATGATATATGTGACTTAATCTCAAATGATTAAAAGAAATTGTGCATGGAGAGGTGGAGGATCAGAGAAAAAGAAGAAAATAGGACAAATGGAAATATTTGGAAAACCTGGGTAAAAACTATGGAGCTTAATTATAGACTTCTTCCAATTTTTCTGAAAATTTGAATTTATATCAAAATTTAAAAATACCAAAATAAAATGACCAGACCTAATACCATTCCAAGAGATTCAGAATCCCTTGGGTACTATTATATTTCCAGTACTCAGCCCCAGTCTGTAGGTATTCAACAAATATTTGAGTAAATGAATGAGTCAATAGGTAAACTTGTAGGTTAAGATAATGAATTCAATTTTGGATATGGAGACTTTTGGGTGCCCATGAGTCCGATTTTGAAAGTCTGCTCTAGGGACTGTATAACTTTTTGTTCAATTCTGAAGGTAACCAGTAAAAAGATAACTCCTGTGTTCTTTTTTGAGGCCATTTTTCTCGATAGCATTTAGAAGTTTGAAGTCCCCATGACACCTCGTATAAGCAATATCTCATCACTTTTTAGATAATTTGATATTTTAAATGAGACTGGATATTGACTTTAAATAATGGAGAAATTGCCTGACTTTTGTTGGCATCCAGATTTCTTTATCCCATTTTGACCATAATACACATAATTATCTTTCCTTTTTCTATTTTTAAATTTTTGAACTTTAGCCTAGTAAGTCACAAGCATATCACATTAAGGTGTTCTGGTAAAAGTTAACTCTAAAAGCAAGGCATTTTTAAGTGGACAAGAAGGACGAGCCAATGAGTAGAAGGGAAAGAAAGAAGAAGGGTGGGCGTGCGGGGTGGGGGGCATCCAAGAATTGTTACTGCCATCCAGTGGTGATGCTCTCAGACAAAGAATGTTCAAAGTCCATCGTTAATCCCTGTTTTCCACTGCAAAGACCCAAATACCATTCATTCAAGCTTAGCGACTAAACTGCAATGCTAACCTGCCATGAAATTTGTATTATGTTTTCCTGATTTTAAAGTAATAAGTTCAGTTTGTCTTCTTGTGGTCCTTAAGAATTCATAAGCTTCCATAGCAACCAGTTTACTCTGAGAGTGTGCTCAATGTGCAGAGAATCTGGCCCATTAGAGACCTTGCCTTGGTAACACCCCAATCACCTGCTCTGTTCTCCCTAGCTCACTCCGTTTACACACCATTACAGAGAGTGAACGTCACTGATTCACTTTTCAGTCCCTACTGGACATTTCCAAGTCATCTTTTTATCTGTGCTCTTTTAATTGTGACCTCCTACATTGACTATTTTTTTAATGTTTACTTATTTGGCTGCGTTGAGTCTTAGTTGCAGCACGTGGGATCTTTTGTTGTGATGCGCAGGCTCTCTAGCTGTGGCATGCAGCTTAGTACTTGGCATGCTCAGTCCTAGTTGTTCTGGGCTTAGTAGTTGGCATGCTCAGGCTTAGTTGTTCTGGGCTTAGTATTTGGCATGCTCAGGCTTAGTTGTTCTGTAGCATGTGGGATCTTATTTCCCCAACCAGGGATCAAACCCACATCCCCTCCATTGCAAGGCAGATTCTTAACCACTGTACCACCAGGGAAGACCCTGACTGACTATTTTGAGCCCATGGAAATAAAATAGGGAATTGGCCAAAGCCCAACTCATTGATTTTAACCCAGCAAGAGCCTTTTGCCTACTGGAGGGAAAAAAAAGAAAAATGCTATCACAAGATTTAGAATAAAAGAAAATAAATTGGCCTAAGCATATCATGTAAGTTTTTTTTTTTTATATCTTTTATCTTTTTTTAAACTATTTATCATTTATTTATTATTATTTTTTTTGTTTTTACTTTACAATATTGTATTGGTTTTGCCATACATCAACACGAATCCACCATGGGTGTACACGTGTTCCCCATCCTGAATCCCCCTCCCACCTCCCTCCCCATACCATCCCTCTGGGTCATCCCAGTGCACCAGCCCCAAGCATCCTGTATTGTACATCAAACCTGGACTGGCGACTCGTTTCATACATGATATTATACATGTTTCAATGCCATTCTCCCAAATCTCCCCACCCTCTCCCTCTCCCACAGAGTTCAAAAGACTTTTCTATACATCTGTGTCTCTTTTGCTGTCTTGCATACAGGGTTATCGTTACCATCTTTCTACATTCCATATATATGCGTTAGTATACTGTATTGGTGTTTTTCTTTCTGGCTTATTTCACTCTGTATAATAGGCTCCAGTTTCATCCACCTCATTAGAACTTATTCAAATGTATTCTTTTTAATGGCTGAGTAATACTCCATTGTGTATATGTACCACAGCTTTCTTATCCATTCATCTGCTGATGGACATCTAGGTTGCTTCCATGTCCTGGCTATTATAAACAGTGCTGCAATGAACATTGGGGTACACGTGTCTCTATCAATTCTGGTTTCCTCGGTGTGTATGCCCAGCAGTGGGATTGCTGGGTCATATGGCAGTTCTATTTCCAGTTTTTTAAGGAATCTCCACACTCTTCTCCTTAATGGCTATACTAGTTTGCATTCCCACCAACAGTGTAAGAGGGTTCCCTTTTCTCCACACCCTCTCCAGCATTTGCTTGTAGACTTTTGGATCACAGCCATTCTGACTCGCGTGAAATGGTACCTCATTGTGGTTTTGATTTGCATTTCTCTGATAATGAGTGATGTTGAGCATCTTTTCATGTGTTTGTTAGCCATCTGTATATCATGTAAGTTTTATATAAAGCAAACTTTTTGGCCTGGATGAACACCATCCAGTTTACACGAAGCTCACAAAAGTGTTAATGTAGCTACTTTTAAACCTTACATATAGTGCTCTCTGTGTGCTAATGATGTGGCCTGTTAACCAAAGTTTGACCTTTCTGCACTGTAAACCCAAGCCTACACACTGGCTTGTCCCAAGTCATAATCGCTGGCAGTGATGTCATTCCTTGACTCTAAAAACAAGCACCACCCAGATCTGTGTTCTTTCTCCTGCAGGTTTGTAGCGCATTGTAGAGGTGCCAGTGGGTAAGGGCTGAGGAGACAGCAGGCTTTGCTTATATCCACAGGCTTGAGCAGCTGGCTTCCAAGAACCAGCCCAGACCAAAATTAAAAAATGAAAAACAAAAAACAGAGACCAAAAAAAAAAAAAAAATCCCAAACCACCTTCAGAGAATGCTGTGTAAGCTCTACTTATGTCATTCATAATGGTGTAAAGACCTAAGCAAGAAGTTGGCATACATTAAAAGGTCAGTATGCATTGTATTTACTGACAGATGACATATGCCAATTTTACAAGAAAATTTGGTGGAGGGGTCTGTGGGAGAAAAAATTGAAACTGTTTTCATCTCACTTGTTTAAAAAGATTTGTAAAGGGGTTCTGTAGCCACAGTAGTCTATATTTAGAAATAGATGAAAATTATTGATTTTGATTATGCATGAATATTCTACTAAAACTGAAAAACTATACATTCACACAATTAAAAAGAAATATATCAGTGACATTTGGTACTGAGTAGGCTATACAACAACAAATTTACTGGTGAATGAAATCCCATATCCCAAATGGAATACTGTATAGAAGGATATCAATACACTCTTCCAACAAATACTGGAAACCAAATGTTAATAACAACATGAAATAAATTTGAATAAATTTTTACACAAACTAATACAAATCAACTAGCAAAACAGAGTACTTAAGAATAATTTCCTTTACAGTAGCCAAAGGAGTCAATAAGAATTTGGTGCAGAACATAAAACAAGAAAATAAATGTGAAAGAATGCCCACTTTACACTCGTACATACAGTAAAAGAAAATATTTCACTGAATATTGGTACAGTTGTCCCTCTGCATCCGTAGTGGACTGGTTCCAGGACTCTGGCAGATGCTCAGATGCTTTATATAAAATGCCATAGGACCATTGGCCCTCCATATCTGTGGGTCCCATATCCCAGGGGATTAAACTTTTGAATGTTAGGATACAGGACCTGTGGATATGAAGGGCTGGCTGTATACTATAAACAACAGAAGAAAAATTAACGGATTCTAGTGCAAACACTTGGCACTAACATTACAGCGATGCCTCCGTTGGCTCTTAGATGGACAGTATCCACTTTGCTCTGAGCTAGTATCTCTGTGTTATTTTCCTAGGAGATCTCGTTACTGCTATTCTCTTTCTGCTTTTTACTCTGCCCTTCCTTCCTTCCTTCTTTTCTACAGTGTTGGCTGTTTCATTTTTAATATGGGTACATTGGGGGATGGTATGGGGAGGATACACACCACCAGAGGAAATAAAGTAACTCTGTGCTAGGACACGACATTTGGCTGTTCTAGCCTCTGAACTGAAGATTTCCTAGACAGGCCCCTCTGAAAATGCAATATAATCATGCTTTTAATTTTGCACCAAGGTACATACTTGGAGTTGTATACAGTTTGAGAAGTCAAGTTATAATATCCAGTAATTGGCTAACTTAGTTACCTGCTTAAAGGGAGAATAATAAAAGACTTTATTATCTCAATCAATCAATGAACATTTTTAGAATCCTATGGGACCTGGATTTCTTGGATGAACTACTGAATATTCCTTCCAAACAGAGGCCAGTTCAGACATGTTTCATACTCAGAGGTTTATTCCTAAATTGCATGAGGTTTCTGTTGGTAACAAAACCAAAAGGGATATTTTCTTCAGTGGCAAAATAATTCAATAAAATTCAACGTGTATATTCATATTAAGGCCCTAGCAAATTAAGAATAGGAAGGAACATTAACCAGATAAAAGACATACATAAAAACAGTTAAGCACACATCATATTAAATAGGACAACAATAAAAAGGATTTTCTTTCAAACCAGGATGTCTGCTCCCACCATTCTACAATTCAATATTGTACTGGAGGTCTTAACTAGTTCACTGGACAAGAACCCTATGTCCTTCCTCTCGATTTTTCAATACACATAAAACTGCTCCTAAAGTCTATTAATTAAAAAAAAAAAAAAAGCCAAGGTGAATGTACGCCTAAAAAAAAAAAAAGGTGGAAGAATTGACTCAACCAAAAATGAAGGCTTTAAGAAAAAGCTATAGTAATGAAAACACTATGGCACAGATACAGAGATAAACTGAAAGTGATAGAATTGAATGGAGAGGTCAGAAATGGAGCCACGCGTAGTGGGAACTCAATCTGTGTCAGAGCTGTCACAGCAAATCAGTGGGGTGGAGGATGACCATTAAGTAAAATGATCATTTCCATCCACAAGAATACACCCTGAAATCATGCTTCCTAATGTTTTTCACATGATGGCAAAAAAGCCTATTTCACAGATATTTATTTGGCACTCTGGTGTAACAGGGAGGAAATTTGAGGCCTCTAAGTGGAGCATGATGGCAAAAAAAAAACTCATTAGGATTTTTCTATATTATACATGTATTCATTTTAAGAAAGATAAAATATGAAGTAGCAGGTATGATATTAAGTATATAGAACAATTTTCCTAACCATTCCTAATAAAATGTTTTTTAAAGTTTCACTGAGGAACTTGAGCTTGCAGCTGCAAACTTTCATGTTTTATCTTTTAAATTACTGCCTGCAATTCTTATCAAGACTTTTACTTTGATCTCTCAGACTTGTAACGGTCACCTTCAGTGAAAAATTTGCACAGATAGCTGAAAATGTTTAAATCTTCTAAAAATCATTCAAAAATTTGACACTTTAAGTTGTACTTAAAGAAGCTCTTCCTTTCTCACATTGACAAATGCAAAGTTGAAACTTTTTGTCATAAAGTTGTGGGTTTAGAATCTAACCAATATTTTTCATGCCAAGTCTTCCAAATGTTGAAGCTCTAATCTGCAGGATGCCCGTGTATTGTTAGAACTCATCACCTGTTCTTATGCATCTATGGAGCCTACAAACACCCAGCTTTCCAGCGACTTTTCTTGAGATTGGTTAAGGTGTTCTAAGCCAATAGGGAATCTTGGATGTGCTCACACCTTACAAGAGTAAAAACTCAGGCTGGGAAACAGAAGCCATTTTGATAAAAAGAAATCAAAGACGGGGTCCTACTCTATAGTTTGGCACATCGGTCACTTAAAGGAGCACCCTGGGTGGGGTCCTACTCTGTAGTTCAGTGAGTCAGGCGTTTAAAAGGCCAGCTTCTCTTGTTCAGCTGCCAGTGCTGGCACGTAGCGAGAGAGAGGCTAAGGTGATGGCTCCACCCCCTACACATGACTCAGCAGTATCGCCTTGCTTCCATGGCTGCCAGGCTTTCCTCCACAGGCATTTTGCACAACAATCTCCTCCCTCATATCCCCTCGATCTGTCTCTCTGCAGTCAACAGCAGCCCTTGCCCTGGGATTGCTCCACGATCCCTAAATTCCAGCTCCTAGCTGCTGTGCCTTCCAGGAGACCTGCATCCCTATCTGGGGTATGTATGGCTGTGGCAAGGACCTCTGATTCTCATTCCACTTAGGCTGCCACAGATCAGCTGTATGTTTCTCCTCTGACTCAGATAATTGCCCTGATGTGGGAATCAGACCCCTGCTTCAGTTCCCCCAGCTGCTGAGGGCAGGCCCAGTCCTACTAACACTCCTGTTTCCCCCCCTAGTTCCTTCGTCCTTCGAATTTTGCATGGGTCTATAAATCATTTTCTCTGGTCAGGTACTCCTGTCCATTCTCAGCTGGTGTTCTGCATGCATTTCTGTTTTTAAAGATGTATTCCTTATGTATCCATGAAGAAAGATGTACACTATGTCCACCTACTCCTCTGCCATCTTGTTCTCGAAATCAAAGAATTAGACAAGTTCTGACGTGGTAGGGACCTCAGAACTCATTTTACTGATAAAATAAACAAAGCTACAAGAGGTACAGAGCCTTGTTCAAGGCCTCATAGTTGGCTGTGGAAGAGCCAGAAATCAGGATCAGGAAGGTAGTCTAAGATTCCAAGTTCAGAGCTCTAAGGAAGGGCAGGTGAAGTGGCTGCGATGTGGCTTTCTTTTCCCTAGTGAAATTTAAGGCCAGTACAATTCCAACCATCTCATCTTCTGCCTAGAGTTTCTGCCCCATCCCACCCCACCCACACAGCAGGCCGAATCAGTTGGGTCCTCTTTGTTTCCACAGCACTGTGTTCTAGCTTCCACTGAATTACTTACCTTGTAACACAGTTAATTTGGCTCACATCTTCTGAGCTAGCTGTGGAGTCAAGCACTACAAGTTATTCATGTCTGTCTTCCTAGGGTCAAGCACAGTGCCTGGTAAAATAAGCACTGAGCATGTGTTTATTGGGGAGATGAAATAATGACAATTTTCTTTGGCCTTTAAAATCTTAGCTGAGGCTAATTAGTGCCCATCCAATTCTATGTGGATAAAATCTATACAAATCATTTCCCCCTTTCAACTGCTTTCCCTCTGCTCCTTGCCCACCTGTGGAGGAGACGGATACAACATCTCGAGGACCGCACCTGGTAGGAACTTCTGGTTCTCAAAGGAAAGGGGCTGAAATGGACCCTGCTGGGCGTGTTTCCCAAGACCCACCCCTTGCAATTTCTCTCTGGGTTTCCAAAGGGTGAGAGGAAAGGGCTGTTTTCTCTTCTAAGAGCGGGACGTTCCACCTGGGGCTCAGGAGCAACGTGACATCCTGCTGTGTGTGTGTGTGCCGCAGGAGGCCCCAGGGTTTTTATAGCTCAGAATAATCTGTAGGGAGCTATTAAAGCCACAGGGGAAGGAACCAGCGGGGATCACTCCTTCAGAGAGGAAGAGGAGTTTGTTAACAAATAGCAGAAAAATGATTCATCATTTAAGGGCATTTGAATCTGGGAATGGGATGAAAAGTTGAGATGCCTAAAGGTTGAAGGAGAATTTTTTAAAAATCTTAGGAAGTAGGAACACTTTCTTACCCAGGCCTGAACTCCTCACAGGATAAGAGTTCCCTTTGCCTCTCTGAAGCCATCCATCACCTACGGCTCCACGCGGTGCTCCTTCCACTGTAGCCACACTGGCCTTGCTGGCCCAAAAGTTCCCCAGACTCCCCCAATGCACGTTCTTTGTACTTCCTCTAAGACAGAGGAGTTCCTTCCCCAAGATATCTGCAGGCTTTTCATGCCCTTACTTCTCTGAGGCCTTTGCTCAAATATAATTCCAGGATATGCCTTCCTTAATGTTATGGGAAATAGCCTCTCTCCATCACTCTCCACCTAACCTTAGAGAGTTTCACTAACATGACATTATACTTGATATTACTGTCTCCTCATTAGAATGGAAGTTCCAAGAAAATAAAGAATGTTGTTTATAAGATTGCTGCCGGATCCTAGCACCTCATATACTGCCCAGCACATACCAGTACTCAGTAAATATTTATTGAAGGAATGAATGAATAAGATATATACACTTGAGCCTGACTTTCTGCTTCAGCCTTTGTGACCTGCGACTCATTAATGCTAAGTAACCATGAGTCTGATAGAAGACTTGTCCTAAGGGACTCTGAAGGCCTTCCCTGGTGGCTCAGTGGTAAGAATCCATCTGCCAATGCAGGAGACGCAGGTTTGATCCCTAGATGGGGAAAATCCTCTGGAGAAGGAAATGGCAATTTACTCCAATATCCTTGCCTGGGAAATCCCATGGACAGAGGAGCCTGGTGGGCTAAAAAGTCCATGGGGTCGCAAAGAGTTGGACACGACTGAGTGATTAAACAACAAGGGATTCTGCAGGAGAATCTCCTCTACACTCACTTAAATTTCCTGCTGTAAACTGAGAAGTGTATGTTTTCCTTCTAAGCAAGAGTATGCAAGACTGTGGGCAATTCAGGCATGGTGGAAGGGACTATGGCCTGGGAACACAGCTGATATTCTGGGTAATATCCTTGTGGATACCTGGGCCTTTCTTTACATGTAACATGGAGATGGAGTAATAATCTCATGAAAATTGGACATCGGGCTTGACACAGAACAAAGAATCAATAGATAGCAAGTTTACTGTTTGGAAAAGGAGACCAGAGAGGGATAGCATAGAAAGGGAGGGTTAATGCAGATGTGCTGGGACTGAAAGTATTTTGCTGGGAGTGGGATCAATAAGGTCAGTAGGTAAAACACACTGTGTTTCTATGCAGTAGCAACAAGTAAACTGAAATTGAACTTAATAAAACAATTCCATTTAAGTATCATCAAAAAGAATAAAATATTTAAGAATAATTTAACAAACTAGTGTACAGTTTACATCGAAAGCTACATAAAATTGTTGAAACAAATTAAAGATTTAAATAAATGGACAGATGTCTCATGGTTGTGGTTTGGAAGACTTAATATTAATTTGCTCTCCAAATTGATCTACACCTTCAGTGCTGCTGCTGCTGCTGCTAAGTCGCTTCAGTCGTGTCCGACTCTGTGTGACCCCATAGACGGCAGCCCACTAGGCTCTGCCGTCCCGGGGATTCTCCAGGCAAGAACACTGGAGTGGGTTGCCATTTCCTTCAGTGCAATCCCTATCAAAATCCCTGTCTGAGTCTCCAGATCCTGTTGAGGATGGGAGGGCACATCCCCCTTAAACTTGAGATCACTGCAGGTCAGTGTGGCCAGTTTTTCCAAGAGAGAAGCCAAGAAAAACTTAAGCATAAAAGATCTTCTTAAAGTGACTGACTGGAAAAACAGTTAAGGCTGTCCTCAAAAGCAGGGCTTTATTGTTTTCTAACTAATAGATTTCCCCTTCTACCCCCACCGAATTGTATCAGTTTGAGCCTTTAGAGCCCTTTCTGCCCAACACAAGGGTACTTTGAGCCTGGTGCCTTCTGGATGCCCCCTACTCCCATTTGGCTGAAGCAAACTCAAGTATCCCCAGGAGAGCCTTGTACCAAAAACAGGGTGGTTTGGGAGTTACAGGACCTGGGTTAAAATTCCTATATATACAATCTTGGCCAACTCAGCCTCCTTGATCCTCTTTTATAAGAAAGGCTCATTCAGTGGCACACTGGTAAATGCTTAACCATTCACTCTCCATTTGGCAATTTCTGTGGTGTAAATACTCTCAGCATGGCCAATATCCAGCCACCAGTGGGTTGGGAATAGACATCCACAGTTAGTTCTCATGAGCTGGTAACAGCCAGCTCCAGCAACACCTCTTGATACTCAGGTTACAGGGTTGTTATGATGATTAAATGTGAAATGTATGAAAAATAATTACTGGTGTGCTCTACTAGAGCATCAGTAAATAAAACACCTATTGGATGAGGTGCAAAAAAAGGTATTTATTTTAGGCCCACTTGGTGGACAGGTGAAGTTTAGGCCAGTTAACTGACAAAAAGATGGTGGAGTGGGGAAGAAAAATAGGGAAAAAAGAGAATGAAACTGAGCTCCTATCTCAGTATGTGTACATAGGAGGGCATCTTCCTGAAAGAAGTCCCATGATTTCTGGAGCCTGGTGGGCACCCAACCGATGGGTTATTTACGGCAGCGTTTCTCAAACTATCATGCATCAGAATTTTCTGGAGGGCTTGTTAAAACAGATTGCTGGCTGCAAGCCCAGAGTTTCTGATCCAGTAGGTATGGGGTAGAGCTAAGAATCTGCATATCTAACAAGTTCCCAGGTGATGCCAATGCCCCTGTTTGGGGCTCACACTTGGAGAACACCTGAGTTATGGCAATGGCGGCCAAAGGAGCTAGAGATGGAGTTTTCTCTCTCTCTCGGCAGGTATCTCTGGCTCTCATTCTACAGAGTTCGGGACTCTAATCCTCTTCTTGCCACTCTTTGCTGCTGTGCCAGAAATGATTGATTACATATGGCAGGAAGTGAAATGTATGCAGTGATCCCTGAAGGTAAGGCAAGATGATTTATGTGCGTTCATTTATTATTTTTCTTGAACATTGATTGTAAATCTGCTTCAGAGGGCAGTTGTAGCCACAAGGACATTGTTTTCTTTGCCATAAACAACTTTCTTCCCATGTTTCACTGGGAAACCACAGGCTGAGGAATAGAATTGGGAGAGAATGGATCGTCCCAAAGTGTGAGGGCAAGGGAATGGTCAGACCCTCGGTCTGTACTACCCACAACTAGCCGCATGTGGCTATTTAAATTTAACTAAAAGCAGATAAAATCCAAAACTCAATTCCTCAGTTGTACTACTTTTTAAATCCTCAGTATCCACATGTGGCTAATGGCTATCACACAGGACAGCTCAGATGTAGAACCTTCCCATCAGGGCAGGAAGTTCACTGAGATAGTGCTGGTCCAGAGAACTAATGAAGAGGAGGTGGAGAAGGCATTGAGACGGAGGGAAGCAGTGATATACCTCAAGAAGTGTGTTTCTGCCCCATCAACCAGGCTGGGAAGACTTTGGAGGATATTTAACTACCCTGTAGACAATTTGTATAAACTGCAGTGTTTTCAATTCAATGTCCAAAAGCAAAAGTAGTCTGCAGGTATCCCAGCTCTTGTCCAGCTAAGTCATTTTGCAATTAGGGCTTGAAAAGCATAACTGGCTCTTGGACTGAATGATTTGACTGCTTTTCTAGTCAACATGTTGTTTCTCATACAGTTTCTTAGTCCTTGAACTCAATGTCATGGCCTTTCTGGGAAGAAGGGTGTCCCAGGAAAAGTAGGTGGGTGCCCTTAGACGGAGACTATCACCTCTCGAGGAATTGCTTGCCCATCAGCTCGGTGTGGCTGCCTGCTGGAGCAGGGCTTCTGGTCTATTCCCACTGAGTCACCAGGACTTTGCTACGCTGATGGGAAGGCCAACCTCCTAGGGGCCCTCACTGAGCCTCAGGATCTTATTCAGGGTGGGAGAATAAAGCCTTGGGTACACTTGAGATTATACGAGTCAGCGTGGCCATTTTTCTCCAGCAAAGAGAGGATCCAAGAAAACCTTGAACATTTAATACTTCTAAATACTTTAAACTGTCTCAAATGACACAGCCAACTCATGCAGCCTTGAGGCCAATTTGCTCCCCCATCAATTTACTTTTCTCCCACACCTTCTAACACTGATTCTGCCTCCAAAATCCCATGCCTTTTTGAAATTAACAATGTTGTGTTAGTTTCAGGTGTGAGCAAAGTGATTCAGTTATACATATATATGTGTTATTTTAAAAATTCTTTCCCCATTTAAGAAAATTTCTCCATCTATTACAGAATTTTGATCAGAGTTCCCTGTCTTTTTCTCTGGAGGTCTAGATGAATTCTAAATTTACATGCAACTTTTCTCATTTGACCTTCCAAGATCTGTTTCTGATGCTCCATTGCAGCAATTTCCTCCAAAAAATCATTTCAGTCTCTGGGTTAGGAATAGGGTTTCCAGATTCTAGAGATGTGCAGAGTTTAAAGGAAAGTGTATCCAAAGGAGGCCTCAGATTTGGAAGAAAGCAGCTGAAGAAGGGAAGAGAGAAGGAGGAACCCAGACTAATTCTTTGCTGAAGTAAAAGGATCATGTAGAAGAGTCAAGGGTTTAAGTGACATGTGTGCAATCATTGTTTAGTGTTTGTGTGCAATCATTCCTTATCTGCACACAATGACTCTTTCTAAAGCTTTTCCTATATGATCTTATTTTGATCCCTTCTACACTCCCGTGCAGTAGTAACTGCAAGTGTCATTATACCTATTTCACAGCAAAGGAACATCACTCAAAGAATAACAGTTCTAAGAGAGAGAATCCCACTGCACCCCAGGCCAATTAATTCAGAATTTCTGGAGATAGGGCCATCAGTTTTTCAAGCTTCCCAAGCGATTCCAATATGCAGCCAAACAAAACAACCCACGTCTTTAAAACAGTGCTTCTGAATATTAACTATGCAGAGGGATCATCTGGGGAATCTTGTTTGCAGGCCTGAGACTGCATTTCTAAAGCTCTTTCAGGAAACATATCTGGTCTGAGGCCCACATTGGGAGTGTGCCTGGCTTCAGAGTCATTTTGGAGGAATAAATCTAAATTCTCGGGCAGTCTTCGGTGAATTCGTATGTAAATGTGTGTGTGGAGGGGATAGTCTGCGGGGAGGAAGCATCAGGATAATCACAGAGTCCTTTTAAAGATTCTGTGTTGTTCACAACAAGAAAGCACAGCATGTTCTAGTTATGCTTTTGTTGTTTCAGTCACGCCGTCATGCCCGACTCTGCTAGAATCTTCTATAAAAAAGAAAAATCCTCTTCGTAAATGCCTTGGAAGATAACTGGTACACTTCTAATGACGGCTGGCCTACGCTCTCAAAGACAGGTGAAAGCTGGTGACGAAATGAGGGTAAGCATTAGTTACATCCATTTCACCTGTAACCTGCCTTGACCAATCAAGGCCGTTTTAATTGTTGCCACAGAATACTCGGCATGCCCTCCAAGTGGCAAGTAGCCTGATAGGAAGCTGCTTGCCAGAGGTGTTTTCCAGAGATTTGTCGTCAGCCGAACTGATTAAGACAGGATGGGACCCCTGATCCTTCAACTAGGCATGCGCAAGTGTTCACTCGATGGCCTGAAAGTGCGGAGGGTTTTGCTTAGTTAGGCCTGCGCAGAAAGATGATGACCATGCTTGCCGCACCTTTTTCCAATTGCTCCCCACGCTGGTGATGTTCCTACGCTCTGTGATTCTTTGTTCATTATGTCAGATATGCCAAGCCTCTGCCTTCTCGGGGGCAGATTTGAGATTTGTTCTCCAGTTTCCTCACTTGGTTGCCTTGCCATCTAAGCCCCCTTTGCTGCAGAGCTCTACGTCTCCACGTTTTGGCTTGCAGTGCAAAACAAACCTGGATTGGTGATAGGTTTGGTGAGGGAAAGTCCAGGAGGGAGGTTCACAGGGACCTTTCACCCATGGCTCCTCGCTCCTTGCCAGTACCAAGAGTCTGTAAATGAGTTGGAGGAGCTGCCTTGTCCATGAGTTCTGGAACCATCCCTGGCTTTCCCCGGTGACTTGCTGTGGACCTTCAGTGCTTAGTTTCGTCCTGCGGCAGAGAAATGGTTTCTGGGTGCGCGTTTGGAAGCGTCCTTCGTGTGAGTAACTTCGTTAAAGAATCGCACCTGTTTCTAAAATGTCTGCAATTCTGACTAGATAGTGGGTTGGTTGGAGAAGGCGATGGCACCCTACTCCAGTACTCTTGCCTGGAAAATCCCATGGACGGAGGAGCCTGGGAGGCTCCTCCCAGTCCATGGGGTCGCTAAGGGTCAGACACGACTGAACGACTTCACTTTCACTTTTCACTTTCATGCGTTGGAAAAGGAAATGGCAACCCATTCCAGTGTTCTTGCCTGGAGAATCTCAGGGACCTGGGAGCCTGGTGGGCTGCCATCTATGGGGTCGCACAGAGTCTGACACGACTGAAGTGGCTTAGCAGCAGCAGTGGGTTGGTGACCCCACTGGGCGAAAAGTTTGTTTCTGTCTGGATTTTGGCTGACAGCATAGAAGATTACAGCTGCTGAGCTACTTATTACCTGGGTTAAAGGTCTGGGGCTCTGGTTTTTGGTTTTCAGCTTGTTTTTATGTGTCAGTTTCTGTCTGCTTGAAGTGTTAAGAACTGGCTATTGGGGAATAAACAGCCTTGGCTGGGCCCACTAGAAAGCTTTCATTGCCGTGATATCTGGAAGCAGAGGCCCTTCAAGGTGGGAAATGTCCATTCAGTTTCCTCTTACAGCGCTCTCTGCAGCATTCTCCAAAACTAGAATGTTCAATTATAAATCTGGGCAAAGAAAGATGGTATTTTTGGTAACACTGCATGGCCACAATAGCTTTTGGCCTCCAGAGCAAAACGGTCTGAAAATGGGCCCTTAAATTACAGTACAATTTTACAACTAGACGTATTTCGTAAATGGGGAGAAAAATAGGATAAAATACTTATGTACAGTCTTGTATGTTGTATCAAAATAAATGTGTGCCAAGAAAATAAGGTTATGATCCAACAGGAAGGAAAGGCAAACCTATTTTTCTTGATTCTAATGAAAAGAAAGATGACTTGCTTGTTAGTTCAGCTGAACACTTAGAAGGCTCCTCCTCCCACCTTACATGATGCTACTTTGCTGCCAGGGCCTGAGCCTCAGGGCTCAGCATCCCCCACTCCCACCCTTATCTCTTAAGAGGGAGAAAGAGTGGTCTTGTCCCCTCATACCTGCTAGGGAGCTACCCAAACTCAGGTGGAGTGGTATCCATTAAGTCAGCACGAATGCTGAGACTTAGCAGCTGATGGTATTGACCTGGGTCCACTCCCCTTTTTCAGCTTTAGATTTATTTCATTGGAAGAACATGTCAAGAGATGACCCAAAGAGAATGGAAAATTTTTTTTTCATCGATTTTTTTTTTTTTGCAAACCACAACCCAACCTAGGCAAATGTTCAAAATGTATTAAATAACCTCCTCCTCACTTCAGACGATTGTATAATGGTGCTAGATAAAGCCAGGACAAAGGCAGGATGGCTTCAGAAAGAAATTCCTGGCAACCCATATTGGTTGCTACAAGAATAGCTGTGTTAACAGATCCTCTTTTTGATGGCTGAGTAATACTCCATTGTGTATATGTACCATGGCTTTCTTATCCATTCATCTGCTGATGGGCATCTAGGTTGCTTCCATGTCCTGGCTATTATAAACAGTGCTGCGATGAACATTGGGGTACACGTGTCCCTTTCCCTTCTGGTTTCCTCAGTGTGTATGCCCAGCAGTGGGATTGCTGGATCATAAGGCAGTTCTATTTCCAGTTTTTTAAGGAATCTCCACACTGTTCTCCATAGTGGCTGTACTAGTTTGCATTCCCACCAACAGTGTAAGAGGGTTCCCTTTAGTTCTAATGAGGTGGATGAAACTGGAACCTATTATACAGAGTGAAGTAAGCCAGAAAGAAAAACACCAATACAGTATACTAACACATATATATGGAATTTAGAAAGATGGTAACAATAACCCTGTGTACGAGACAGCAAACGAGACACTGATGTATAGATCAGTCTTATGGACTCTGTGGGAGAGGGAGAGGGTGGGGAGATTTGGGAGAATGGCATTGAAACATGTATAATATCATGTATGAAACGAGTTGCCAGTCCAGGTTCGATGCACGATACTGGACGCTTGGGGCTGGTGCACTGGGACCACCCAGAGGGAGGGTATGGGGAGGGAGGAGGGAGGAGGGTTCAGGATGGAGAGCACGGGTATACCTGTGGCGGATTCATTTTGATGTTTGGCAAAACTAATACAATATTGTAAAGTTTAAAAATAAAATTAAAAAAAGAAAAAAAAAAGAATAGCTGTGTTAACAGATCCTAATAAAGTACAGGAGGTAAAAAACAGAAATCCAATTAGGATCTTTCAGAATTTCTAGAAAAGTCTTTAAATCCTATAGGCAATATACAGATCTATATCCTGAAGCCCAGAGAATTTATTTTTGTCTTTTACATTATGGTTTATTACAAGATACTGAATATAGTTCCTTATGCTATAGGTCCTTATGCAGAACAGTAGGACCTTGTTGTATATCCATTCTATACGTAATAGTTTGCACCTTCTAGTCCCAAACTCCCAATCCAACCCTCCCGTCCTCCTCTCCTTGGCAACTAGAGAATTTCAATATGGTTAATGACTTTTGTTCACCAGAGAGCCCCCGTACACAGAAGAAACTGCAAAAGGTGGAGGGGTTTTAGGACTGCCTGTGTCTCTTTTACCAACTAGGTTCTTGGCCTCCTTAATCAGTATAAATTGATTAGAGGCCAGAGAAAAAATTGAGACAAGGCTTTTTTAGGACTCCTGCCGCAGCTCCAGGATGTAAAAACAAGTAACAGGTTCCTTTACTTGCTCCTCAAGAAGAGCCACGGAGAAGGCAATGGCACCCTACTCCAGTGTTCTTGCCTGGAGAATCCCAGGGACGGGGGAGCCTGGTGGGC
The DNA here is from genome assembly GCF_029378745.1 of Bos indicus. Classification (NCBI taxonomy): domain Eukaryota; kingdom Metazoa; phylum Chordata; class Mammalia; order Artiodactyla; family Bovidae; genus Bos; species Bos indicus. The sequence goes on along the minus strand of NC_091770.1, from coordinate 15,893,456 downwards.
TGCCATCTATGGGGTCGCACAGTCGGACATGACTGAAGCGACTTAGCAGCAGCAGCAAGAAGAGGTGAGCTGGTTCTTTATATGGGATGACGGTAGGGGTGTGCCCAGGGGTTGGGTTGGAGGGGTGGCATTTGGTAGTGGTGTGTGCAAGGGGCATTCGCTGTACCCTGCTTTTGTTCCTGGCTCTTCAGAAGAGGCATTTGGGTTCTTGTGGTCTTTTTATGTCTTGTTGCCTATAATTTGCTCCAATTGAAATTATTTTTAGTCCCTTATAGTTTCTCTGTATTTTTTTGCGGGAGGAGACATTTGACCAGATGTCAGTACAGCAGCAAAGGGTCCCAGGTTTCAGCCTATCTCATCTCAGTTGTTGAAACTGCCTTCAAAGTTTTTAATGGCAGCCATCAGTTTCAGGAGCAAAAGAGAAAAATAGGCTACTCTGTTTGCAGCTGTCTTAACACAGGGTAGAGCCAGATCCCTTTAGGGACCCCCACAAGGGACTCAGTAAAAGTAGGAGGCCCCAAACCCCTCACTTCCACTGGAATGGGGTGCCCATAGGGGCAGTGCGTATTCCAAACTGAAGGAACCTTGGGAAAGAGACTGTCCCATCCTAAATAAGATTCTTGAAGGTAAACAACAGGTAGCATATCTGTTGTTTAGTCAGTCAGTCATGTCTGACTCATTGTGACCCTGAGGACTGTAGCCCTTGAGGCCCCTCTGTTCATGGGATTCACCAGGCAAGAATACTCGAGTGGACTGCCATGCCCTCCTCCAGGGGATCTTCCTGACCCAGGGATTGAACTCTTGTCTCCTGCATGGAAGGCATATTCTTTTACCACTGAGCCACTGGGGAAGCTATCAGACACCCACATAAATGAAAATGAAAGTGACCAAGAATGACAGCAGGGTCCAGGGGTTCCTTTAAATCTCATAGAGTATATCAGTATCTCTCATATGGCCCTCTAGGTGACTATGATAGTGGAAAATCAATTTTTGCACTTTCCAATCCATTGCGGGACCACTTATTTGGTTTTATCAGTAAATAACAAGGTTTCTATATTTCTGTGACTGTTAGTAACTGGAGTATCCAGGTAAATCTTGCAAAAGCCTTTTTTCCAGCTGCTAGACCATCAAAGAGGGAGACCCATCTGAAACCTTGCTTTCTATATATGCCTGAATGCCCCATTCCCTTTCTGGGATGAGATTTACCAACTAAATGCCAAGTTAGCATTTGCACCTGGATGAATGGACATCTCACATGCTAGTAAAGTAATGCTCAAAATTCTCCAGGCCAGGCTTCAGCAATACATGAACCGTGAATTTCCTGATGTTCAAGCTGGTTTTAGAAAAGGCAGAAAAACCAGAGATCAAATTGCCAACATCCGCTGGATCATGGAAAAAGCAAGAGAATTCCAGAAAAACATCTATTTCTGCTTATTGACTATGCCAAAGCCTTTGACTGTGTGGATCACAATAAACTGTGGAAAACTCTGAAAGAGATGGGAATACCAGAACACCTGACCTGCCTCTTGAGAAACCTCTATGCAGGTCAGGAAGCAACAGTTAGAACTGGACATGGAACAACAGATTGGTTCTAAATAGGAAAAGGAGTACGTCAAGGCTGTATATTGTCACCCTGCTTATTTAACTTATATGCAGAGTACATCATGAGAAACGCTGGGCTGGAAGAAACACAAGCTGGAATCAAGATTGCCCGGAGGAATATCAATAACCTCAGATATGCAGATGACACCACCCTTATGGCAGAAAGTGAAGAGGAACTAAAAACCTCTTGATGAACATGAAAGAGGAGAGTGAAAAAGTTGGCTTAAAGCTCAACATTCAGAAAACGAAGAGCATGGCATCCAGTCCCACCACTTCATGGGAAATAGATGGGGAAACAGTGGAAACAGTGTCAGACTTTATTTTTCTGGGCTCCAAAATCACTACAGATGGTGACTGCAGCCATGAAATTAAAAGATGCTTACTCCTTGGAAGGAAAGTTATGACCAACCTAGGTAGCATATACAAAAGCAGAGACGTTACTTTGCCAACAAAGGTTCGTCTAGTCAAGGCTATGGTTTTTCCTGTGATCATGTATGGATGTGAGAGTTGGACTGTGAAGAAGGCTGAGCGCCAAAGAATTGATGCTTTTGAACTGTGGTGTTGGAGAAGACTCTTGAGAGTCCCTTGGACTGCAAGGAGATCCAACCAGTCCATTCTGAAGGAGATCATCCCTGGGATTTCTTTGGAGGGAATGATGCTGAAGCTGAGACTCCAGTACTTTGGCCACCTGATGCGAAGAGTTGACTCGTTGGAAAAGACTCTGATGCTGGGAGGGCTTGGGGGCAGGAGGAAAAGGGGACAACAGAGGATGAGATGGCTGGATGGCACCACTGACTCGATGGATGTGAGTCTGAGTGAACTCTGGGAGTTGGTGATGGACAGGGAGGCCTGGCGTGCTGCGATTCATGGGGTCGAGAAGAGTCGGACATGACTGAGCAACTGAACTGAATAGACATCGAAGTACCACCAGAGCAGGCTTATGCATTTTGGACTCTTTTGCTCCAGCCACAAAGAAAACAGCAACCACTCTTAAAGAGATACTACAGAAGATGAGTCCAGGGAGAGCAATGAGGCTCTGTCTGTGCAAGTTACACTTCAGTCTGGGGCAAAAATTCCAAACTTAAAGGAGCAGGCAAAGCTTGGAGTTTAACCCCTGCTAACCAACTTCCTTGAATATGTTTTAATATGTCCCTGCTGGTCACCTTGCAATACAGTACTCCAGTCCAGAAACCAGGCACAAATGAATATTAGTTTCTGCAGGACTCAAGACCAAATAATCAAATTCTAGAAGATTTCATCCAGTAGTCACTAAACCATGCACTCTGCTTACTACCCTCTTCAGAGATTTTTGTTGGTTTTTCATATTGGATTTGAAGGAAATCCCCCATTCCCTTTTTTGGGTATACCCTTCAGTGTTGAATCCCAGGAGTTGTTTGCTTTTAAATGGAAAGGTCTAGATACAAAAGGTAAACAGTACTGAGGGGACTTAAGAATTCTGGTTCGATTCCTGGGTCAGGAGAAGGGATAGCTACCCACTCCAGTATTCTTGAACTTCCCTGGTGGCTCAGCTGGTAAAGAATCCACCTGCAATGTGGGAGACCTGGGTTCGAACCCTGGGTTGGGAAAATCCCCTGGAAAAGGGAAAGGCTACCCACTCCAGTATTCTGGCCTAGAGAATTCCATGGACTGTATAGTTCATGGGTTTGTAAAGAGTCGGACACGACTGAGCGACTTTCACTTTAATGCTCTACGAATTCCTTAACGATATTTGGAGAAATCCTGACAAGAGATTTGAGGGACACTTAATGAGGGAGCCCTGCTCCAGTATGTGGATGATATTCTGATTGCTGGTAAGACAAGGACACCTCAGACCAAAACACAGGGTGTTTTTTTCTTTTTTTTAGTGTTTTGAATGTTTGTTTAATTGGCGTATGATTGTTCCACAATGTTGTGTTAGTTTCTGCTGTATACCACAGATGTATGTATACATATATACAGATGAATCAGATGTATGTATACATATATCCCCTCCCTCTTGAGCCTCCCTCCCTGACCCCGTATCCTACCCCTCTAGGTCATCACAGAGCACCGAGCAGCTTCCCACTAGCTCTTTTAGTTGACTCATTGGAAAAGACTCTGATGCTGGGAGGGATTGGGGGCAGGAGGAGAAGGGGACAACAGAGGATGAGATGGCTGGATGGCATCACTGACTTGATGGACTCACGTCTGAGTGAACTCTGGGAGTTGGTGATGGACAGGGAGGCCTGGTGTGCTGTGATTCATGGGGTTGCAAAGAGTCGGACACGACTGAGCGACTGAACTGAACTGACTGACCACTACTTGGGCAAACTTTGGGAGATGATGAGGGACAGGAAGGCCTGGTGTGCTGCAGTCCAAGGGGTTGCAGAGAGTCAGATGCGATTGGGTGACTGGGTCGACTGAGCGCCTGAACAACAACAACAAAATGTGTATGTCAATGCTGCTCTCTCAATTCATTCTATCTTTTACCAAAATACAGTTTTGACTTTGAGCTTTTTGGTTTAATGAGGCCATAAGGTGCTAAAGAAAAAGGTACAGATTTCTCGGCCCTCTAAAGTATTTGGGTTTTGAACTGATGGAAGAAATTTTGATGTACTGAGGTATTGGAAAGTCATTCTGGTTTACACATGAGTTAACTTGAATTTTATGCTAAGTAAAACAGTCTGTGTCCTAGCAAACATACGTTGTACATCTGCATTGCTTATTTTTATTTAAATTTTAACTATTTTTTAAAGTTTAGTTTTATAATACTTAAGTTTTGAACTGATGGAAGACATTTTGACATATTGAGGTATGGGAAAGCCATTCCAGTTTACACATGATTTAACTTGAATTTTATGCTAAGTAAAACAGTCTGTTTGTGTCCTAGCAAACATACGTTGTACATCTGCGTTTCTTATTTTTATTTAAATTTTAACTTTTTTAGAGTTATAGTTTTACAATATTTAAGTTTCAGGTGTACCGTATAGTGATTCACAATTTTTTAAAGTTATACTCTTAAGCGATTATAAAATATTGGCTCTATTCCCTGTGTTGAACAATATATCCTTGTAGACTGTTTTAGAAACAATAGTTGGGACCTCTTAACCCTCTCCTCACTGGTAACCACTGGTTTGTTCTCTGTGTCTGTGAGCTGGCTGGTTTTCTGTTATATTCATGTTTGTTGTATTTTTAGATTTCACATCAAAGTGATATCATACAGTCTCTGTCTGACTTATTTCACTTAGCATGACACCTCCAAGTTTGTCCACATTTTTGCAAATAGCATAATTTCTATTTTACAGCTAAGTGATATTCCATTGTCATATATATATATACACACATATATACACACATACATTATAGAACCTAGAACCTATCACTCAGTCATGTCCGACTCTTTGCAACCCCCTGAGCCTACCAGGCTCCTCTGTCCATGGGATTTTCCAGGCAAGTGTAATGGAGTGGGTTGCCATTTCCGTCTCCAATATATCTCTCTCACACACACACACACACACACACACACACACACACACGCCTGTGTCTTTATCCATTCATCTGTTGATAGACACAGGTTGCTTCCATACCTTGGCATTATCTAAAATGCTGCTATGAACATTGATGCATGTATCTTTTTGAATTAGTGTTTGGGTTTTTTTTTTCTTTTTAACTCATATCCATACAGTTTTCCACAGTAGCTACAACAATTTACTACATTTCCACCAACAGAATATCCAGATCCTTACCAACATTTATTATTTTTATTCTTTTTGATGAAAGCCACTCTGAAAGATATGAGGTGATATCCCATTGTGCTTTTGATTTGCATTTCTCTGATGATTAGCTGTGTTGAGCATCTTTTCATGTGCCTGAAAAGATGGCACATGTCCATCTGCATTTCCTCTTTGGAGAAATGTCTATTCAGGTCCTCTGTCCATTTTTTTTTGAAGTATGGTTGGTATACAGTACTGTTTCAGGTGTACAGTGAAGTAATTCAGTTACACTTATATATGTATTTTACAGATTCCATTATAGCTTATTACAAGATATTGAATATAGTTCCTTAAACTATACAGTAAATCCTTGTTGTTCATCTCTCTTATATATGATAATGTATTTCTTTTAATCCCATACTCCTAGTTTATTCCTCCCTCTCCCCTTAGGTAACCATAACATTTTCTATGAGTCTGTTTCTGTTTTTTAAGTACTGCAAGTTTATTTGTATGTTTTAGATTCTACGTATAAGTGATATCATTATATTTATCTTTCTCTGACTTCACTTAGTATGAAGTCTTAGTATGAACCTCTAGGTCCATCCACCTAGCTTCAAATGGCAATATTTCATTTTTATGGCTGAGTAATAGTCCATTTTGTTTGTGTATGTATATAACATATCATATCATATCTTCTTTATCCACTCATTGGTTGATGGACACTCAGTTTATTTTTATGTCTTGGCTATTGTAAATAATGCTGCAATGAACATTGGGATGCATGTATCTTTTAGTTTTTATATTTTCTCATAAATGCCCAGGAGTAGGATTGCTGGACCATAACTCTGGGTTTTTTAGTGATTGTTCTTTTTTTAAATTTTAATCCTTCAGGGTTAAAAGCATTGTAACTGTTGTGGTCAACAAATTATTCTCCAATTGTGTAAGGGGATGAAAAAGTGTACCCAACAGCATCCAACCAAAAGCACCCAACAGTACCCTCATTAGTGCCCCAAGTGGTTCACAAAGGTTGTGAAGTTAAAATATATTTCTCAACATCCGAAGAGAGAATTCTCTTGTGTTCTCAAGTTCTAAATATTAATAATAGTTTACTCCTCAGGAGCAATTCCCTCTTACCTTGTCAACCATTGGTATAGAGGGCACAGCAGTTTGGAATCCAATAGTAGTAATCCTTTTGTGCAGAGTTCGTCCCTTAAGAATGTCTCTTATTAATTCAAAAAACATTACTAAAGGGGCTTCCTGGGTGGCTCAGTGGTAAAGAATCCTCCTGCCAATGTAGGAGACATGGGTTTGATACCTGGGTTGGAAAGATCCCCTGGAGGAGGAAATGGCAACCCACTCTAGTATTCTTGCCTGAAAAATCCCACAGACAAGCAGGAGTCCGGAGGGCTACAGAGTCGGGGGTCCCAAAGAGTCAGACGTGACATAGTGACCAAGCACAAGCACTATTCATTAAGCCTAATGTATGGAACATCCCATGGATGGAGGAGCCTGGTGGGCTGCAGTCCATGGGGTCGCTAAGAGTCAGACATGACTGAGTGACTTCACTTTGCCTTTTCACTTTCATGCATTGGAGAAGGAAATGGCAACCCACTCCAGTGTTCTTGCCTGGAGAATCCCAGGGATGGGGGGCCTGGTGGGCTGCCGTCTATGGGGTCACACAGAGTCGGACACAACTGAAGTGACTTAGCAGCAGCAATGTATAAAACAACAGACTGGTTCCAAATAGGAAAAGGAGTATGTCAAGGCTGTTGTCACCCTGCTTATTTAACTTCTATGCAGAGTACATCATGAGAAACGCTGGGCTGGATGAAGCACAAGCTGGAATCAAGACTGCCAGGAGAAATATCAATAACCTCAGATATGAAGATGACACCACCCTTATGGCAGAAAGTGAAGAGGAACTAAAAAGCCTCTTGATGACAGTGAAAGTGGAGAGTGAAAAAGTTGGCTTACAGCTCAACATTCAAAAAACGAAGATCATGGTATCTGGTCCCATCACTTCATGGCAAATAGATGGGGAAACAGTGGAAATAGTGGCTGACTTTATTTTTGGGGGCTCCAAAATCACTGCACATGGTGACTGCAGCTATGAAATTCAAAGACACTTACTCCTTAGAAGGAAAGTTATATCCAACCTAAACAGCATATTGAAAAGCAGAGATGTTACTTTACCAACAAAGGTCCATCTCGTCAAGACTATGGTTTTTCCAATGGTCATGTATGGATGTGAGAGCTGGACTATAAAGAAAGCTGAGCACCGAAGAATTGATGCTTTTGAGTTGTGGTGTTGGAGAAGACTCTTGAGAGTCCCTTGGACTGCAAGGAGATCCAACCAGTCCATCCTAAAGGAGATCAGTCCTGGGTGTTCATTGGAAGGACTGATGTTGAAGCTGAAAACTCCAATACTTTGGCCCCTGATGTGAAGAGCTGACTCATGTGAAAAGACCCTGATGCTGGGAAAGATTGAAGGCAGGAGGAGAAGGGGATGACAGAGGATGAGATGGTTGGATGGCATCAATGGAGATGAGTTTGAGTAAACTCAGGGAGTTGGTGATGGACAGGGATGCCTGATGTGCTGTGGTCCACGGGGTCGCAAAGAGTCAGAAACAAATGAGCAACTGAACTGAATGTATAAAAATAAAAATTTAAAACATGGAGTTTGCCAACTCGTAAGAAAAATGATTATAAAGCAGTGTGGTAACATGGGAGGGGACAGCTAAGGGAGCAGAGGCAAAGGAACATATAACCCTTCCAGAAGGGTTACAACCCCAATCCCTCTTTGTTCAGTGGTCAACTGTACTCTTATGTGATGTTATAACTGTGCTTTTACCACATAAAATGTTAGGTGGACTCCCCAAACCTGCAACTTGAATCTTTTAGCTTCTCTCCTGCTCTCCAAACCTTCTTTCTAACTGCCTATTTAATATTAATATCTTCACTTACACACTCCATAGTAATTTTAAATTCACATGTTCAAACAACTAATTCTCATCTTTCATCTAAGATCTTTTCCAGTTCATGTTTTCTCTGTTTTTGATCTTCCACAAAGCAGAGCAACACAGAACACTGTAACTTAAGTTTCTTCAGACTACTTTGCCAGCCTCGTGTCTACAGTTCATCCTGTGTGATCATATTCTAGTGCAGTGTTCCGCAGTGTCCTTTTTTAAAAACCAAAATATAGTTGATTTACAATGTTGTGTTAGTTTCAGGTGTACAGCAAAGTGATTCAGTTATACATATGTATCTATTCTTTTTCAGATTCTTTTCTCTTATAGGTTATTACAAAATGTTGTGTGTGGTTCCCTATGCTATACAGTAGGTCTTTGTTGGTTATCTATTTTATACATAGTAGTGTATATATGTTAATCCCAAACCCCTAATTTAGCCCTCCTTCATCTTTTCCCTTTGGTAATCATAACTTTGTTTTCCATGTCTGTAAGTCTATTTGTTTTGTATATAAATTCATTTGTATCATTTTTTTAAGATTCCACTTATAAACAGTATCGTAAGATTTGTCTTTCTCTGTATGGCTTACTTAGTATCATAATCTCTAGGTTCATCTATATTGCTGCAAATGGCAGTATCTCATTCTTTTTATGAGTAATATTCCATTATTCCATAATGGTTGTACTGATTTACATTCCAAACAAAAGTGTAGGAACATTCCTTTTTCTATACACCCAATCCAGTATATATCATTTGTACATTTTTGGGTTATGGCCATTCAGACCAGTGTGAGATAATGGATCATTGTAGTTTTAATTTGCCTTTCTCTAGTAAATAGCAATGTTCAGCATCTTTTCATGTGCCTATTGACCATCTGTATATTTCCTTGGGAAAATATCTGTTTAGGACTTGTGCCCATTTTTTGATTGGGTTGTTTCAGGTTTTTTTGATACTGAGTTGTATGAACTGTTTTTGTGTTTTAGAGATTAAACTCTTGTTGGTCACACTGTTTGCAAATATTTCTCCCAATCTTTGCTATGCAAAGCTTATACGTTTGATTCAGATCAGATCAGATCAGTCGCTCAGTCGTGTCCAACTCTTTGCGACCCCATGAATCGCAGCACTCCAGGCCTCCCTGTCCATCACCAACCCCCAGAGTTCACTCAGACTTACATCCATCGAGTCAGTGATGCCATCCAGCCATCTCATCCCCTGTCGTCCCCTTCTCCTCCTGCCCCAAATCCCTCCCAGCATCAGAGTCTTTTCCAATGAGTCAACTCTTCGCATGAGGTGGCCAAAGTACTGGAGTTTCAGCTTTAGCATCATTCCTTCCAAAGAAATCCCAGGGCTGATCTCCTTCAGAATGGACTGGTTGGATCTCCTTGCAGTCCAAGGGACTCTCAAGAGTCTTCTCCAACACCACAGTTCAAAAGCATTAATTCTTCAGCGCTCAGCCTTCTTCACAGTCCAACTCTCACATCCATACATGACCACAGGAAAAACCATAGCCCTGACTAGACAGACCTTTGTTGGCAAAGTAATGTCTCTGCTTTTGAATATGCTATCTAGGTTGGTCATAACTTTCCTTCCAAGGCGTAAACGTCTTTTAATTTCATGGCTGCAGTCACCATCTGTAGTGATTTTGGAGCCCAGAAAAATAAAGTCTGACACTGTTTCCACTGTTTCCCCATCTATTTCCCATGAAGTGGTGGGACCGGATGCCATGCTCTTCATTTTCTGAATGTTGAGCTTTAAGCCAACTTTTTCACTCTCCACTTTCACTTTCATTAAGAGGCTTTTGAGTTCCTCTTCACTTTCTGCCATAAGGGTGGTGTCATCTGCATATCTGAGGTTATTGATACTTCTCCCGGCAATCTTGATTCCAGCTTGTGCTTCTTCCAGCCCAGCGTTTCTCATGATGTACTCTGCATATAAGTTAAATAAACAGGGTGACAATATACAGCCTTGATGTCCTCCTTTTCCTATTTGGAACCAGTCAGGTTTCATTTGTTTTTGCTTTTATTTCATCTTGGGGGACTGAGCTAAGAAAATACTGCTATGATTTATGTCAGAGAATGTTTTACTGCTTTTCTCTTCTAGTTGTATGGTGTTATGTCTTTACGTCTTTAAGCCATTTTGAGTTTATTTTTGTGTATGCTGTGAGGAAGTGTTCAACTTCATTGATTTATATGTGGCTGCCCAGCTTTCCCAACACCACTTGATGAAGAGACTTTCTCTACTGTCTATTCTTGCCTCCTTTGTTGACTGTATAGGTGAGGATTTAATTTGGGGGCTCTCTCTTCTGTTTCATTAATCTATGTTTTTAATGCAATACCATCCTGTTTTGATTACTATAGCTGTGTAGTGTTCTCTGAAGTCTGGAAAGATTATGCCTCCAGTTTTGTTCTTTATTCTCTAGATTGCTTTGGAAATTCTGGGGCTTTTGTGGTTCCATATACATTTTAGGATTATTCGATTTCTGTGAAAAATGTCATGTGTAATTTGATAGGGATCATATTAAATCTTTAGATTGCTTTGGGTAGTATAGCCATTTCAACAATATTAATTCTTTCAATTAAAGAGCATGTTATATCTTTCTATTTATTTGGAATCATCTTCAGTTTCCTTTATCAATGTTTTATAGTTCTCAGCATATAAGTTTTTCACCTATTTGGTCAGTTTATTCCTAAGCATTTTGTGTGTTTGTGTGTGTGCTTTTCTGTGTCTGTGTGATGTGATTTTAAATGGAGTTTTTTTTTTTAAACTTTCTCAGATGTTTTATTAGTGTAAAGAAATGCAGTATTTTGTGTGTGTGTGTGTTTGTGTGTAATAAAGTTTTATTAAAGTATAAAGGAGATAGAGAAAGCTCCTGACATAGGCATCAGAAGGGGGCAGAAAGAGTACCCACTTGCTAGTGTTAGCAATGAAGTTATATACTCGCCAATGAATCCAAAGAATGTCTGGAGGTTGTAAAGACCTCACCAGACCTACTCCCATAATTTACATTTTAAGATAACAGAATTAGCCAGAAGGTTTAATCCAGTGACTGTCCTCAGGCAGGATACATCCTTGTAAAGACCAGGTCCACTCCCATAATTTACATTTTAAGATTACAGAATTAGCCAGGTTTAATCCAGAGACTGTCCTCAGGCAGGATACATTATTGTTATATAATCCTAAGGAATGTAGAGAAGGGAAAAAAAAAAAGTTTGTCCTTTCTTCCTCCTTGAGAATTCCAGGCCCTTCTCTTCTTGGGGACCCCTAGTCTCCTTATCAGCCTGCCTAGGAACTGACTCTCTCATTCCCCCCTTTTCTTTTAGGAGAATTATGTTGCCTAGGGAAAAGGGGCATCATTCTCGTTCCATAACTGCTTCCAAGCTGACATGGGGCATTGTCCCTAAATTGGTGAGGCAACGTATTCCCCTAATCCTCATATCGAGGATATCTGATCCAGGGGACCCAAATAGTAGTTGGAGGAAGCTGCAGCAGTAGCAGGAGTTTGAGTAACCATTTGTAACTTAAAAGCTTTCATGCAGCTAGAAACAAATCCAGTTATACAGTTACAGATGCAGGCAACATAGTCATTAAAACAAGTTAAAATCGAAATTAAAAGTCACATTATGTACATAGTTAAAGTGCAACGTGTTGCACCAGTCCATTTTAGGGTTGGTAGATGTCATCAGATGAAGAAGAGGCATCGCATGTGATTGTCGTCAAAGGTATTCACAGACTTGGAGAAAGTCTTTTCCTTGAAGTGGAGATGTCCACCTCCGGAAGCCTTCCAGTGATGAAGAGGGGAGTGCTCCACAGACCCAGCAGTTAGACCGATTTTGGAATGCAGCGTAGGAGTGAGCCCAGGACAGGAAGGCATTGTCTTGAGGATCAAATGGCAGACTCAGGATTTTTGGAGTCAGCAGAAGTAGACTTACATAGATTATCAGGCCCATCTGCTGCCCTTTGCTTAACTCTAGAGCTCGGGTTAGAGCCACAAGCTCCGCTAACTGAGCACTGGTTCCCTGAGGGAGAGATTTTGCTTCCAAAACCTGTTCAGCAGTCACCACAGCGTAACCTGCTTTACGCTTTCCATCCTGAACAAAAGAACTGCCATCTGTAAATATTTCCATGTCAGGATTGTCTAATGGGGTATCCTTTAGATCCTCCCGAGTGGATAGTTTAAAGTTAGGAATTGAGAACAATCGTGATCAGGTGTTTCATTTTCCTTCTCAGGAAGGAAAGCGGCAGGATTTAGATTTCCACAAACTTTAAGCTTAGTTACTGGTCCTTCTCGGAGAAGGCAATGGCACCCCACTCCAGTACTCTTGCCTGGAAAATCCCAGGGACGGAGGAGCCTGGTAGGCTGCAGTCCATGGGGTCGCTAAGAGTCAGACACGACTGAGCGACTTCACTTTCACTTTTCACTTTCCTGCATTGGAGAAGGAAATGGCAACCCACTCCAGTGTTGTTGCCTGGAGAATCCCAGGGACGGGGAGCCTGGTGGGCTGCCGTCTGTGGGGTCGCACAGAGTCGGACACGACTGAAGCGACTCAGCAGCAGCAGCAGCAGCACTGGTCCTTCTAACAAAGAAGCCTACTGTCTGTCATCCAAACATTAACCTTAGAATTTAATATTCCACGCACATCATGAAAAGTCAGTAAGGTAAGGTTTCATCCATTAATTATTTTTAAAGCTTCAGGTGCTAATAAAGCCGCTGCCCCAATTACTCTTAGGCAGTGGGGCCACCCACGTGAAATTACATCTAATTCTCTGCTTAGATAAGCAATAGGTTGCTCATGAGGCCCTAGGGTTTGTGTCAAAACTCCCAATGCCACACCTTTTCTTTCAGTGACAAACAAATTAAATTCTGACCCTGTGGGCAAGCTCAGAGCTGGGGCTTGCAGGAGAGCAGTCTGAAGAACCTTAAAAGCCTTTTGAGTTTCTGGAGACCAAACCAGTTTGTCGGTTTGGGCCTGCTGAGTTTCAGCTATAAGTTTATATAAAGGCTGGGCAAGTTCCCCATAACCCGGAATCCAAATGCGACAGTAACCTGTGATTCCCAAAAATCCTCTCAATTGTCTTAAAGTCATAGGCAGGGGATGATTTAGTATAGGTTTAATTCTCTCAGGGCCTATGGCCCTAGTTCCTTCTGATATGATTAGGCCCAGATATCTAACCAGATTGTTGACAAAGCTGAGCCTTTTCTCTTGATGCCTTGTAACCACAGCCTGCCAGAAAGTTTAAGAAATCTTCTGAGGCTCGCAAACAAGCTTCCTCTGTCTCAGCACGGAGCAAGATATCATCTACATATTGTAACACCACTGCTTCAGAGCTATTAAAGTTTAAAAAGAAATGCAGTATATTTCTGTATGCTAATCTTATGTTCTGCTACCTTACTGAATTCATTTATCAGTTCTAATACTTTTTGTGTGTAGTCTTTAGGGTTTTCTATATAGAATATCTTATCACCTGCCTGTATTGACAATTTTACTTTTTCCCTTTTGATTTGGATATCTTTTCTTTTTCTTGTTTGACTGCTAAGTCTAGAAATTCCATTACTATGTTGAATGGAAGTGGTGACAGTATGGGCATCCTAGTCTTATTTCAGATTTTAGCAGGAGTCTTTCAGCTTTTCATCGAGTAGTATGTTGGCTAGGGTTTGTCATAAACAGTTTTTATTGACGTATTTTTTTCTATACCCACTTTGGTGAGAGTTTTTTTATCATGAATGGATTTTGAATTTTATGAAATGGTTTTTCTGCATCTGTTGATGAGCATGTGGTTTCTGTCTCATTGATGTTGTGTATCTCAATGATTTTGCATGTGTTGAACCATCCTTGCAATCTTGTTGAATCCAATTTGATCATGGTGTATAACCCTTTACATGTACTGTTGGATTTGGTTTGCTGGTGTTTTATTAAGGATTTCTGCATCTATATTCATGAAGATATGGGCCTGTAATAATCTTTTGGGGGGAGTGCTTTTGTCTGGTTTTGGTATCAGGGTGATGGTGATGCCTCTTCAATCCTTTGAAAGAGTTCAAAAAGGATAGGTATAAGTTCCTCTTTGTATGTTTGGTAGAATTCCCCAATGAAGCCATCTGGTCCCGGACTTTTGTTTGCAGGGAATTTTTTTAAAATTACCAATTCTGTTTCAGATCTAGTGATCAGTCTGTTCAAATTATCTTTCTTCTTGACTCAGTTATGGCAGACTGTATGTTACTAGAAACTTGTCCATTTCTTCCAGGTTGTCCATTTTGTTGGCATATAACTGTTCATAGTATTCATAGTATTTTTTTTAATTACTGCAGTATCAGTTATTTCTCCTTTTTCATTTCTTATTTCAGTATTTGAGTCCTGTCACTTTTCTTCTTGGTAAGGCTGATTAGACGTTTGTTGGATTTTGTTTAGTTTTAAAATTTTAATTTCCTCTTTGAGCCATTGGTTTTTTAGTAGAATGTTTAATCTTCATGTTGCTGTTTTTTGTTTCTCTTTCTGTGGCTCATTTCCAGTTTTATGCCATTGTGATCAGAAAAGATTCTTGAAATAATTTCTACCCTCTTTAATTGTTGAGCGTTTTGTGTCCTAGTTTGTGGTCTATCCCAGAGAAAGTTCCACGTGCATTTAAAAAGAATGTGTTCTGCTTTTTGGGGACCTAGTATTCTATAGATACCAATTAAGTCTAAGTGTTTTGTCATTTAGGATCTCTGCCTTACTGATTTTTCTGTCTGGAAGATTATTGTCAGTGAGGTGTTAAATTCTCTTATTATTGTATTCCTATTAATTTCTTCTTTTATGTCTGTTACTATTTTTATATATTTAGGTGCTCCTATTTTTCAAAATTGGAGTATCACTGATTTACGGTGCTTTGTTAATTTCTGCTGTACAGCAAAGTGATTCAGTTTTACATATATACACATTATTGTTTAATATTATTTTCCATGGTTTATCATAGGATACTGAATATAGAGTCTTTACTATTATATATTTTTGGGGTTATTTCTGGGCTTTGTATTCTGTTCCATTGAACTATGTCTGTTTTTGTGCCAGTACCATGCTGTTTTGATTACTGTACCTCTGTAGTATTATTTGAAGTGTAGAGGGTTATACCTGCTGCTTTGTTCTTTTTCTACAGGATTGCTGTGGCATTTCTGAGTCTTTTTGGCTCTAAATTTTAGGATTATTCTAGTTCAGTGAAAAATTTCATGGGCAATTTAATAGGGATAGCATTAAATCTGTAGATTACTTTGGGTAGTATGCCATATTATATTAATTCTTCCAATAGAAGAGCATGGGGTAACCTTCCATTTCTTTGAATCATCAGTTTCCTTTGTTAATATTTTATACTTCTCAGCATAAGTCTTCAACCTTCTTGGTCAGCTTTATTCCTAAGCATCTTTTTTGGTGTGATTTTGAGAGGTATTGTTTTTTAACATTCCTTTCCTGATATTGTTAGTGTAAAGAAATACAACTGACTTCTGTAAATCTGTTACTAAGTCCAAGCTCATTCTGTTCACTGCACGACAGCCCAATTAATTGGAGATGAGATGTTGAGGCAAGGAATACAACTTTATTTGGAAACCAACTGCCCAAGATGGCAGACTCATGTCTAAAATAACCATCTTATCTGGGTCTGGATGCCAGATTCTTTTATAGAATGATGTGTGTGTGTGTGTGGCGGGAGCTGGAGAGAGGTGAGGAGGTAAAGTTTAAATGGCCATAAATCTTAAAAACATCTCCTGGAATAGCTAGCCTCGGGACAGGGAGGTGTTAATTTCTTACTTCCTGTAGCCATCCGCAGGTGGACAGGGCTCTAAACAAAGGCATTTTGGTTTAACACTCGGGCAGAGTGGATAGGGTTCCCCAAGGCAAGCCATTATGTATGGACAGTATCCTTTAGTGAACAAAAACAATGAGAAGCAAAAGTTAAAGTGAAAGAAGCAGGTACAACATGGACTCAATTCTTCCCTATAACAAGTCCCCACTGTCACTGTCCATCCCGTAATCTTGTAGGGGAAAAAAGGGCCAATGACCATTCTAATTGTTTCTGGCTGTGTCTTATCAGATGAATCTCTCTGGTAATGTCTGCCATTGGTGCTAGTGTTCCCAAGGTTACTTCTTCTGATCCTATATGGGAAGTTTCTATTTTATACCTGTGGACTTTAAAAATATTAAAACCTAAAAGTTAAGGTTTTATTTGGTGGGAATTTTGAGGACTTCAAGCCCAGGAGGCAATACCTTGAGTTAAGGAATTCAGTGCTTTTCTATGTACGGGAAGATCTAAGAATCTGGGATGCTGAAATCATTTCCTTGATATGCACCTCTGCTATCTGGGGCCTATATCCTAAGTTTCCTCAGGGTTCACCGTAGGGAGTAGCAGTAGTCTGATGGCTGCTGGATAGCAGGTACTTTTCTCCTTCTTGAGTTTCCTCAGGGTTCACTGGCTCATGTTAGAGGGCTACCTCAGATCCTGTCCTCTCAGTAAGAAATTTAACCAAGATTTGCGAGATGTTTCATGATCATATTTTGGCTCACAGCTCTGGGAGGTTCATCCCAGATCAGGAGAAAAATTTTGATATGCCACTTCAGGTGCTAAGTTTTGGATTAGACTCCTATCAATAATTAAAGATTCTTTGGATCTTGTCTATGATCCAGGACACATTTTCCCTTGTTGCCTCTTCCCATACCTCAGTTCAGTTCAGTTCAATCGGTCAGTCGTGTCCGACTCTTTGCGACCCCATGAATCGCAGCACGCCAGGCCTCCCTGTCCATCCCAGGAGTTGGTGATGGACAGGGAGGCCTGGCGTGCAAAGAGTTGGACTGAGCGACTGAACTGAACTGAACTGACTAGACGGTGATGCCATCCAACCATCTCATCTTATATTGTCCCCCTTTGTTGGCAAAGGAATATCTCTGCTTTTCAATATGCTATCTAGGTTGGTCATAACTTTCCTTCCAAGGAGTAAGCATCTTTTAATTTCATGGCTGCAGTCACCATCTGCAGTGATTTTGGAGCCCCCAAAAATAAAGTCTGACACTGTTTCCACTGTTTCCCCATCTATTTCCCATGAAGTGATGGGACCAGATGCCATGATCTTCGTTTTCTGAATGTTGAGCTTTAAGCCAACTTTTTCACTCTCCACTTCACTTTCATCAAGAGGCTTTTTAGTTCCTCTTCACTTTTCTGCCATAAGGGTGGTGTCATCTGCATATCTGAGGTTATTGTTATTTCTCCCAGCAGTCTTGATTCCAGCTTGTGCTTCTTCCAGCCCAGCGTTTCTCATGATGTACTCTGCATAGAAGTTAAGTAAGCAGGGTGACAATATACAGCCTTGACGTCCTCCTTTTCCTATTTGGAACCAGTCTGTTGTTCCATGTCCAGTTCTAACTGTTGCTTCCTGACCTGCATATAGGTTTCTCAAGAGGCAGGTCAGGTGGTCTTGTATTCCCATCTCTTGAAGAATTTTCCACAGTTTATTGTGATCCACACAGTCAAAGGCTTTGGCATAGTCTGCTGCTGCTGCTGCTAAGTTGCTTCAGTCGTGTCTGACTCTGTGTGACCCCATAGACGGCGGCCCACCAGGCTCCCCCGTCCCTGGGATTCTCCATGCAAGAACACTGGAGTGGGTTGCCATTTCCTTCTCCAATGCATGAAAGGGAAAAGTGAAAGTGAAGTTGCTCAGTCGTGTCTGACTCTTCACGACCCCATGGTCTGCAGCCTACCAGGCTCCTCTGTCCATGGGGTTTTCCAGGCAAGAGTACTGGAGTGGGGTGCCATTGCCTTCTCCATTGGCATAGTCAATAAAGCAGAAATAGATGTTTTTCTGAAACTCTCTTGCTTTTTCGATGATCCAGTGGATGTTGGCAATTTGATCTCTGGTTCCTCTGCCTTTTCTAAAACCAGCTTGAACATCTGGAATTTCATGGTTCATGTATTGCTGAAGCCTGGCTTGGAGAATGAGCATTCTTTGGCATTGCCTTTCTTTGGGATTGGAATGAAAACTGACCTTTTCCAGTCCTGTGGCCACTGCTGAGTTTTCCAAATTGGCTGGCATATTGAGTGCAGCACTTTCACAGCATCATCTTTCAGGATTTGAAATAGCTTAACTGGAATTCCATCACCTCCACTAGCTTTGTTGGTAGTGATGCTTTCTAAGGCCCACTTGACTTCACATTCCAGGATGTCTGGCTCTAGGTGAGTGATCACACCAGCATGGTTATCTTAGTCGTGAAGATCTTTTTTGTACAGTTCTTCTGTGTATTCTTGCCACCTCTTCTTAATATCTTTTGCTTCTGTTAGGTCCATACCATTTCTGTCCTTTATCGAGCCCATGTTTGTATGAAATGTTCCCTTGGTATCTCTAATTTTCTTGAAGAGATCTCTAGTCTTTCACATTCTGTTGTTTTCCTCTATTTCTTTGTATTGATCACTGAGGAAGGCTTTCTTATCTCTCCTTGCTATTCTTCAGAACTCTGCATTCAAATGGGAATATCTTTCCTTTTCTCCTTTGCTTTTTGCTTCTCTTCTTTTCTCAGCTAATTATAAGGCCTCCTCAGACAGCCATTTTTCCTTTTTGCATTTCTTTTCCATGGGGATGGTCTTGATCCCTGTCTCCTGTACAATGTCACGAACCTCCGTCCATAGTTCATCAGACACTCTATCAGATCTAGTCCCTTGAATCTATTTCTCACTTCCACTGTGTAATCATAAGGGATTTGATTTAGGTCATACCTGAATGGTCTAGTGGTTTTCCCTACTGTCTTCAATTTCAGTCTGAATTTGGCAATAAGGAGTTCATGATCTGAGCCACAGTCAGCTCCTGGTCTTGTTTTGGTTGACTGTATAGAGCTTTTCCATCTTTGAAGAATGGCAAACCATTCAATATCACAGTAATCGAAGTCTATGCCCCAACCAGTAATGCTGAAGAAGCTGAAGTTGAACGGTTCTATGAAGACTTACAAGACCTTGTAGAACTAACACCCAAAAAAGATGTCCTTTTCATTATAAAGGACTGGAATTCAAAAGTAGGAAGTCAAGAAACACCTGGAGTAACAGGCAAATTTGGCCTTGGAATACAGAATGAAGCAGGGCAAAGACTAATAGAGTTTTGCCAAGAAAATGCACTGGTCATAGCAAACACCCTCTTCCAACAACACAAGAGAAGACTCTACACATGGACATCACCAGATGGTCAACACCGAAATCAGATTGATTATATTCTTTGCAGCCAAAAATGGAGAAGCTCTTCCCATACCAAGAATCACACTATTATAATTATCTTATGTTGTAAATGTGATCTATTTCCTCAAGATGTTTAGCCATAGAGGTTTTATTGGAGGCTTGGTTACATATTGGGTACTGTAAGAAACAACACTCATAAATGAGGCAGGCTGTATGTAATATAGCTTGCAACACTGACGAAAACACAGTGCAGCAGGGAGATAACAAAGCAATGTTTGGAAACAAAGAACAAATTAAAACAATGATTAGTATAACTGATGGTAATGCAGTTGTAATAATTGAGTGATCAAAGGAGCCATAACTGATTTAATGACCTATCTGCAGTTTCAATGTACCATCTGTGCGTACTTGGACATGTGTGGCTTTGAGATACGCATATGCCACTGGCAGGATCAATTAGGTAGAGAAAAAAATTAATGTTTAAATTCTGCTTACAGAGGTATAATTTACCAAATTACTCTGTTGTAATTAGTTTAAGGAGAAGGTTTTTTTTAACATGGAAAACACAGATTTAAGCTAGTAATATTTTTTTAGCTTGAAACCCTAAAAATTATAACCATACTTAGGGACTGAGATGGCCAAAGCCTTTTAAACTAATATTTATGGAAAACAAGTCAAGTTTTATTTTACCTTCTTTTTAAAATTTGCATTTTAGAAGGACAGCAGAGATGAGGGTTCTTTTGAAGACCAGACAGGATGTTTGCATCTCAAAGATACATGTAAGCTTTTTCTAGGATGACGTTGTTTTTCCTTTGTTTAATACTTACAAGCCTCTTGAGATTAATTGAGAAAGTTTTGGGAGTGGTACAAGGATTGGTGGGCTTTGGATTAGTTTTGGAGACACACTTCTGGTCATGTAAATACTACATTTGTAAACAAAGGACAGGTTTGGTTTGGTTTTTTCCCAAAGAATTGGGAGACTATCTCAATGATATTCAAGGACCCATTTACTTATGTTGCAAAGTCTTACTTTTCCTCATTTAGTTGAGAAGGCTTCTTCTTAAATTCCTATCAGATTCTGAATATTAGCTATGCTTAGTTTAGTCAGATCCATGGCTTCCCGCTTTGTCAGTCTATCTATAAACACTTTTGAGCATCTTCCCTAGGTTTTAACCAGTGGCATTCTAGAGGTTATAAGAACAAATGATTTTGTACTTCTTGCAGAAACTCCTGTGTCAGGGGTATGAAACTGTTTACCTCAGACTGGGACCTGAACCCATGTGCTGGGACTTAAACCCAGCCAAAACCCACGGTACCTAGTTTCAGAACCTAATGAAGCTCAGGTTCTTTATCCCAGAAAGAATTCAGTGAGAGACAAAGTGATAGCTAAGAAATAGATTTATTTAGAGAGAAACACACTCCACAGACAGAGTGTGGGCCATTGCAGAGGGCAAGTGCTGCAGCTGGGAAGTGTGGCATGGTTAGTTTTTATGGGTTGGGTAATTTCATAGGCTAATGAGTGGAAGAATTATTCCAACTATTTTGGGGAAGGGGTGGAGGTTTCCAGGAATTGGGCCACCACTCACTTCTGGTCTTTTGACCCTGCCTTGGAACTGTCATGGCACCTCTGGGTATGTCATTTAGCTTGCTGATTGAGAATCAAGGTCCAGTTGAAGTTGACTTGTCTGCCATCTTGGACTCAGTTCAGTTGCTCAGTCATGTCCGACTCTTTGAGGCCCTATGGACTGCAGCACGCCAGGCCTCTCTGTCCATCACCAACTCCCAGAGCTTACTCAAACTCACGTCCATGGCATCGGTGATGCCATCCAACCATCTCATCTTCTATTGTCCCCTTCTCCTCCTGCCTTCAATCTTTCCCAGCATCAGGGTCTTTTCCAGTGAGTCAGTTCTTCACATCAGGTGGCCAAAGTATTGTAGTTTCAGCTTCAGCATCAGTCCTTCCAATGAACATTTGAACTGATTTCCTTCAGGACAGACTGGTTGGATTTCCTTGCAGCCCAAGGGACTCTCAAGGGTCTTCTCTAACACCACAGTTCAGAAGCATCAATTCTTTGGTGCTCAGCTTTCTTTATAGTCCAACTTTCTTTATAGTCCAGTGAGTCAGGTACTGCAATGTAAAACCCATCAGTCTACAAAAGAGGTAGGATGAAAATTGGGTTTCTGGGAGATGGAACAAAATAAGCTCACCCAGGGATCGAACCTGCATCTCTCATGTCTACCTGCACTGGCAGGCGGGTTCTTTACCACTCGTACCACTTGGGAAAGCCCGTGGCTTGACCACATCCAATTTACTTTGATACATGGACCTAACATTCCAGGATCCTATGCAATATTGTTCTTTACAGTATTGGACATTATTCTCACTACCAGACACATTCACAACTGAACGTCATTTCTGCTTTGGCCTAGCTGCTTCATTCTTTCTGGAGCTATTAGTAATAGCCCTCAACTCTTCCCCAGTAGCATATCAGACACTTTCTGACCTGAGGGGTTTATCTTCTGGTGTCACATCTTTTTGCCTTTTCATACGATTCATGGGATTCTTACAGCAAGATACTGGAGTGGTTTGCCATTTCCTTCTCCAGTGGACCATATTTTGTCAGAACTCTTCACTGTGACCCGTCCACCTGGAGTGGCCTTGCACGGCATGACTCATAGCTTCACTGAGTTATGCAAGCCCCTTCACTACACCTAGGATGTGATCCATGGAGGGATCATCCCAGTGATTACCCAGTAACTCTACCACTAGTGCCCTTGTCCCTGCAGTGAGCCACAGCTGCCCTTAGCACCCCAGGAGACCCTCAAAGACCAGCAGATAGGTCTGGCCCAGGCGCCTGTGAAGTCACTGCTTTTTCCCTTGGGTCCCAGTGCACATAAAGGCTTGTGTCTGCCCTCCAAGAATGACATTTCTCTTTCTCCTCCTCCTGTGGAACTCCTGTTATCAAACCCTGCTGGCCTTCAAAGCCAAATGTTCTTGGGGCTCCTTCTCCCGATATCAGACCCCTAGACTGCAGAGCCTGATGTGGGGTTCAGAACTCTCACTTCTGTGAGAATTTCTGCAATATAATTATTTTCCAGTTTCTGGCTTGCCCAAGTGGTGGGTATAAGATTATATCATAAATATAATATGATATTTAATATAATATTGCCCCTTCTACCATCTCTGTGACTTCTCCTTTGTCTTTGGAAGAATATCTTTTTTGGTAGGTGCCAGTCCTTTATTGTCGATGCATTGTTGTTCAGCAGTTGTGATTTTAGTGTTTTCACTAAAATCGGAGGTGAGGTGAGGTCTTTCTGTTCCACCATTTTGTCCCCAGATTGACTAGAATCTTTCCTCTCTTCTTGCCAGAGGTTTGAGTAGTAAATCTTAGGTGCTCTAATATATGTTTGCTACTGCTAAGTCACTTCAGTCGTGTCCAACTCTGTGCGACCCCATAGACGGCAGCCCACCAGGCTCCCCTGTCCTTGGGATCTCCAGGCAAGAACACTGGAGTGGGTTGCCATTTCCTTCTCCAACGCATGAAAGTGAAAAGGGAAAGTGAAGTCGCTCAGTTGTGTCCGACTCTTCGCGACCCCATGGACTGCAGCCTACCAGGCTCCTCTGTCCATGGGATTTTCCAGGCAAGAGTACTGGAGTGGGGCACCATTGCCTTCTTCGAACATGTTTACATAATTCTTATTTGAGAGTTGAGATGATTAGAAAGTGCTTTAGTGCTGCACTTATTAGAGCAATTCCTAAACCCATGGTTATGGTTTCTCCCCACAGAGTGGGGCACATGGCATTAACAGTCATGTGGCATTAACTGTCTTCTTGCACTGTTGACCTAACTGAAATGTTCATGAACTCATTGTTTTTTACATTTAGAGTTGTTTCTGCCAACATGAGAACATTAAAATATACCAGGAGAATTCAAATACATGTTAGAGTAGGAAATAGTCTCTTGTGTGTGAAAACACTACATCTAAATTATGGCATTCTTTTGAATCTATAAACATTTTTTTAGAGACATGAGGAAGTTGTACAAAAAAAAAAAAAATAGTTGATGTATTTAAGGGTTTGCTTTGCTGGATTTGTACTTAGTGCTCATTTCAACTAATATGGCAGAGTTCAAGAATGTAAATTCAAGTTGCATAGGCTTAAATTAAATAGCCAGGCCTAGTTTTGGAGCAGTATTTGATTTTTATGCCAAAAGTATAGAACGTTACTGATTGCTAGTATTTTATGCTACAGAAACAGTCCTGTGGATGGACAGAGGAAGAGACCCTTTATTCAGGCAGTTGGAAAACACATATATTAGCATAATGGGCTATATAAAATTGGACTAGAAGGCACTTGCTGCATGCCTGTCTCTTCATGGCTGATGAAATAGGACGACAGCCACAGAATCCAAAACTTGAGACTTGGAGGACAACTGGGCTCTAAAAGTAAAACCGTGATAACTACTGAAAAGAGCTAAAAGAATCATATATATTACAGAAAATTTCCTTCTAGGACTGTAAAAAACTTAGCTTGAACTGTAACTTCTATTTTGTCTATGTATCTTAATCACATGTATAGGCATCTCCTGCTTACTGTCAGTTATCTGTGAAAAATTAAAGTTTCTGTGTGAAAATGCTAAAAGAATTTGATACACTGCAACTAAAATAGGTTTCTCTGGTGGCGCTGGTGGTAAAGAACCTGCTTGCCAATGCAGGAGATTTAAGAGAGACAATTTGATCCCTGGGTTGGGAAGATTCCCTGGAGAAGGGCATGGCCACCCACTCCATTATTCTTGCCTGAAGAATCCCATGGACAGAGGAACCGGGAGGGCTACAATCCACAGGGCCACAAAGACTCAGACACAACTGAAGTGACTTATCATGAATGCACGCAGCCAAAACCCCCCACTTTCCTAGAAATAAAAACAATGTAGTGATGCTAGAATGTATTATGCTTAAAACACCTTGATCATCAATGAAGTTTCCTTCAGTTCAGTCGCTCAGTCGTGTCTGACTGTTTGTGACCCCATGAATCGCAGCACACCAGGCCTCCCTGTCCATCACCACATGTCCATCAAGTTGGTGATGCCATCCAGCCATCTCATCCTCTGTTGTCCCCTTCTCCTCCTGCCCCCAATCCCTCCCAGCATCAGGGTCTTTTCCAGTGAGTTCTGTTGTGACCCACTCACGTGGGTTCCTTTTCCACAACTGGACATGTGCTCAGTCTTGTCACTCCATATCAGTAGGAGAAAACAAGAGCTCAATGGCCATGGGAAACACTGTGGAAGTGCATTCAAGAGCAGCACAGGAGCCATGGCTGGTCACACTGAGTACAGCATGCCAGGCCTTTCAATGTCAGTGATGTCCCAGGACACATCCACTTGGTTGGTACTGTTTGGGCTTTTCAAACATCTGTGATTCCAACTATTTTATTTGGAATATAAGACTCTGCCAACATCATTTGAAATGCTATATTGAATTGTGGGGGGGTATACATTTTTCCTATATAAATGTTAGTTGAAAACTGTTGATAGGTACATTCTATGATGCTGGGGTATTGTTTTAGCTTTCCAGTGCTGCTGCAACAAATAACCACAAACTTAAGTGGCTTCAAACAACACACATTTGTTATCTTACAGTGATACAGGTTAGGGGTTGACACAAGCTTCACTAGACTAAAATCAAGGTATCTGCAGCATAGCATTCTGGAGGCTCCAGATGACAATAACTGCACCTTGCCTTTTTCAGCTGCTTGAGGCTATCCACATTCTTTGGCTCCTGGTGTCTCCCCACTTTACCCCATCTTCAAAGCTATCAGTAGCAGGCAGTCTCATGTCCCATTTGACTTCTTCTATAGCTGAGTGCTGAAGAATTGATGCCTTTGAACTGTGGTGTTGGAGAAGACTCTTGAGAGTCCCTTGGACTGCAAGGAGATCCAACCAGTCCATTCTGAAGGACATCAGCCCTGGGATTTCTTTGGAAGGAATGATGCTAAAGCTGAAACTCCAGTACTTTGGCCACCTCATGTGAAGAGTTGACTCATTGGAAAAGACTCTGATGCTGGGAGGGATTGGGGGCAGGAAGAGAAGGGGACGACAGAGGATGAGATGGCTGGATGGCATCACTGACTCAATGGACGTGAGTCTGAGTGAACTCCGGGAGTTGGTGATAGACAGGGAGGCCTGGTGTGCTGCGATTCATGGGGATGCAAAGAGTCAGACACAACTGAGCGACCGAACTGAACTGATAGTCACTCATCCCCTTGATGCTCCTATTCTGCCACCTTTTCCTTCCATTCTTGTAGTTACAGGGGGGCCATCTAAATAATCTCTACTTTAAGGCCAGCTGATTACTAATCTTAATTCCCTTTTGACATATGCGGTAACATTCACAGGTTCTAGGGGTTAGGACATGGACATTTCATTTATTTATTTAACTGAAGTATAGTTGATTTACAATGCCGTGCTAATTTCTGCTGTACAAAGTGACTCAGTTATATACATATATATTCTTTTCCTGTTATGGTTTATCTCAGGAGATTAGATATGGTTCCCTGGGATGTACAGTAGGACCTCGTTGTTTATTCCCTCTAAGTGTAATAGTTTGCATCTACTAACCCGAACCTCCCAGTCTACCCCCTCCCTCTTTCCTTCCCCTCGGCAGCCACAATTCTATGTCTATGAATCAATTTCTGTTTTGTAGATAGGTGCATTTGCGCCATATTTTAGAGTCCACATGTAAGTTTTATCGCGTTGTATTTGTCTTTCTCTTTCTGACTTCGTATGATAATCTCGAGTTGCATTCATGTTGCAGCAAATGGCATTCTTTCATTCTTTTTTATGGCTGAGTAGTAGTGTACTGTATATACCAAATCTTCTTATCTGTTCATCTGGCAATGGACATTTAGGTGGTTTCCCTGTCTTGACTATTGTGAACAGTGCTGCTGTGAATATAGGGGTGCGTGTGTCTTTTTGAATTACAGTTTTGTCCAGATATATGCCCAGGAATGGCACTGCTGGATCATATGGTAATTTTAGTTTTCTGAGAAACCTCCATACTGTTTTCCATAGTGGCTGTAACAATTTACATTCCCACCAGCAGTGTAGGAGGGTTCCCTTTTTTTCCATGACCTCTCCAGCATTTATTATTTGTAGACTTTTTAATGATGGCATTCTGACTGGTATGAGGTAGTACCTCACTGTAGTTTTGATTTGCATTTCTCTAATAATTATTGATGTTGAGCATCTTTTCAGGTGCCTACTGGCCATCTATATGTCTTCTTTGGAGAAATGCCTGTTTAGATCTGTTCATTTTTCAATTGGATTGTTTGGTTTTTTGTTGAATTGTATGAGCTGTTTGTATATTTTGAAGATTAAACCTTTTTTGGTATCCTAACTTGCAAATTGGGCTTCCCTGATAGCACAGATGGTAAAGAATCTGCCTGCAATGCAGGAGACCCCTGTTCAATTCCTGGGTTGGGAAGATCCTCTGGTGAAGGGATGGGCTATCCACTCCAGTTTTCTTGGGCTTCCCTTGTGGCTCAGCTGGTAAAGAATCCCCTGCAATGTGGGAGACCTAGGTTCGATCCCTGGGTTGGGAAGATCCCCTGGAGAAAGGAAAGGCTACCCACTCCGGTATTCTGGCCTGGAGAATTCCATGGATGCTACTATAATCCATGGGGTTGCAAAGAGTCGGATGTGAGAGACTTTAACTTGCAAATATTTTCTCCCATTTCATAGGTTGTCTTTTCATTTTGTTAATGGTTTCCTCTGACATGCAAAAGCTTGTAAGTGTGATTAGGTCCCATTTGCTTGGTTTTGTTTTTACTTCTGTTACCTTGGGAGACTGACCTAAGACAACATTGGTATGATTTATGTCAGAGAATGTTTTGCTTATGCTTTCTTCTAGGAGTTTTATTGTGTCATGTCTTATGTTTAAGTCTTTAAGCCATTTTGAGTTTATTTTTGTGCATGGTGTGAGGGTGTGTTCTAACTTCATTGATTTAGATCCAGCTCTCCAACTTTCCCAGCACTATTTGCTAAAAAGACTTGCCCAGCTTCCCTGGTGGCTCAAGACGGTAAAAGCGTCTGCCTACAATGCGGGAGATCCAGGTTCAGTCCCTGGGTCAGGAAGATCTCCTGGAGAAGGCAATGGCACCCCACTCCACTATTCTTGCCTGGAAAATCCCATGGACAGAGGAACCTGGTAGGCTGCAGTCCATGGAGTCGGACACGACTGAGCGACTTCACTTTCACTTTTCCAATTTTATATTATTGCCTCCTGTGTTAAAGATTAATTGACCATAGGAGTGTGGGCTTATTCCTGGGTCCTCTGTTCTGTTCCATTGATCTGTATGTGTGTCTTTGCACCAGTAGCACACTGTTTTGATTACTGTAGTTTTGTAGTATTGCCTGAAGTGTGGGAGCGTTATGCCTCCTGCTTTGCCTTTTTTCCCCTCAGGATTGCTTTGGCAATTCTGGGTCTTTTATGGTTCCATATAAATTTTGGATTATTTATTCTAGTTCTGTGAAAAATGTCAGTTAATTTGATAGTTGTAGTAGTCGTGTTAGTCGCTCAATTGTGTCCAAATCTTTGTGACCCCGTGGACTGTAGCCCGCCAGGCTCGTCTCTCCATGGGATTCTCCAGGCAAAATTTTGGAGTGGATTGTTACTACCTTCTCCAGAAGGGAGAATTTGATACTGATTGCATTAAATTTGTAGATTGCTTTGAATTCAGTTCAGTTCAGTCGCTCAGTCGTGTCCGACTCTTTGCGACCAACTCCTGGAGTTCACTCAAACTCATGTCCATCGAGTCGGTGATGCCATCCAGCCATCTCATCTTCTGTTGTCCTCTTCTTCTCCTTCCCTCAATCCCTCCCAGCATCAGAGTCTTTTCCAGTGGTCAGCTCTTCGCATGAGGTGGCCAAAGTATTGGAGTTTCAGCTTTAGCATCAGTCCTTCCAAAGAACACCCAGGACTTTGAATAGTAAGGCCATTTTAACAATATTAATTCTTCCAATTGAAGAGCATGGGATATCTTTCCATTTCTTTGGATCCTCTTTAATTTCCTTTATTAATGTTTTATGGTTCTCAGCATATAAGTGTTTCACCTCCTTTTTCACATTTATTCCTTGGTGATTTCAAAAGACTTTTTAAAAAAATTCTCTGATACTTCATTGTTAGTATAAAGAAATGCAACTGATTTCTAAATGTTAATCTTGTATCCCATACTTTGCTGAATTTATTTATCAGTTCTAGTAGATTCTGTGTGGAGTCCAAAGGATTTTCTATATATAGTATCATGTCATCTGCATATAGTGACAGCTTTACCTCTTCTCTCCCAATTTAGATACCTTTTACTTCTTTTTCTTGTTTGTTTGCTGCGGCTATAGCTTTCAATACTATGTTGAAGAGAAGTGAGAGTGGGGGCATCCTTGTCTTATTCTAGATTTTAGCAAGACTTTTAGCTTTCATCATTGAGTACTGTGTTGGCTGTGGGTTTTTCATAAATAGCTTTTATGATGTTGAGATATCTTCTCTCCTTACCCACTTTGGTAAGAGTATTATAAATGGATGTTGAATTTTATTACATTTTTTTGTATCTATTGAGATGATAATGGGATATTTTACTTTTATTTTGTTAAAATGGCATATTACATTGATTTTCATATGTTGAATCATCCTTATGAACTTGGAATGAATCCTAGTTAGTTGTGGTGTATGACCTTTTTTATGTGTGGTTTGATTTGGTTTGCTAATATTTTGTTGAATTTTTGCATCTATATTCATCAAAGATATTGGCTTATAATTTTCTTTTTTGGTGGTCTACTTGTCTGATTTTGGTATCGGGGGATGGTGGCTTCTTAGAATGTCTTTGGGAGTGTTCCCTCCTCTTAATCTTTTGAAACATTTTGAGAAGAATCAGTATAAGTTCTTCTTTGTATGTTTGATAGAGTTTGTCTGTTACACCATCTGGTCCTGGGCTGTTTCTTTGGATTTTTTTGTTGTTGCTATTGTTGTTACAGATTCTATTTCACTTCTAGTGATTGGTCTGTTCAATTAACTATTGTTCTCAATTCAATTTTGTTGGGCTATGTGTTTCTAGGAATTTGTCCATTTCTTCTTTGTTGTTAAATTTGTTGCCATATAATTGTTCACAGTATTCTCTTGTGGTTTTTTATATTTCTGTGGTATCAGTTGAGAATTTTTCCTTTTTCATGTCTTATTTTGTTTATTTAGGTTATCTCTCTTTTCTTCTCGGTGAGCCTGGCCAGAACATTTTCAATTTTGTTTACCCTTTCAGAGAATCAGTTCTTGGTTTTATTGTTTTTGTTTGTTTTTTGTCTCTATTTTATTTATTTTCTCTCTGATCTTTGTTTTGTTCTTTTTTAATTCTTTTAGGTGGTACTTTAGGTTGTTTGAGGTTTTTCTGTTCTTTTGAGCAAGGCCTGTTTTTGAACAAACCTGTTTTGAACAAGTTCATTGCTAGGAACTTCCTCCAAGAACGACTTTTGCTTCATCCCATAGATCTTGTATGGTTGTGTTCTGTCATTTGTCTCAAGGTATTTTTTCATTTCCTTTCAGATTTCCTCATTGACCTAGTGGTTTTTCAGTAGCATGTTGTTTAGTCTTTATGTAATCATTTTTTTCTCATCTCTTTTTGTGTGGTTAGTTTTTAGTTTCATGTCATTGTGGTCAGATAAGGTGCTGGAAACAATTTCTATACTCTTGGTGGAGATTAGTTTTGTGCCCTAGTAAGTGCTTAAAGCTCAACAGTCAGAAAACGAAGATCATGGCATCTGGTCCCACCACTTCATGGGAAATAGATGGGGAAACAGTGGAAACAGTGTCAGACTTGATCTTTTTGGGCTCCAAAATCACTGCAGATGGTGACTGCAGCCATGAAATTAAAAGATGCTTACTCCTTGGAAGGAAAGTTATGACCAACCTAGATAGCATATTGAAAAGCAGAGACGGTACTTTGCCAACAAAGGTCTGTCTAGTCAAGGCTATTGTTTTTCCAGTGGTCATGTATGGATGTGAGAATTGGACTGTGAAGAAGGCTGAGCGCCGAAGAATTGATGCTTTTGAACTGTGGTGTTGGAGAAGACTCTTGAGAGTCCCTTGGACTGCAAGGGGATCCAACCAGTCCATTCTGAAGGAGATCAGCCCTGGGACTTCTTTGGAAGGAATGATGCTAAAGCTGAAACTCCAGTACTTTGGCCACCTCATGCAAAGAGTTGACTCATTGGAAAAGACTCTGATGCTGGGAGGGATTGGGGGCAGGAGGAGAAGGGGACGACAGAGGATGAGATGGCTGGATGGCATCGCTGACTTGATGGACGTGAGTCTGAGTGAACTCCAGGAGTTGCTGATGGACAGGGAGGCCTGGTGTGCTGCGATTCATGGGGTCGCAAAGAGTTGGATATGACTGAGCGACTGAACTGAACTGAAGTGGTCAATACTAGAGAATGTTACATGTGCACTTGAAAAGTCTGTATTCTGCTTTTTTGGATGTAATGTCTTGAAAATAACAATTAACAGTTCTATTGTATATTTCAGGATCTCTGTTGCCTTATTGATTTTCTGTCTAGAATATCCATCCATTGATAAGGAGTGGGGTATTATATTCTCCTATTATTATTGTATTCTCATCAATTTCTCCTTTTCTGTCGGTATTTATATATTTGGGTGTGGCTGATGAGTGTAAAAATCCTCTTCTTGTGTTGATCCTTTTATCATTATATAGGGTTCTTCTTTATCTTTCTTTAGGGCCTTTGTTTTAAAGTCTGTTTTGTCTGACATGAGTATTATGACTCTCACTTTCTTGTCATTTTTATTTGCATGGAATGTCTTTTTCCATCCTCTCACTTTCAATCTATGTGTGTCCTTTCCTCTAAAGTGAGTCTCTTGTAGGCAGCATATTGTAGGTTCTTGGGTTTGTGTGTGTGTGTTATTTCTTTTCAATCCAGTCTACCATGCTGTCTTTTGATTGGAGCATTCAGTCCGTTGGCATTTAAGATAATTATTTGATACATCTGTATTTATTGCCATTTTAAACCTTGTTTTCCAGTTAGTTCCATGTTTCTTCTTTGTCCCTTTTTCTTTTTGTAGTTTGATGATTTCCTTTTATGTGTGTATTCTCTTTTTGGTTTTTGTGAATCTATTGTATGTTTTTTTTTATTTGGGGTTACCCTGTTTTTCAGGTATGTTAACTTCTTCCTATATCAACTTGCTTTATGATTGATGGTCATATTGGCTCAAACATTCTAAAAAAAATAGATTCTAAGTTTTCTTACTTTCCCTCCCCACACTTTATGACTTTGTCCTTTTTTCCATCTTCCTGTTTATCCTTTTGCTCTTCTTTGTGTTTATCATTACTTTCACGGTTTTTTTTTTTTGTCCCCCTTTGTGATCTGTATAATGACTATATGATTTACTTTCCAACTGCGATTTCCTCTTTACCCTATCTTCTTCTTTTCTGTTTCGAGAATATCTTTTAATATTTCCTATAGGATAGATTTAGTATTGC
Source organism: Bos indicus (assembly GCF_029378745.1). Lineage (NCBI taxonomy): Eukaryota > Metazoa > Chordata > Mammalia > Artiodactyla > Bovidae > Bos > Bos indicus. The sequence continues at coordinate 15,861,488 of NC_091770.1, read as the reverse complement.
TGTATTTTTTTAGTTTTTGCTTTTCTAAATGATCTTGCTGGGCACAGTATTCTAGGTTGCAGATTTTTCCCTTTCAAGACTTTGATTATATTTTTCCACTCCCTTCTGGCCTGCAGCATTTCTGTAGAGAAATCAGCTGATAAACTCATGGGGGTTCCCTTGTAATTAACTTTTCCTCCTGTGGTCTTTAGAATCATTTCTTTAACTTCTTCCATTTTTATTACAAAGCATCTTGGTATAGATCTGTTTGGGTTCATTTAGTTTGGGAACCTCTGTGCTTTCTATATCTGGATATCGGTTTCCTTCTTTAGCTTTGAGAAATTTTCAGCCATAATTTCTTCTTTTAAAAAATTTTATTGAAGTTGCTTTAGAATGTTATTTTCTGCCAAACAGCAAAATGAATCAGCTATATGATTCATTCATTCATAGTCTTTTTTGGATGTCCTTCCCATTTAGGTCACTATAGAGCATTGAGTACAGTTGCCTGTGCTATACAGTAAGTTCCCATTAGTTATCCATTTTATATATAGCAATGTATATATGTCAATTTCAATCTCCCAATTCATCCCACCCCACCACCGCCCCCCCCCCCTTCCCTGCTTGGTGTCCATGCATTTGTCCTGTATGTCTTTGTCTTTATTTCTCTGCTGAGTAATATTCTATTGTATATATGTGCTACATCTTTATTATTCCTCTGTTGATGAACATTTAAATTGCTTCCCATGTCCTGGCTATTGTAAATAGTGCTGCAATAAACATTGAGGTGCATATATCTTTTGAAATTAATGGTTTTCTCTGGGTATATGCCCAGGAGTGGGATTGCTAGGTAATATGGTAGTTCTCTTTTTAGTTCTTAAAAATTGATACAGCCACTATGGAGAACACTATGGAGGTTCCATAATTTCTTCAAATACATTTTTAATCCCCTTTCTAGTCCCCCTTTCTCTTCTCCTTTTGGAATCTCTATTATGCATAGATTGGCACTTTATATTATCCCATAGGTCTCTCATATTGTTTTTCTTTTTTTCATTTGGCTTTCTGTTTGCTGTTCTGATTGGGTAATTTCCATTTATTTCCATGTATTCTATCTTCCAGATCACATATTCTCTCTTCTGCATTTTTAAATCTTACAGTATAGTATCTTAAAGTACAATAGTAAAGTACAACAGGGGCTGGCATCGAGTGAACAAGAAAGAGTTACTGACTGGAGGAGGGAGAGGAAACAGGAGATGAGAGAGCTGAAGGGTCTTCAACAATAGGAAACAGAGGGCAAACTGCATTTGCATTCACACCTAACACTGATGGAACACACGTTCACATCTTTGAAAGTTTACAACTCGACAGTTCATATGTAGGGGACTTACTATATTCATTCTGCTATTCATTGCCATGAGCTCAGCTTTCATCTCAGCAAATGAATTTTCTAATTTTTCTTGGAACTAGAAACTATGAGAGGAGCCTTTTTACAGCAATCTGCATTTCTGTTGAATCTTTCTTAATTCCTTCAGTATTTTCATTACCTCCTTTTAAAACTTGGTATATATTAGATTCAAGTAGTCTGTTTGTTCCTTCAGGGGAATTCTCTTGGTCTTTTAACTGGGAGTGGTTCCTCTGCTTCTTTATTTTGCTTATACTGTATTTCTGTTACTCTGTGAGTTGAGAAACAGTTATCTCCTGTAATCTTGGAGGGCTCTTTGTATGTGGGAGTGTCCCTGTGTGGGTTTAATACAGTTTTGGCATGAGGAATGCTTTTCGTTTGGATGTCTCTTCTCTCAGCATATGCTGGAACATTATCCCCTTGATAGTGGGTGTGCATAGCCTGCACAAGCTCCTGGGAAGGCAGGGACAGTGGTTGGCACCTGGTCGTGGAACTCTTGGCAGCAGGGGACATTTTAGGTGTGCTATTCTTCCTATGGCAGAAACTAAAATCCAAAAGCCTGTCTTAGAAGAAAATGTTAGATGGAGATATTTTCTGCTGAGTATGCCTATACATAGTTTGTTTTCTGAAAACGCAGATGTTCTTTATTAAAAATGATTCTGAAATTCAGGTTAAATAAGACAACTGCATGACTGTGGATCTGTATTAAGCAAGGCTTGGAACATCAAAAACTGTTCTTCCTCTGATATCGACCAGTTATTTATTTGCTAGGGCTGTCAAAAGTATGAATACCATAGACTGGGGTGGCTTAAGTTTATTTTCTTAACCCATTATTGACCAGAGACATTTCAATATTCACTTACATACCAACTTGCTGGCCACTGGTGTTAGTTTCTGTAAAAATCCCCCAGTCGATAAAGTTCAAGGTATTGAAGAATTTTCTTCTTAGGCTCCTTCCTTGGCTTGACAATGGCTGTTGGCTCCCTGTGTCTTCCCATGATTTTCCTGTGTGTGTTTTAATCTCATATAAAGACCTCAGCCCTATTGGATCAGGGCCCACCCCAATGACCTTCTTTAATGGTCATTAGCTCATTTAAAAATACAGTCACAGTACTGAGGGGACATGACTCAACATGAATTCCGGGGACACAATTCCACCCATAACAGTATATAACAAATTTAACAATTAACCTGGAAAAGACTCCACATTCATAAAAGACCATTGGTGGTGGGGTGGATAACTGGTATGCATATGCTCATTGACATAACTCTGAGGTAGAAATTTTCTTAAAAAAATGGTGATTTATTTTGCTTTAACATACAGTGGTAAATATATTGGGATCATCAAGTTTTTAAAAAATTTGCTGGTCCTACTTTATACATTACAATACTAATGTAAGCTCATTCATTAGTTCTTCCATTTCAATGTAGGAAAGGGATCCAATTAACACCTACTAGCAGCTTGGCTAAGAATGGACATTAAAATCAGACAACACGTCGTAAATATAAAGTCCTTTTCTCCAAATGTGTATAAAAGTTTTGAAACAATCACCGCCTGCTCCACAGGACAATTTGGATTTTAAAAATCTTCCAGACCTGGAATAGCATAACCCTGTGTAACATTACTTATAATAAACAATATTTTATCGAAGACTTTTGCACTTGACATTTGAAAAAGAAACTAGCCAAGGAACTGCATAACCAAAAAATGAAAATCTTATAAAATATTTCCACCACTATTTAAATGCCAGATTTAATCAAGCAATAGTAAAAAATATCAAAACAAAAACATAATAATACAACCTTCTGTTTAAAATAACAGCACTGTTCTGCCTCTTTTCCACTAAATTTTACATATGAACAGACTATATATACTGTTTTGTTTTTTTTTTTTTTCAGAGAAATGTCCATTTGGTCTGTCACACCACTCAGGCTCACACTGAATCCTTTCCCTTCTGAGGATATACAACTCCATGATGTTTCCGTATTTCCAGCATTTTGGGTTAGGTGCAGTGTCTGAAGTATAATACATTTCTCTTTCTCCTTTACACAGTGCAGAGTATACAGGCTTAGGTTATGTTAGCTTCTCTCTTACTCCAGGTCACTGTCTTTTTCTAAATTCAAGGCAGTATTCAATGGAGTGCAGTAGTTTGGCTTGTCAGAAGGTACAAAGCCCGGCAGGCACACACACTTATAGGACCCTTCGGTGTTGATGCACTTGGCATTCTTGCAGAGAGACATCCGGTTGTTCAGCTCATCACATTCGTTGACATCTGCAGTAAGCCAAACCACAGAGGTAAGCACGCTTTCCCATCACTCCAGGAGGAGAAACAATCAACAGCTTACCTGAGGCCCTGCCTAAACACAGCCGGCTATTCCGTGCTCTCTCCACGGTAAGCTGTGTAGTCTTTCCTCTTACTGTCTGTCTATGCAAGGTAAATATGACCTTCTAGATCGCAAAAAGGGAAAGAAATTCTAGAATCCCTTGGATACTCCCCTGTTATTTGACATAACAGGGACCATTTGACCATAAAGGGACCATTTTGTCAGCTTGAGTTTTTATAGTCAAGAAAACTAGAACTATCTTACTTCTAAATCCCTTTCTGCAGATGTAGAAGAGCAGTTAGGTTGTCAAGAGAAATACAGAGCCTCCAAGCAGCTTGTCTCAAGGCTTAAGTTACTTTCTTAGATTTCTTTCCACAGGAAAGAAAGTCTTTTATGCCCCTGAAACACGTGTAACAACCTGGGTTACCTATTTTTGGACCACCATAGACTGAGACTAACAAAACTGAAGTGGGAAAACTACAGGAGGGAGAAAAACAGCCACAAAAATAGGGGAAAAAAAAAACAACACCCTGCAGTCAAAGGTCTTTCAGCATGGAGGCCAGCAGGCTCAGGAACACAGCATCAATTACACAGGACGGAAAAAAACCCCATTTACTGTTCTCTTAAAGGTAAAAGAGAAGGCTACGTGAGAGTTTTATTAAAAAAAAAACAAAAAAAAAAAAAACCTTCTCCAAAATGGAAGCATTTTTTTTTTCATCTATATGTCCCTCATGCTGGCATCAGGTGTTCAGGGAAAACACTGTTTGCTACTGAGTCAAAAGCTCAATTTAAAAGTGTCTAATTACCCCAAATGTTCTGGTGTTTCCTCCATATGTACCATTTGTATGAATTCTTAAGTACTTCTTTAAAAATCAGGGTAAAATATACAGAACATAAAATTGACCATTTTAACCATTTTTGAGTGGATAGTCCAGTGGTGGTAAGTACCTTCACATTGTTATACAATCGTCACCACCATCCACCTCCAGAATTTTTCTCATCTTCCCAAACTGAAACGCTGCAAATCTTTAATGTACTAGACTACATGATGTCCAGCCACAGGGCGTCTCAGGAAAAGGATGATTTCCCATCAGATACACATGGCTCTTACCGACACAGGTCATCTTGGCCATATCCAGGTGATACCCATCAAAGCAATCGCAGGTGTAGCCTTCCTGCACCCTGACACAGCGACCGTTTTCACATCCATTGAGGATGCCACATTCTTCCGCCTGCAACTCCTCAAAGCTGTTCAGAAAACCTGGAAGGGAACAAACAGGAGGCAAGGAACAAATCTTCATCCTCTTAACACCAGGTTTAAAAACATGATTTTAAGGTTATGGTTCATCATACATATTTCCAGTACCTTAAAGATAGCATTGAAATTTAAGTGAATATATTTGTACATGATATTAAGTATTTACAGTTACAAACTTAGTATGTTGTACAGATTAGCCCCACATTTTGAATTCTGATGTTCTGAATCAAAATCACATAATACAGCATGTAGGGGTGTGTGTGTGTGTGTGTGTGTTTGCCTTTAGTTAACATCTTGTCTAAGATTTTAAGTTTCCCAAGTTCTCAGTAGGGCAAACGTCAAAACATCTTTCAGGATGGAACCAATGGAATTCATGATCAGTGTAGGTATTTGCTAAGAGGCACGAGCATTGGAGGCAGCTCTGTTTGATTGCGTGTTCCAAGAGCAGAGAAAAGCCAGGCTGGCCTTGCCTGAATAAGGCCTGTTTGTTTGCTCTGGCTTTGGAAGGAGCCTTACAAAAGGGCCCTTGGGGGATCAAAGGCTAAAGGCAGTTAAAGGGACTCCAAACATCCTGATAAATGAGAAAAATACATCATACTTCTATTGAGAAAACCCAAAAACTTTTTTTTAAGAAAACAAAGATGCTCTTGTTTAGTTCTGAATCAGTTTAAAGAGAGAGCCAGTTTAGCAATACAAAAGCAATGTAACCAGGTGTTAAGAATATTTTAGTTCTCTTTATAGAAAGGGAAGTTGTAAATATAAATTTATGTTGACCCCAAAACATGTGGCCTTTCATCCTCTCCCCTGCTTCTGAAGCTACTACCATGGATTAGCTTTCAGGGGGGAGAAAAAAAAATCTCCCTAGGGCCAGAACTCGGAGAAGGCAATGGCACCCCACTCCAGTACTCTTGCCTGGAAAATCCCATGGATGGAGGAGTCTGGTGGGCTACAGTCCATGGGGTCGCTGAGAGTCGGACACGACTGAGCGACTTCACTTTCTCTTTTCACTTTCATGCATTGGAGAAGGAAATGGCAACCCACTCCAGTGTTCTTGCCTGGAGAATCCCAGGGACAGGGGAGCCTGGTGGGCTGCCGTCTATGGGGTTGCACAGAGTCAGACACGACTGAAGCGACTTAGCAGCAGCAGGGCCAGAACTAATTGGCCTTTGAAGTAATTCTCCAGTGGAACTGCAGGGGGCAGCAAAACATCATTGCTTATGCAGCTGTAAGATCTAACATTATTTTACAGCATAGGCTTTTTTAAAATTAATTTAATTGAAGACTAATTACTTTATAATATTATTGTGGTTTTTTGCCATACATTGAGGTGGCTTTTTACATGTCCTGAGGTAACAATGTGGGGTAAAAAATAGAGCTAGTGAGTTAACCAATATATACTTTCATTGTAATTGATTTAAAAAAAGCAGCATCTTAGACATGGAATTGTTAAACTGTCTCAGAAATGTACATCAGGACTTGTTCATTGGGTTGGCAGCATAGGGGCAGAAGGAAGTATAAAGGGAGGGATGTATGTGTGTGCATGTCTTGGCTAAACTGTAAGAATACATTGTCATTAATTCAATGGAAGTATACCCCCTTGCTAATACTTTAATAGTTTAGACTGGATAGTGAATCATCTTAGAAGCATTATATTAATACTTTGTTGTTTTATCTTTAATTGAACATTAAGGGAAAGCAGTGTTTTATTCATACCTCTGCCAATATCATTATTTAGAGACTTATTGCCATTTTTGTCTTTTCTGAAATTTTTACCAAGAGTAGCAAGATTTTTTATATATATATATATATATATATATATTTCCTTCCAGATTGAGTTGGTATAGTGTATCAAAATACTCATAGCTTTGGGACATTGAAATGGTAAATATTCATGCGTGTGTAAAAGCATGATACATAACTATATGATTTTAATTACACAAAAATGGATGCTTAGTTGTATAAACACACAAATGAGACTTGAAAGGACACAAACAGTAAACTGCTTGTGACTAAGGATGACTTTGTTTTTTGGTTTCCTATAATACCCAAGTAAACTTTTAAGAAAGAAATAAATTAAAATTTGAAACTCCTACACACACATTAAACAGACTCCCCAAAATACTTCTACAGGACTCCGAAACACCAGCAAAGCACACAACCCTGCTCTAAATCGTTCTTGCTACCTATTTGTGTAAACGAAATTTTACTGGAACACAGACAGCCTCACCTGTTCACTAATACCTGTCTGTGGCTGCTTTCCTAATAGCAGAGCAGAGTTGAATATCAGCCGCAAAGAGACTATATAGTATGCAAAGCCCACAGACTTTACTGTCTTGGTCAGCTATAAGAAAAGTTGATCTCTAACTTAAGGTAACACCAGTCATTAGCTCAACTTTCTTAAACAGAAAGACAGGACAGGGTGGATCACAAGGTTGGTAGAAATCTCAGCCTCTCTCACTACTTACCCTGTCTTCAGCAGGGGCAGACAACCTGCGATCCTGAGCTGAGAAACAGGAGCTGTTTCTCTGTAATTCACAAGAACTTTAAAGGCCATTACATAGTTAAAGCTGGGGTCCTGCAACTGCATCACAATTTCCTAGGTTGCTGTGTTTATTTTTTAACATTTGTAATGGATTTTTTTTTTTTTTTACATTTTAAAGCAATGACAGCATTTAAAAAAAAAAAAAAAGGTACATAAGCCAATACCTAAGCCAGAACATTTCAACATTAAAATTTGTGGCATCTGAACTGTAAGGCATTAGAGGCTACACACACAAGCATGAGATTATGTCAGTTACATATAGATTTACCCTGTTATTTTGGATTTATCAGGCAGGCAAAACGGTACTTTTTTCAATTTTAATATTTATTCTCTTTTTTAAAGTAAATGTTTACTGACCTATAACATATACACAGAAGTGTAGAAATCCTAAGTGCACAGTCTTATAGCCGCCAATGTATTTAAGCATATTTCTTGAAGTAGGACATGGTTATCTGTGGTTGATTAAAAGAAATAATCTAAGGTGTTAGAAGTTAGGATAGTGGTTACCCTGAGAGGATAGCTGGGCAAGGGCACCAGAGGCCTTCTGCATACTGCCAACGCTCTAGACTCACTCAGATCTAGAAGACCCAACCTCGCTGGTTTAATAGCATGCTGTTTGGAAATTTTAAAGCAGTTTTAGGTCAGCTGAGGGATCAACATACTGCACCTTTCAAAAAACAAAAGGAAAGAAAGGAGGGAGGGAAACACTCTTGGACTCGGAACAGAAGCAGCTCCAGAGGCAGCCATGAAGCTCGTACTGCTGCTCAGGACACAGATCATGGCTAGTCTGCCATGTGCAAAGGTGATAAGAAAGAACAGCCTCATCGTATTTTATGATGTCAGCACTCTGGTCTGCACGGTGTGGGCCGGGCACCTGGAGTATACTGCCGTCGTCCCATTCGGGAAGGCAGACCGCCTCCTGTCTACTGATATCGCAATTTGTACCATCCCATTTTTCGGACTTCACGTAACTCATCTGTTATTTGCAAGCTCTGGTCTCTTCCACAGACACATTTAGCTTGTGTGGCTCCCCTCTCCAGGACACTCCGGTGGTACCTTCAGGCATTTACTTTCTAAATGGGAACAGGATTCACACATACACATTCCACCTCACACTTAAACTCTGCTCACAAATCCAGGAAAAGCCATCACACATCATCATTTCTTACTTAGTAAACCCCTCACAAATGAATTCTAAAAATTCATCTCTGACCAGGAGAGAGCAACTGTTTTACTTCCCATTTAAATGCTTGTCAAGATACAACCAAACTATTAGGAAAACTCTGCCCCTTAAGCGAGGCCACCACTTCAGGGGTAAAGAAATGACTTTGTCGTGGAAATTATAGGAAGATGATTTTCTGTAAAGAAAATAAACATACAGCGTTCCCAGCAGTGAGACTCTTAATATGATCCAGTGCTTCTCAAACTTGAGCGTCCATAAGGATGACTCAGAGGGTGGGTCTCACCCTAGTTCCTGACTCAGCAGGTCTATAGCATCACCCACAAACCTGCATTTCTTACAAGTTCCCAGGCACTGCATTTTGAGAACCACTGACTAAGCTTCAAAACCACAATCTAGTTTCAGAGTAAAAAAATGTTGCTTACGGTCTCGAACAAAGTAGGGATCAGCTTCGGGAGCATACTGTTCACTGAAGTCAACCAAGGCATCCCGTCCATATGGCCGCCGGCGTCCCGTGACGGGGATGTTACACAGCTGGGCATAGTCGTCTACAAAAGACAGGACAAAAACCGTGACACACCATCACTGTTTGCTCACACGTGGGTGCGTTCACCCACCGTGTGCCCCTGCCTCCCACGCACACTCCCGATCCTCGGACATCTCAGTGTCCTTTACGGGTGCTCTGCACACCCACATACGATTCATACTCTACAGCACAATTAAGACTCTGAACATAGATGCCAGTAGTAGCTGAACAGTTGGTAGAATGCATTCCAGGAGAGTAAAGAACTGAAAAATCAAACCATTGGAGAGTGCAGCAAGCCTTTGGAAGAATGGCTTTATCTGAACCCATCAGGGGTTTTCATCAAAACACTTTAAATGTATAAAGCAGTCATTTTTACAGATACACATTTTCCCACTCACTGGAAACAGAAAAAAAAAAAAATTCTGGTGATCTAAAAATGAGACACCAAGCAAGGATGCTACTAAGTACCATTTGAATTTAGTGGGTATGATTATACTTCTCAAGACCTGGTCCTTCATTATAACAGTGATAATGAAGTAATGGCTCTAGTAATAATAGCTAATAGTTGTATAATGTTTGCTCTGTGCCAGCTACTAAGCACTTAAAACATTAATTCATTAAAATATTTACACCATCCTATGAAAAACTATTATCCACATTTTATCAATAGGAAATAGAAGCACACAGTGGTTAAATGACAGCTGGTATGAGGCAGCACCATATTTGACCTCAGTCCAGCGGCTCAAGGTTGTACATGTAACATTTCTTCCTCTCCTACACCTATCTCAGCTCCTCTGTAATCTCTGTCCTTGCCTCTTCTGAACCTTAGCTAAATTCATCTGCAGTTACCACTTCTTGAGGCCATTTTCCCTTATCCATGGCCAACTTAAGCCCTTCCTTTAGTCCTTCTCACTGGACCCATCCAGCACATGGGATCTTGGTTCTCCATTTGTCATGAAGTGATCACCTTTTCACTGCATTTCGTGGTCCCAGGCTCTTTCCTGTATGTTGGTGCAGAATTATTCAGAAGATCTAGAAAGGAAAGCTTTAGAAGAGACAGCTTCATCTTCTGAATGCACATTTTACAAAAACTATACTGCCTGAGGACTCACCCTAGCAGTCGGTGAAAATTCTGAGGCTCCCCAGATGTCAACAGCTGTACCAGAACTGAGAGCTGCGGGTCAGCCAGCCCCAGGACTGGCTGGACACTCTTAGGGCCGCCACACAGGTGACAGCCACAAAAGGCAGCAGCCGCACTTGCCTGGACCACAGATTGAAGGAGCTTTCCTCTATTTTGCTTCCTTCCATAACAAAACTAAAGCAAAGCACTGATGCAAGAGGGTGAATTCTCAAGGCTTTCTTCCATCGCCCCTCCTCAAAGGGGTCAAAGGTGTGTGGGTGTGTGTGCACATCCATGCATTTGTGTACACACCTACACATTCTCTCCTAAAGTGAAAGAAGGGAGTGTAAAGCCAGAAAAGATCCTGAACCATCAGACATGGCAGAATTATGGTTGTCCCTTCTTACAAACTCTCCTGGTGGGAAGCATTCCAGGAACAACACCCCCTCCCCGCCGCGACTTCCCATGCACTCTTCTATGAAATCATTTCATAAGAAGTATTAATGTTATTAAGGAGAAAGCTAAACCTGGAAAAAGACCCTTGACTCACAAAAATAAAGCTTCAAACAAAGAGAACACAAATGGTTGTCAGTTCTGCTTTAAGTCTGAAAGGGAAGAATAAAGGATTTCCCTGTGAGGGCAAGATCGCAGAAATGTTTACAAGTTTGACACACTGAGGTCATTCCTGTTCTCTTATCTCTTTTTATATACATTTGTTGTACATCTGAAAGGGAGACTCAAGATTTTATATGCAGGCCACAGCTGTGATCAAGAGTAGATATTAAAATTAATTCGCGTTCGTATTTTGTAAACCTAGTCCAGAGATGGCTGAGCAGCACACTCCTCTCCGGCACCTGGTGATGAGGCCTGGAGCATGTGGTTTTCCCCTAGACCATGCAGCCTCCACTCTCCAAGCTCTCACCATCTAACATCACAAAAGGAAGGGATCAAACTGGGGAGGAGTGGAGGAGGAACGGACTTCTGTTCCTATGGGATGTTTAGGAACAGCTTCCTGGGAAAGGTAGTACTTCATGAGTGGGATTTACTTCATAGAAGCTATCTGGGATTTTAAAAAGCACTTACCCAAAGGCAGTGAAGAGGAACTAAAGAGTCTCTTGATGAAGGTAAAATAGAGTGAAAAAGCTGGCTTGACACTCAACATTCAGAGAACTAAGGTCATGGCATCTGGTCCCATCACTTCATGGCAAATAGATGGGGGAAAATGAAAAGAGTGGCAGATTTTATTTTCTTGGGCTCCAAAATCACTCCAGATGGTGGCTGCAGACATGAAATTAAAAGATGCCTGCTCCTTGGCAGAAAAGCTATGACAAACCTAGACAGTGTATTAAAAAGAAGAGACTTCATTTTGCCAACAAAGGTCCATATAGTCAACACTGTTTTTTTCTAGTAGTCATGTACGGATGTGAGAGTTGGACATAAAGAAGGGTGAGCGCTGAAGAATTAATGCTTTGGAATTGTGGTGCTGGAGAAGACTCTTGAAGAGTCCTTTGGACTGCAAGGAGATCCAACCAGTCAATCCTAAAGGAAATCAATCCTGAATATTCATTGGAAGGACTGATGCTGAATCTCTAAATACTTTGGCAACCTGAGAAGAGCCAACTCAATGGAAAAGACCTTGATGCTGGAAAGACTGAGACCAAAGGAGAAGGGGGCGGTAGAGGATGAGATGGTTAGATAGTACCACCAACACAATGGACATGAATTTGAGCAAACTCTGGAAGATGGTGGAGGACAGTGAAGCCTGGTGTGCTGCAGTCCATGGGGTCACAGAGAGTCAGACCCAACTTAGCAAATGAACAACAGAAACCCAAAGGCGTCACAAAAGCAACCTATGAACTATGTTTGGGGACCACCAAGTGGTTCTTAAGGAAGGCTCTGAATGTGACCCAGGCTGCAAAGGGAAGCAGAGGATGGTAATGCGGGTGGGGGGGGACCTTTGGTGTTTGCTGCTTCCTCCTTCCCTCCATCCCTGGATATGTGTTTTTCCCTCAACTTCCTAGAACTTACTGTCCTTTGCTGCTTCACATTCTCTACGTATTAACAAGCCAGATGTCAAGGTAGTTCTGGTGAGTTTTCAAAACAACACTTCTGTGTTAGATGTACTCTTTTGTATTTGAAGATGACCTGCAGTCCCCTCAACACTGGGGCATGCATTTTGAGTTATTTTTCTGGGAGCATGAATGGGTCTGTTCTAATCCATCCATGCTGCCTCTCCCATTGCACACATCCGCTCTCATTCTTGGCCAGGGTCAAGGTTGACATGAACAGCGGGTAATGGAAAGAACCTGGGCTTCCAAGGCAGAAGCAGGAGTTCAAGTTCTGATTGTGCTACTTCACTTTCCAACTTAACAGTTGGAAAGCAACTTAGCAAGTCTCAGTTTCCACATCTGTCACATGGGGATAATTCCTATTTGCCTCTGTGTTAAAAATGAGATGAGGGACCTCCCTGGTATTCTGGTGGCTAAGACTCCACACCCAATGCAAGAGGTGTGGATTACATCCCTGGTCAGGTAACTAGATCCCACGTGCTGCAACCAAGAGTTCACACGCCACAAGACTCTGCATACCAGAACTAAAAGAGCCCGTATGCCACAAGGAAGGTCAAAGATGTACGTGCCACAGCTAAGACCCAGTGCAGCCAAACAAAAAATAGGTATTTTAAAAAGTGAGATGTTACATAATTGTTCATGAATTCTGAAGAACCAAGAAAATGGAGGTTACGGTTTTTTCTCTTTAGGTAAAAATCACTCGAGGCCCTGCTGAACATCTGGAAGTAAATGAGGATTTTCAATGACAGAATGATTGATAGAAATCTTAGTGTCAGCAAAACTTCAAAGGTAGTTGTCAATGGTCTAAGAATTGCACAAGAAATTACGAGCAATGAAAGCACAGCCTCTAGCTGTTTTTAGATATTGTTTCAAGATCAAGAATTCTTAAATAGATGGAGGGAAACTCCAACTCAGTAAATAAAGACGTCCTCATGCATTTCATCTCAAAAACTAATGACTGTTTGGGAAAATTTAATCACTTGGTCAGACAGGGATAAGGTATGAACAACAGCACATTTTAACACCAGACCAATAGAACACATAATACAGGGGAAAACTGATGTTCAGCAGTTGTTAGTATATGCTTCAGCCTTTCAGGAATGCCTCGAGTGGCTGGCAGGTTTCTCATTATCTTCTGAGGGACCAACTGGACTATCATGGAATTTTCTAGCGAGTCCTGGGTAAGGGCACATGCACCTTTTTAACATGTCCTGGGTCTCTGAGCATCCCAAGCCACAACCAGAACCCATCGAGCTTGGAGGTACTTTACCTTGTTCATCCCTAGGGTTGGGTCATGGCTACTGTCCAGTTTGGGGAGGCAGTGAGTTGTGGTTGGCTGATGGCATGGAGCCCAGGAACAGCAGATCTCTGAATTTCCACAACTCCTGATGGGAGCCCATGAAAATCTCCTGGCTGCCATTTCATCCAGTTCAACATGTAAAAATGAACAGATTTTTTTTGTCCCTAAGGCAATGGCAGCCCACTCCAGTACTCTTGCCTGGAAAATCCCATGGATGGAGGAGCCTGGTAGGCTGCAATCCATGGGGTCGCTAAAAGTCAGACACGACTGAGCGACTTCACTTTCACTTTTCACTTTCTTGCATTGGAGAAAGAAATGGCAACCCACTCCAGTGTTCTTGCCTGGAGAATCCCAGGGACCGGGGAGCCTGGTGGGCTGCCGTCTATGGGGTTGCACAGAGTTGGACACGACTGACATGACTTAGCAGCAAAGTCTTTTACCTTCTGCAAGATATTCCTTATTTAAGCAGGGTACTTAAGAGTACACCGTACTTAAGAGTTCATATGGTGCAACAAAGACTGAAGATCCTGCATGATGCAACTAAGACCCAGCACAGCCAAATAAATACAGATTTGAAAAACAACAACAACAAATTAAGCACCTAGTTAAGCACCATCTAGTTGTCTGGGGCTAAATGCAAAGAAAGAGCTTGTACTTTGCATGGCAAAAGTCATTTCTTTTTTATTATGATGAATACAAGCAAAATTTTATTCCACTACTTTATGAAAAGTCAATGTACCATCTCTAGAGAGTCACATTATGATCTGGATTGCTTTGTTTACTCTCTACTTTTAAAGAATAACCCTTTGCATTTTATACATTTCAATTAAAATTTTTATGGTAAAAAGCCATTGCTGGGGAAAGGGAAATTCTCCCTCTGCCCCTCTTGAATTCTTTTGACTGGTCTAATAATTAAACTGATACAAGACAGATTAACAGGAGAAAAAATAAATTAATCTGTACCTATGGAGGTCTCATCGAAATAAGACCTCCAAAGTAAAGCAAGCAGGCTGTTTTTTGAAAACCAGTTTTAGACAAATAGACAATTATTTGTCAAGACTTAACAAAACAAATCTTAACCTTGAATTCCCTAACTGTGATGTTAAGGATTTCTTTTTTCTGCAAATGCCATTTCGAGGACACTATACCTGTCCTACCAGGATCTAGCTGCATATGAACATGAAAAGAAGGAGAAGTGGAAACAGTCACACCTCAAAGCCCCACTCATTGCACTCCTCACCTCGGGAGGCATAGCTGTTAAGCTCTTGATCGGAGCTTTGAGTGACACACGTGGGATGGTGTGGGCCACCACTGCCCACGTGGTCTAAACAAGATCCAGGCCATGGCTCACACTCATCTCCCTGGCATGGCGGATTCACATGACATAGGATGCCACTTTGATTTTAAATGGGAAAAAGAAAAGTTAAAAAATTGCCCCCTGGAGCCAGGAGGTCTGAGGCCCCCACTGTCTACAGCAATAGCAAGCACATATCCTGGCAGGAAATCTCCATTCCTTTTGACAGACACATCTGCAGGGCTGGTCTGGACAGTCACATGTCACAATACCACTCTGGCATGTGAGGACATTGGGAGGTGAAGTCTCTGACTGAGGCAGATTAAATTCAGCTGCTATTAAAAATGATGAAGAGGTTGTATTTTGTTCTCCACACATCAGGGCTGAAAACCGAGTGCTCTGAAGTTTCAAGTGCATCATTTTCAAATAAGTAAGGCGCAGCAGCTGCACGGTGCAGGAGCGGCCAAGAGGAGCTACCCCACGCCTAAACTCATGGGCGGTAGTCGAGAGGAGATACCCCATGTCCAAGGTAAGGAGCAGCGGCTGCGCTTTGCTGGAGGGCATGAAGAGATGCCCCATGTCTAAGGTAAGGAAACCCAAGTAAGACGGTAGGCACTGAGAGGGCATCAGAGGGCAGACAGACTGAAAACACAATCACAGACAACAAGCCAATGGATCACACGGACCACAGCATGTCTAACTCAATGAAACTAAGCCATACCGTGTGGGGCCACCCAAGATGGGCGGGTCATGGTGGAGAGGTCTGACAGAACATGGTCCACTGGAGAAGGGAATGGCAAACCACTTCAGTATTCTTGTCTTGAGAACCCCATGAACAGTATGAAAAGGCAAAAAGATAGGACACTGAAAGATGAACTCCCCAGGTTGGTAGGTGCCCAATATGCTACTGGAAATCAGTGGAGAAATAACTCCAGAGAGAGTGCAGGGATGGCACCAAAGCAAAAACACCACCCAGCTGTGGATGTGACTGGTAATAGAAGCAAGGTCCGATGCTGTAAACAGCAATATTGCATAGGAACCTGGAATGTTTGGTCCATGAATCAAGGCAAATTGGGAATGGTCACACAGGAGATGGCAAGAGTGAATGTCGACATTCTAGTAATCAGCGAACTAAGATGGACTGGAATGGGTGACTTTAACTCAGATCACCATTATATCTACTACTGTGGGCAGGAATCCCTTAGAAGAAATGGAGTAGCCATCATAGTTAACAAAGAGTCCGAAATGCAGTACTTGGATGCAATCTCAAAAACGACAGAATGATCTCTGTTCATTTCCAAGGCAAACCATTCAATATCACGGTTCCAAGTACATGCCCTGACCAGCAACGCTGAAGAAGCTGAAATTGAACGCTTCAATGAAGATCTACAAGACCTTTTAGAACTAACACCCAAAAAAGATGTCCTTTTCATTATAGGAACTATAATGAACTATGAATGAACTAGTTCCTAACTATAGGAACGTTTCATTACTGGAACGCAAAAGTAGGAAGTCAAGAAACACCTGGAGTAACAGAAAAATTTGGCATTGGAGTACAGAATGAAGCAGGGCAAAGGCTAATAGAGTTTTGCCAAGAGAACGCACTGGTCGTAGCAAACACCCTCTTCCAACAACACAAGAGAAGACTCTACACATGGACATCACCAGATGGTCAATACTGAAATCAGATTGATTATATTCTTTGCAGCCAAAGATGGAGAAGTTCTATACAGTCAGCAAAAACAAGACCAGGAGAAGACTGTAGCTCAGATCATGAACTGCTTATTGCCAAATTCAGACTTAAATTGAAGAAAGTGGGGGAAACCACTAGATCATTCAGGTATGACCTAAATCAAATCCCTTATGATTATACAGTGGAAGTGAGAAATAGATTTAAGGGCCTAGATCTGATAGATAGAGTGCCTGATGAACTATGGATGAAGGTTCATGATATTGTACAGGAGGCAGGGATGAGGACCATCCCCAAGAAAAAGAAATGCAAAAAAGCAAAATGGCTGTCTGAGGAGGGCTTACAAATAGCTGTGAAAAGAAGCCAAAAGTAAAGGAGAAAAGGAAAGATATACCCATTTGAATGCAGAATTCCAAAGAATAGCAATGAGACATAAGAAAGCCTTCCTCAGCAATCAATGCAAAGAAATAGAGAAAAACAATAGAATGGGAAAGACTAGAGATCTCGTCAAGAAAATTAGAGATGCCAAGGGAAGATTTCATGCAAAGATGGGCTCAATAAAGGACAGAAATGGTATGGAACTAACAGAAGCAGAAGATGTTAAGAAGAGGTGGCAAGAATACACAGAAGAACTGTACAAAAAAGATCTTCATGACCCAGATAATCACCATGGTGTGATCACTGACCTAGAGCCAGACATCCTGGAATGTGAAGTCAAGTGGGCCTTAGAAAGCATCACTATGAACAAAGCTAGTGGAGGTGATGGAATTCCAGTTGAGCTATTCCAAATCCTGAAAGATGATGTTGTGAAAGTGCTGCACTCAATAGGCCAGCAAATTTGGAAAACTCAGCAGTGGCCACAGGACTGGAAAAGGTCAGTTTTCATTCCAATCCCAAAGAAAGGCAATGCCAAAGAATGCTCAAACTACTGCACAATTGCACTCATCTCACATGCTAGTAAAGTAATGCTCAAAATTCTCTAAGCCAGGCTTCAGCAATACGTGAACTGTGAACGTATTCCAGATGTTCAGTCTGGTTTTATTTATTTATTTTTTTCTTGATCACACAACTTTATTGACTCTCAAGACAAACTTAGGACATAGGCATAATTTTCTTTTTTTTTTTTTCTTTTTTTTAAATTTAATTTAATTTTATTTTTTAACTTTACAATATTGTATTGGGTTTTGTCATATATCAAAATGAATCCGCCACAGGTATACATGTGTTCCCCATCCTGAACCCTCCTCCCTCCCCATACCATCCCTCTGGGTCGTCCCAGTGTACCAGCCCCAAGCATCCAGTATCGTGCATCAAGCTGGTTTTAGAAAAGGCAGAGGAGCCAGAGATCAAATTGCCAACATCTGCTGGATCATAAAAAGCAAGAGAGTTCCAGAAAAACATCTATTTCTGCTTTATTGACTATGCCAAAGCCTTTGTCTGTGTGGATCACAATAAACTGTGGAAAATTCTGCAAGAGATGGGAATACCGGACCACCTGACCTGCCTCTTGAGAAACCTGTATGCAGGTCAGGAAGCAACAGTTAGAACTGGACATGGAACAACAGACTGGTTCCAAATAGGAAAAGGAGTACATCAAGGCTGTATATTGTCACCCTGCTTGTTTAACTTCTATGCAGAGTACATCATGAGAAACGCTGGGCTGGATGAAGCACAAGCCGGAATCAAGATTGCCGGGAGAAATATTAATAACCTCAGATATGCAGATGACACCACCCTTATGGCAGAAAGTGAAGAAGAACTCAGAAGCCTCTTGATGAAAGTGAAAGAGGAGAGTGAAAATGTTGTTTTAAAGCTCAACATTCAGAAAACGAAGAGCATGGCATTCGGTCCCATCACTTCATGGGAAATAGATGGGGAAACAGTGGAAACAGTGTCAGACTTTATTTTTCTGGGCTCCAAAATCACTGCAGGTGGTGATTGCAGCCATGAAATTAAAAGATGCTTACTCCTTGGAAGGAAAGTTATGACCAACCTAAATAGCATATTAAAAAGCAGAGACATTACTTGGTCAACAAAGGTCTGTCTAGTCAAGGCTATGGTTTTTCCAGTGGTCATGTATGGATGTGACAGTTGGACTGTAAAAAAAGCTGAGTGCTGAAGAATTGATGCTTTTTAACTGTGGTGTTGGAGAAGACTCTTGAGAGTCCCTTGAACTGCAAGGAGATCCAACCAGTCCATCCTAAAGGAGATCAGTCCTGGATGTTACTGGAAAGACTGAAGCTGAAACTCCAATACTTTGGCCACCTGATGCGAAGAGCTGACTCTTTTGAAAAGACCCTGATGCTGGGAAAGATTGAAGGCAGGAGGAGAAGGGGATGGCAGAGGATGAGATGGTTGGATGGCATCACAGACTCGATGGACATGGGTTTGAGTAAACTCCGGGAGTTGGTGACAGATAGGGAGGCCTGGTGTTCTGCAATTCATGGGGTCGCAGAGAGTCAGACATGAGTGAGCGACTGAAGTGAACTGAAGGACCAATCCATATGCATAAAGGAAAATGGGTCATATATTTCTAGGTGTTTTTCCTACAGGCCTCCACATGTATTATTAATTGATGATGGTGTTTGGAACACATACACACCCGGATGTGGAGGGAGGAGATGGGGAGAATGAAGATTTATCCTAATGGCTGCTAAGCCAGCAGTATAGTAGGCATTTTTCTTTGAAATTAGTGAAAGCTATGGAATTAGATAAATGTTGACCATTTACAGAACATACTGTCCAATACTGAGGACAGAGGAAGGAACATCAAAGAGGATTATCCTGGCAGTGCCACAGCTTGTGGAGTGAAGACATCTGTCTGCTTATGCTCATTCTCAGAGAGTAAACCCTTACCAGCAGTGCCTGCGGAACAGACAGCAACCCTGCTCTTCTGATGTCAAAGCCTGCCGAGTTGGGAGAGAAAACTGGGTATCCTAAAAAGAGAAAGGACCCGGAGTCAAAGCCCTGAGTTCTAGTCCTACTGCTTCCTGTTCTTTGGATTGGAAACCTTTCTCTGAGCTTTATCTACTGAACATAGATTATGGTACGCTGCCTTAGCAGCATTAAAGGAAATTTATTGTTCCATTCAGTGATTGACTCACTCACTCATCCAACCAGAGGCTGAGAATATTAACAGGCAGAATGGGGTTTGGGAGGAACAGGAAGGATAAAATGACAGGACTCTGACATATGCGATAATGCATGAAGAAGGGGCAGTGCCTGGAGTCAGTCAGGAAGAGCTGGGGAAGGTTTTGCCTTGGAGGTGAGCATCTACAGAAGTGGGTCAGCCAGGTGAAGAGGAGGAGGGATGATGCCTCGGAGTCCCAGGCATGTAAAATGGATAAGAAAGCCTCGGGAAAATGCAAGGAGTATGCAGACACTGTCTGCTACAGACCCCTGCTAAAGGACAGTCAAAAAAAAAAAGGGAAAGTTAGTTAACGTCCATCATTATTATAGCACTGGTGTGCCAGGTGCTATATACTTTTGCACCCACTTTCACCTTTATTAATTTTTTTTGGTCACACTGCATAGCATACAGGATCTCAGTTCCACGACCAGAGATTGAACCCATACTGCTTGCAATGGAAGCGTGAAATCCTAACTATTGGACTGCCGGAGAAGCAGAATCACACACTTTTTCCCTTTAAATCTCAGAATCTTACGCAGTAACTGTAATTAGCTCCTTTTGTTTCCAATAAGAAAGCTAAGGTTTACAGCAAAACTGTCCTAGATTAGTTGAAGGATTTGACTCTTAGTCTGCCTGCAAAACCATAATCTTTCTGTTCCACAGCTGCCCTTCTGAAACCCTGAGAAGAAAATTATTAAATACATTCCTAAGACTGTAAGCATCAGGTGAGTACTCAGTTTGGTAATAAGCATCTGTGACTATAATTCCGGGGAGAGTAATAACCATGAATGCTGATGAGCTCAGCCCCACCAGAGTCAGCTTTATCATTAGCAGGATTTATGTTTATTGAATTTGCTCGATTTATTAGGTGAAAGAGATCAAATTGCTTAATGTTCAATTAAACTGTGCTTGTCGAGGACAGGGAAGTAATGAAGTCTAAAGTCTTGGCAGGGTTTACATTCTGCGGGACTCCTGTGAATGTTAAGGCTCTAAGGAGACTCACAGGCCTTCGACCCATCAAGTTCCTCCACCCCCAACCTTCACCCAGGGCTGCCCCTTCCAAGTTCAGTCACTCTCAACGTTTCCCATCACATTGCTGTTTATGTAGCCAGATGCTAACTGGAGACAGAGATTTGTTGGGTATGAACGCCAAAATAATGGAGGTTCCATTTAGAAATAATTTCTAAAACCTGGATTCAACATTTATAGACTTGTAATAGCATTAAATTATGCCACACATAAAGACCTTAAAATAATGATTGATAACTTAAGAATTTCTTATGAAACCCTGCATGAAAAGTTTCCCCCATTTCTAAGTAAATAGGACTTTGGAAATAAAACATTAAATCTTGCATTGAGACAATCTCAAGAGATATTAGCAATGACATAATTTCTAAAATTTGGTAAGAGACAAGCCTGGACAATACAATCAACAGGCAAATGGGAGAAAAGTTCAACATGTTAATTTTCTAAGCTGATCTATTTCATATTTTTCCAACTGGAAGGACATAGGAACCGTTTCATTTCCTCCTTTCTTACTCGTTAAGTACCACTCTGAAGTGACAATCTGAGAAGTCAATAATTAGGAAAAACAAACATTATATGGAAGGAACACATTTTGATTTTTCTTTTTTTTTTTGCGTTAACCATGTAAGAATTATTTTTAAGATTTGAGCTATGTGTGCACTTAAGAATAAAGGGTAGAAACTTCCCTGGTGACCCAGTAGCTAAGTCTCCGCACTCCCAATGCAGGGGGCCTAGGTTCAATCCCTGGTCAGGGAACTATATCACATGTGCTGCTCTAGGACTTAGAACGCCGCAACGAAGACTGCAGATCCCGTGTGCCCCAACTAAGACCCAGTGCAGCCAAAATAAATACATATTAAAAAAATAAAGGGGAGGTTACACAACATAGGGAATATACTAAATGCCACTGAATCATTCACTATAAACACTTACATCATGTGCATTTAACCCCAATTAAAAAATAAGAAAAATGAAAACTTTAAAGTCCAGTATTCATCTAACTTTTCTACTTTTAATTGGTAAAATGAGAAAATAAGACTAGGTAATCTCTAAGGTCCTTTTCAGCTTACATATTCTACAATTCTAAGCAGAAAATTTTTTCTATTAGATTGCAAAATATTGGGAAGACAGTTATACAGGAGGCAGTGATCAAGACTATCCCCAAGAAAAAGAAATGCAAAAAGGCAAAATGGTTGTCTGAGGAGACCTTACAAATAGCTAAGAAAAGAAGAGAAGCTAAAGGCAAAGAAGAAAAGGAAAGATACACCCATCTGAATGCAGAGTTCCAAAGAATAGCAAGGAGAGGTAAGAAAGCCTTCCTCAGTGATCAAGGCAAAGAAATAGAGGAAAACAATAGAATGGGAAAGACTAGAGTTCTCGTCAAGAAAATTAGAGATGCCAAGGGAACATTTCATGCAAAAATGGGCTCAATAAAGGACAGAAATGGTATGGACCTAGCAGAAGATGTTAAGAAGAGGTGGCAAGAATACACAGCAAAATTATACAAAAAAGATCATCATGACCCAGATAACCATGATGGTGTGATCACTCACCTAGAGCCAGACAGCCTGGAATGCGAAGTCAAGTGGGCCTTAGGAAACATCACTACAAACAAAGCTAGTGGAGGTGATGGAATTCCAGTTGTGCTATTTCAAATTGTAAAAGATAATGCTGTAAAACTGTTGCACTCAATATGCCAGCAAATTTGGAAAACTCAGCAGTGGCCACAGGACTGGAAAAGGTCAGTTTTCATTCCAATCCCAAAGAAAGGCAATGCCAAAGAATGCTCAAACTACTGCACAATTGCACTCATCTCACACACTAGCAAAGTAACGCTCAAAATTCTCCAAGACAGGCTTCAACAGTACGTGAACCATGAACTTCCAGATATTCAAGCTAGATTTAGAAAAGGCAGAGGAACCAGAGATCAAATTGCCAACATCTGTTGCATCATAGAGAAAGCAAGAGAATTCCAGAAAAAACATCTATTTCTGCTTTATTGAAGCCAAAACCTGTGACTGTGTGGATCACAACAAACTGTGGAAAATTCTGAAAGAGATGGGAACACCAGACCACCTGACCTACCTCCTGAGAAATCTGTATGCAGGTCAAAAAGTGAAAATTAGAACCAGTAATGGAAAATGGACTGGTACCAAATCGGGAAAGGAGTACCTCAAGGCTGCATATTGTCACCCTGCTTATTTAACTTCTATGCAGAGTATATCATGTAAAATGCTGGGCTGGATGAAGCACAAGCAGGAATCAAGATTGCCAGGAGAAAGATCAATAACCTCAGATATGCAGATGACACCACTCTTATGGCAGAAAGCAATGAATAAAGAGCCTCTTGAAAGTGAGAGAGGAGAGTGAAAAAGCTGGCTTAAAATTCAATATTCAGAAAACTAAGATCATGGCATCCAGACTCATCACTTCATGGTAAACAGATGGGGAAACAATAGAAATAGTGACAGACTTTATTTGGGGGGGGGGGCCCTCCAAAATCACTGTAGATGGTGACTGCAGCCATGAAATTAAAAGACGTTTGCTCCTTGGAAGAAAAGCTATGACCAACCTAGACAGCACATTAAAAAGCAGAGACATTACTTTGCTGACACAGCAAACCTAGTCAAAGGTATGGGTTTTTCCAGTAGTCATGTATGGAAGTGAGAGACCATAAAGAAAGCTGAGCACTGAAGAATTGATGCTTTTGAACTGTGGTATTGGAGAAAACTCTTGAGAGTCCCTTGGACTGCAAGGAGATCAAACCAATCCATCCTAAAGGAAATCAGTCCTGAATATTCATTGGAAGGACTGATGCTGAAGCTGAAATTCCAATACTTTGGCCATCTGATGCGAAGAACTGACTCACTGGAATGATCAAGATTAAAGGCAGGAAGAGAAGGGGAAGACTGGGGTTGACATGCTTGGATGGCATCACTGACTCAATGGACATGAGTTTGAGCATGCTCTGAGAGCTGGTGATGGACAGGGAAGCCTGGCGTGCTGCAGTCCATGGGGTCGCAAAGAATCAGACCCAAGCAACTGAACTCAACTGAAATCTGTCATTGAAACTTGTGGCTGTAATATGAAGTAATCACCACCAGAGGGCACTATAGCCTGCACGTGGTCTCACATGGGCGTTTCCAGAGGATGACTGACAATCATGAAATTGATTGCACTGTCCGTAAACATGGACAGTCTAACCTCATTCATTTTCCTGCTGAGGAAACTGAGATTCAGAGAAATATAATGATATTCCAAAAAAGTCAGGATAAAATTTCAAAATATTGTTTTTTTTAATAAAACTAAATTATTAAATTAAAGATAGCATATTGAAAAGCAGAGACATTACTTTGCCAACAAAGGTCCATCTAGTCAAGGCTATGGTTTTTCCAGTGGTCATGTATAGATGTGAGAGTTGGACTGTGAAGAAGGCTGAGCGCCGAAGAATTGATGCTTTTGAACTGTGGTGTTGGAGAAGACTCTTGAGAGTCCCTTGGACTTCAAGGAGATCCAACCAGTCCATTCTGAAGGAGATCAGCCCTGGGATTTCTTTGGAAGGAATGATGCTAAAGCTGAAACTCCAGTACTTTACCACCTCATGCGAAGAGTTGACTCATTAGAAAAGTCTCTGATGCTGGGAGGGATTGGGGGCAGGAAGAAAAGGGGATGATAGAGGATGAGATGGCTGGATGGCATCACTGACTTGATGGACGTGAGTTTGAGTGAACTCCAGGAGATGGTGATGGACAGGGAGGCCTGGCGTGCTGTAGTTCATGGGGTCGCAAAGAGTCGGACATGACTGAGTGACTGAACTAAACTGAACTGAAGGGTAAAAATAATTGAGCTTTACATTTTGGAACTGTTCGAAACTCTCTTGATTAAAAGCCAGAAGTATAGATCTCACGGTTATGAAATATATATATATACTGCTGAATCATCTGAAGAGCACCGTCTAGGTAATTAATGTAACGTGAAAGCACCACCAGAGGAGCCTGGCGGGTTACACTCCACTGGGTTGAGAAGAATCGGACACTGAGCACACACACAAACATAGTAAGTGGAACAGATCTGTATTTCACTTATTTACAGGAAACGCAATGAACCTGCAAATCAAAACTGAACTATTTTCAGCTCTGTAACTCTTGGTTTATAACTTGCTCTTACATTGCATTTATCTTCATCTGAAGTGACTCTTCTTACCTGCCCCTCTGATTCAGAACCAGATGCAGTCCTCGTAGCTCTTCCTTCTGTCAGTGACTTATTTGGCTACTATGGTAGGCACTGTAATTATGTTGTAAATGGTTAACTTCTAGGGTTGAACAGTGTACAACAAGTGTAACTGTCCACAACAGCCACCGAGACCCAAAGCTCAGACAGAAGCATAAAGGAAAGCCTTCTTGTGCCCTCAAACCTCCCCATGAGCTCATCTTTCGTAATTTCTTTCTTAAGACACTGGGTTACTGATGCTGAGCAAAACAATTATCATCCTAGTTTCTGCTCCTTGCAGATTTATGCCAAATCACTTCCTAAGCACTTCCTAGACCCTTTCCTCCCAGTCAGTGGGAGGTACACTCTATCTGCATGAAGGGGGAGGAGATAAGCTTTCCCTCATCATTCCTCTGCCAAGCATGCCTGCTCTGGTCCTGAGGTGAGCACATAAAAGGCATGGGCAGCCAGCAGCTTTATTCCAGCCATAGTTGTCTTAAAAGGTCAATTAGGAAAGGGTCAAAGTAAACACACCGTTATTTGACTTCAAAACCTCAAACAAAAGATCGGGCTTAAGCAGTTACATACAGTGGTTGTTCTCACAGCTCATTTTCTTACAGTACCTTTCAACTATTAGTGAAGAGAGAGAAATGCGATCTGCAAAGTTTATTTAAAATACGTGAAAGTAAAGCTTTCACTAAACAGCAAATCAACTCATTCAGGGTAACACCAAAAAGGCATTTCTAGAAAATTGAATGCCTATTCATAATCTCTGATTTCAGTTTTAAATGGCTAAAAATTTGATTTGAGGTCAGTTAGATTGCTTGTTAATGAAAAATAAAAAGTGTTGCTTTTTGTAATTGGATTTGATTCGATCCCTGGGTCAGGAAGATCCCCTGGAGAACAGAATGGCTACCCACTGCAGTATTCTGGCCTGGAGAATTCCATGGACAGAGGAGCCTAGCAGGCTACAGTCCATGGGGTTGCAAAGAGTCAGACACGACTGAGCAACTCACTTTCACTGTTCATTTACATGCATGTCTTATTTTCTCTACTTTAGCTCTACATTATAAAGATCCTAATAGATCAGTGCAATTATATTCATAATGCAAGTTATCCTCCAGTCAGAATATTTTCAGTAACAAAGCATGGCCCAATACCTTCTTAGCACTACAAGTAGTATATAGCTCTTAAGACAATAAGCTTTGAATAAAATGGATACTTCAAAGTTCAAATCATACACAAAGTAAAATTTCAGAAGTGTTCTTCTTATCAACTTTCCATCTGTCCATCAAATTCCCCCCACATTTAACTGTCTTATATTGTTGAGGCCACTGAGACAACAGCTTCAGCCTGCTGGTCCTCCTCAGCTAGCGTCCGGAACCCTTGCTGACTCATTCCCACTCCAGGGAACTGGGTTTGCAGTCCACTTCCAGGACACTCCTCCCAAGTTCATTCGCCAACAGTTTAGCAGGAAATGGAGTAATTTTTCCCCCTGTATAAGAGGTCCACCCCACCTCCGCCTTTTAACTTTCCTTGCTCTGAGACAAACCGCATTTCCTTTGCTAGTATGTTTCTAATCAACGACTACCATGCGATCATAACCTGAACATGACTTACTTGCTCAGGGCTTTCTCTAATGCACCTGCCTAAGACAATGTTGTTTCAAAAACCCCATATTTTGGCTTCATTTCAAGTGTTCTTCTCATGCACAGTCCCTATTTTCGTGCCTGGCCTTCGGGTCATTCGTCCTGTTTATTCTCTCCCCTTCACAAGTCCAGTGTTCCTTTCCTGGTGGAGCGTTTACTGTCCCACCTCCTCCCTGCGTTTCTCCAGCATACATCTGGGGAAGGAGAAGAACTACACTTCACTCCAAACCGAAAATAAAGGCCCTTGCTTAAGTATGTATTTGTACAGGATGGTAATGGGAACTGCAGAAGGTCTACAAAAGGCAAATATTTTCTTTAGCTGGTTCTCAATCTTTTCTTCAATCCCAGCTGTGATGGCTAATGAAAGAAAGAAAGTGAAGTCGCTCAGTCATGTCCGACTCTTTGCGACCCCATGGACTGCAGCCCACCAGGCTGCTCCGTCCATGGGATTTTCCAGGCAAGAGTGCCATTTCCTTCTCCAGGGGATCTTCCTGACCCAGGGATTAAACCTGGGTCTCCCGCATTGTAGGCAGGTGCTTTTACCGTCTGAGGCTAATATTATGTGTTAGTCAGGCCATGGAGTGCCCAGATATCACTGTTCAAACATTAGTTTGAGGTGTCCCTGGTGGCTCATAAAGAACCCACCTGCCAATGCAGGAGGATGCAGGTTCGATCCCTGGTTGGGGAAGATCCCACATGCTGTGGGGCAGCTAAGCCCAGGCACCACAACTGAGCCTGTACTCCAGAGCTGGGGAATTGCAACTACTGAAGCCTGAGTTCCCTAGAGCCCATGCTGCACAGCAAGAGGAGCCACCACAATGAGAAGCCCACACAGCCCAACTAGAGAGTAACCCCCACTTGCCACAGCTAGAGACAAGGCCATGCAGCAATAAGATAAAAATAAATATATATTTTTAATGTTTTGGGGTGTTTCTGGAATGGGATCAACACTGACATTGGTGTGTTTGAGTAAAGCAAATTACCCTCCTCTTTCAATGGGTTGATGGCTTAATTAAAACAGAAAGACTGGCCCTCCTCTGAGAAGAATTCCACTGCCCAACCACCTCTGCACTTTGGGCTCCTTCTACAAAACTAGCTCTTCCTAATAGCTTCTGACCTGGAACTTCAGTTCTCCTTGGGCCTCCACAGCATCAGGCCACTCTACAGATTTTGGATTTGCCAGCTTCTATAATCACGCCAAAGAATGTTCAAACTATCGCACAGCTGCACTCATTTCACACGCTAGCAAAGTAATGCTCAAAATTCTCTAAGCTAGGCTTCAGCAGTACATGAACCATGAACTTCCAGATGTTGAAGCTGGATTTAGAAAAGGTAGAGGAACCAGAGATCAAATTGCCAACATCTGCTGGATCATAGAAAAAGCAAGAGAATTCCAGAAAAACATCTGCTTCATTGACTATGCTAAAGTCTTTGACTGTGTAGATCACAACAAACTATGGGAAATTCTTCAAGAGATGGGAATACCAGACCACCTGACCTTCCCCCTGAGAAATCTGTATGCAGGTCAAGAAGCAACAGTTGGAACCAGACATAGAACAATGGACTGGTTCCAAATTGGGAAAGGAGTACGTCAAGGATACATATTGTCACCCTGCTTATTTAACTTATATACAGAGTATATCATGCAAAATGCTGGGCAGGATGAAGCACAAGCAGGAATTAAGATTGCCAGGAGAAAGATCAATAACCTCAGATATGCAGATGACCCCACCCTTATGGCAGAGAGTGAAGAACTAAAGAGCCTTTTGATGAAAGTGCAAGAGGAGAGTGAAAAAGTTGGCTTAAAACTCAACATTCAGAAAACTAAGATCATGACATCCAATCCCATCACTTCATGGTAAACAGATGGGGAAACAATGGAAACAGTGACAGACTTTATTTTCTTGTGCTCCAGAATCATTGCAGATGGTGACTGCAGCCATGAAATCAAAAGATGTTTTCTCCAAGCTATGACCAACCTAGACAGTGTATTATAAAGCAGAAACATTACTTTGGAGACAAAGGTCCACAGAGTCAAAGCTATAGTTTTTCCAGTAGTCATGTATAGATGTGAGAGTTGGACCATAAAGAAAGCTGAGCACTGAATAATTGATGCTTTTGAACTGTGGTGTTGAAGACTTTTGAGAGTCCCTTGGACTGCAAGGAGATCAAATCACTCAGTCCTAAAGGAAATCAGTCCTGAATATTCATTGGAAGGACTGATGCTGATGCTCCAATAGTTTGGCCACCTGATGTGAAGAACTGACTCATTGGGAAAGACCCTGATGCTGGGAAAGATTGAATGCAGGAAGAGAAAGGGACAACAGAGGTTGAGACAGTTGGATGGCATCACTGACTCAAAGGACATGAGTTTGAGCAAGCTCCAGGAGTTGGTGATGGAAGCCTGGCGTGCTGCAGTTCATGGGGTCGCAAAGAGTTGGACACGACTGAGTGAGTGAATTGACTGATAATCTTGTGAGCCAGTTCCTTAAAATGAATGAATTTAGCAGTCAGTCAGTCAATCTCAATCTCACTCTCTCCTATTGGTTCTGCTTTTCTGGAGAACCTGGACTACACCACCAAGCTGTCCTTACTGGGACAGGGGAAGTTTGTCATTGTTGCGGTAGGCAATCTCAATAAGGTGAGCACATACCTTCAGCAGAAGGTACCTGATTCTTGACAGGAGTTATGATCCCTGGGTTGGGAAGATCCCCTGGAGAAGGGAAAGGCTACTCACTCCAGTATTCTGGCCTGGAGAATTCCATCTACTACAGTCCACGGGGTCGCAAATAGTCAGACACGACTGAGCAACTTTCATGTGTAGGTATAGAAAAGCTTTTATTAATGCTATCTTCTCTATTATTCCCTTGAAAGTCACTATAATGGAAGATATTGCTTATAAAAAACAATGCACATTAGGAATACTCAGGATCCCCTGTTAACCTGGAAACCCAGAACGTGCCTTGTGTATCACACACATGGCTACTTAGACTCAAACTGTGAGTACACACATCTCATGTCCTGATCTTAATTCTCTAATAACTGACAATCACTGTCATGAATTTTCCTTCCCAGTATCCTCAGTTGCCCTACGATAGTAATGCTGCTACGAAGATAATGACATACATTAAGTTTAGAATATTAACACTTTACTGTTAAGGTTTGAGAGTAAGGGTCTTTTGGTTGTTGTTGCTATTTAATATGTCTAGAATGTTTAAGAAAACCATATACTAGATAATCTTAGTAGATAATCTTATGACCTCAATTTGAAATATGTAGGATTTTTATGTTGTATGAGAATTAACAGAACTCTATTAGGTCAGTAAATACTATCTAAATTCATTAGGGAATTCAATTTCTTGCATTTTAAGTTTGGATTATTAGCTTTGTAAGAGCTGCTTAAATACTTAAGAAGAAAATGCTTGTTAGGATTGTAGGCTGCCCTTTCAGCTCTATAAAGTGCTTGAGAGAAAATCAAATACATAAAGTTTATACATTAGAGGCCAAAGTGTTAAGAGATTTAATTAACAAGAGTTTTGATATAGAAATAACTCTCAAGGAAAGTTTAATCTGTTCCTTGAGATATATAAACATCACAAAATAAAAATGGATCTTACTTTATATAAAAATATTAGATTCATAAACAGAAGGACAAAATATTTAAGTTGAACTTAAAGTCTTAGGTAAG
This sequence comes from Bos indicus, assembly GCF_029378745.1. NCBI lineage: Eukaryota > Metazoa > Chordata > Mammalia > Artiodactyla > Bovidae > Bos > Bos indicus. The sequence continues at coordinate 15,831,104 of NC_091770.1, read as the reverse complement.
TCTAGATTCGAACACTGATAAATTGAATATACTGAATTCAACTCTGCAGACCTCCCTGGTGGTCCAGTGGCTAGGACTCTGTGTTCCCAAGGCCGGGGTTGGGGGGTGCGGGGGAGCGGACGCGGGGTTTGATCCCTGCTCAGGGAACTGGACCCTGCATTCCGCAGCTAAGACTGCCAGCGCTGCAGCTGAAGGGTGCACATGCTGCCAAGTTAAAAAAGACCCCACGTGCCACAGCTAAAGATGAGGCCCAACAAAAACCCCAACCTCGACCAGTCTTTTCCAGGCCTCTCTCAGACATCATAACCATAGCGGCAGCTCGGGAGCCTCAAGGGACACAGAAGCAGCAGCTTCTTTCGGAGGCTGCGGAGGTGTCTGGCTCTGTGTCAGTCCCCAGACGCACTCCTGCCCCCGCATCGTCTTTGACTCTTGCCTACTTTCAAAGAGATTTCTAGCACTGTATGGCAAGGTGACAATGGGGAATGATCCTTAGCTCAACTCACTTCCTGGAACAAGATTTGATTTATCATCATTGCTAACACCTACGAAGCGTTTCTTCCGTGTCAAGCATCTCACAATGTATGATCACATTTCTATCCCTCAGTCAATCCTGAGGCAGATGTTGGACTGCTATTTTTACAAAAATGAGGAAACTAATGTAAGGATCACATTAAACACCAAGGTTCTATGTGCATCATTCACTACTAAATTTTATTTTGTAATAAGCCTTTCATAGTAAGAAAAGCATTTTCACTCTTTTCAGGAAAGTAAGGAAAAGCCTTCTAAATAAATGTAAAGCATCTTTTCAAGAAGAAGCAATATAAATTGCTTACTTGCCATTCCATACCGTATTCAATTTAATCTAGTTCCATAGATACCAAGAATTTTGTCCCAAAAAAGTGGACCACTTACCGCTGAGAGTATACTCTATGTCCATAGAGTGTATACATATGGCAGCCACTCGATTGAGGAGATCTTTTGTCTCTTTCCAGTTTGATTTAAATTCTCCACTGTAGTTTATTAACAGCTAAACTTTCTTTAATCATCATAATCAGGATCTATGATCACAATGATAAATGCTCTCATACTTACAGAGTATTAATTACTGTAACCTCAAAAGAGTTCTCAACTTGGGACAAAGGAAACTGCAGTAACTCGTCCAGTGCGATTGACAGAAGCAGTGCCAAAAGCAGGAGGAGATCCCTGGCCCGCCCAAACCAAAGGCGGTGACTACGCGCTGTGCCTCACTCGTAGGATGTTCCAAAGTTATTATTAACGCTCTTTGGAAACATAGTTCTTGGAAAAGCCTTTAAACCGTGACTGCTGAAAGGCCTTTTGCAACCACTGCCCAATTACAATATTTTTTCAAGTTTAGTCCATGAGTCAAATCCTTGTCTTCCTTCACACCTCCAAGGGTATTATGAAACTTGTTACACTAAGATCTTTGGGAACATGTAAGAGCCATGCACGGATATGGAAGAAATCACTAGCTTGGTTGTTCAAAGAGAGATTCCAGCTAACTTCACGCTTGCAAAACCATATAAAAAAACTGGGGGCAGAGATGTTATTGGGAAGTATGAAAAATAGTGTGGCATAGGAAATGATGGATTTATTCAAAAAGGATGTCACCTGTGCATTTAAATGAGCAATACTAAGGAATGAACTTCTAATTCAGCAATACAACATAACTTTGTCAGGTCTACAGAATTTTACACTTCCTGTAAATATAAACTGTTTATCTGTTCTAAAACTTATGGCCGAGATGATACATAGTAGGGTGTTCAAGTAAATAATGAAATGAAGGAATATGTAAATAATTTAACTGAAACTGAAAACAGATAAACTATAAATAATTTAGACTGTATTTCAGACATGGTTCTTAGTAACTGCACTCTGCATATAATAGTTCCCTAAATATGTTGTTATTTGACTTTTTAAAAAGAAAGAATTGGACATTAATCCATATTAAAATCTACAGAATTCTCTACTGACAGAACTGATTTCACATCTTTCTTATGCTGTAATGGTTATATTTTTCTTCCTGGCCCTGAGGTGGTTGAGAGCACGGACGCTGATGCGGGGATGTGACTCCACCACTACCAGGTATCTGACCATGGAGGGCAATGTAATAATCTGTATTCCTGCAATGAGAATTTTCAAATCAAATCTAACCTATATATCTGTATCTTTAAACAGCTCTCCAAGCAAAACTGAGAGGATCCATGCCTCTGCATTTCGATTAGTAGCAGTTATTTTTAAAACCTTTTAAAGCATTTGTCCATTTCTTTTGTGGTACTTCAGTTTCCTTGGAGATTTTGTTTAAACACCACTGTCGCCTTTCTATGCCTGACTTGCATTAAGTTATTACTTCAGATATGACACCGCTCTTATGGCAGAAAGTGAGGAGGAATTAAAGAGCCTCTTGATGAAGGTGAAAGAGGAGAGTTTTCTTGGGCTCCCAAATCACTGTGGACAGTGACTGCAGCCATGAAATTAAAAGACGCTTGCTCCTTGGAAGAAAAGCTATGACCAACCTAGACAGCATATTAAAAAGCAGAGACATTACTTTGCCTACAAAGATCCATATAGTCAAAGCCATGGTTTTTCCAGTAGTCATGCACGGAAGTAAGAGCTGGACAATAAAAGAGGCTGAGCACTAAAGAACTGATGCCTTTGAACTGTGGTGCTGGAGAAGATTCTTGAGTGTCCCTTGGACAGCAAGGAGATCAAACCAGTCAATCCTGAAGGAAATCAACCCTGAATATTCACTGGAAGGACTGAAGCTGAAGCTCCAATACTTTGGCCACCTGATGCGAAGAACTGACTCATTGGAAAAGAGTCTGATGCTGGGAAAGATTGAAGGTGGGAGGAGAAGGGGACAACAGAGGATGAGATGGTTGGATGGCATCATGGACTCAACTGACATGAGTCTGAGCAAACTCTGGGAGATGCTAAAGGACAGGGAAGCCTGGAGTGCTGCCGTCCATGAGGTGGCAGAGTCCAAAACGACTGAGCAAACAGGTTAAAACACCAGTGGCACAGTACACTGTATCAACCAATAGGTGGCGCTCTCTCAACACACTAAGTCCCCCTCAAAATTTCTTAACTTCTAAATTTTAGATTGGGCTTCTATCAAGACTTTATCAACTCTTTATGTTCAGTTTTCTCACAGTATGTCTAATTATTTTAACAATTTACTTAACAGAAGTCTAATTATTTTAACAAAATAACCACAGGCACTGGGATCCCTGAGCACTTGAGATCCCAGTGTTCCAATAATGTGTCTCATTTTCTTTCATTTGCAGGTCAACTGGTTTTTATTTCCACAGGATAACAGCAACCTATATATCATGTACATTTTCTCAGAAAATTTCAGTTTATATTTTTAAGAGTAGCAATAAATAAAAACATTAAAGGTTTATTTAGATAAGTGCTAGGCATCATCAACAGTTTAATTCACTGAGAATTACTGACTTGTTTTAATCCATTAATTCATCAAGAATGTATTGTTATCTATGTGCTTAACTCTGATACAGAGTCTAACTTGGCTAAGCTCACTGTCTGGCTCTAAAGCTCATATAGATTTTCTCTCAGCACACAGCAGGGTGAGAAGATGGAAAAAAATCTCAGCTTTTTATTTTTCATTATCACTTTTATATTCTAAGTGATACGGTTTATCTGTGATGAGCTGTGAGACCTTGGGGCGGCAGGGGCTGGAGTAACACCAGGAGCACGGATTGTGGTTGAGAGCACGGATGCCAACCCCTGGATTTGAATCTGCCGTTTCCTGGTATCTGACCATGGCAGTTAATGCAGTCTGTGCCTCAGTTCCTCTCTCCCCAAAAGGAAGTAATTATATACCTACCTCATAGGATGGCTGGGATAATTAAGTATCTTAATTGATGATAAGCATCCTGAACATGCCTGGCATTGAGCAATATACGTTAGCTACCATCATTTTTTATTCAGATGGAGACCCAGAAAAACCAAGCTACATAAAATTCATATTCCAATAAACTCCAGATCTCAGAGTTCATGACTTCCTTCTAGCATGACACTGAAAGCTTACAGAAAGATCAAACAATGGCCACCCTCTGTCGTTCATAACATGGATACAATGGTTGGACTTTCCTGACTTGGTTTTCCAAATAGCTTTTTCTCTCGGAGGCTGGCTGTGATAGCATGATAAGGAGTCCAGACGTGATGGTCCTCCCAAAGCAGTTCAGCACTTCCCTCCCCAGTCAAGACAAAAAAAAACATTTTAAGAACAGGCAGGATTAGAGGTTACTGAGAGGGGAAAGAAAAGAAGAGGACCTGGGGGCAAGAATAAGAGAAATTCCAGAACTGAGGAAGGGGAGGCTGTCCGTACACAACCACTTCAGCAAACTCACCGCGATGCCGCTCTCAGCCCTCTGAAACCTTTTCCTCAGGCCTGGTGTTTGGCCTCCCAGACTGCAGCTGAGACGTAAAATGGGACCCCAGCAGCCCCAGAAATGCACTGAATGGTACAACAAGGCAGATCTCACATCAGGTCACCCTGACACAATCCATCAACCTCCACTCACTCACTCTGCACGTGGTACCAGTCTGCATGTGGTACCAATCCACACGTTGCCATCGAACTTCAGAGAACACTATTTAGGGAGCCACTCCTATCTCCCCCAACTACCAGAATCCTCAGATGCAGTTGCTGCCTTAGCAAGAATTAGTGCCCATGACCTATTGGACCAGAAGTGTGAAAGCCTGTCCTGCAGGCTTTAATAAAGCACTGCACTTTAATGCTCGAAGCTGATGACAAGCACTGCGATTTATTCCTTAAATTCCTCCAGCACTGTTTCCATCAGCAACTAATTGTTCCCCAAAGCAGTGCTGCACTCCTTGGGAAACTGGAAGGCTCAGTGACAGGCTGGGATTCACCCAGGGCTTTTTTTAACAGATAGATAACATGGTTCTTTTTCAACTATCATATATCCCTCAACTATCATATATCCCTCTTTTTCAACTATCATATATCCCTCAACATCATTTAAAAGGTTCAGTGGCAGAACAAGCAAATCAGTTTTAAAATTCACACATTCTCTGCTTCCTCTTTGAAAAATTAATAACAGCATTAAAGGCAGTTTTAACATAATCAGGTTGAATGCTGTCGGGTGTCTCAAGAACCTTGCTAGTGTGGTCCAAGGACCAGTAGCAGCTGCATTGCCTTGGGACTTAAGAATGTAGACTCCTGGCCACCTCCCCTCCACCTAGAAACTAGAATCTGTCTTTTTTAAAAATAAGATTGTCATGTAGTTGGCATGCCCATTAATGTGGATGAAGCAGCGGTCTAGAAGAGAAAGTTTTATAAAAGGATATTATTTCTGCATTTGTCTATCCTTAATTCATGTCCAGATGCTATTAGGAAGTTGTGTACTTTATAAGAGCCCTGGGTTTCAGTTACATTTGAAAATTCATTTGGCCTGAATCGCCTAGCAGTAGTAGCAGTAAGTGCTAAAATCTTCTAATGCTTCCTATGTCCTTGCACGCTTCCTAGATAGCTCAAGCAGTAAAGAATCTGCCTGCAATGCAGGAGACCTGGGTTCGATTCCTGGGTCAGGAAGATCCCTTGGAGAAGGGCATGGCAACCCACTCCAGTATTCCTGCCTGGAGAATTCCATGGACAGAGGAGTCTGGCGGGCTACAGTCCATGGCATTGCAAAGAGTCGGGACCTGACTAACGCTTTCACTTCTCACACGTGTCGAGCACTGTGCTAAGTGTTCATGTGTTCACGTATTTGATTCTTACCACAACCCTGTGAGGCGGGTGATATTAGTTTCATGTGAGGAAACTGAGGCCCAGAGAGACAAAGGAACAGGGCTATGTAGCTAGAAAGTTGCCAAGCCAGGATTCACAGCCAGGCAACCAGGTCAGAGTCCATGTGCTCACCCCTCAGCTCTGGCCCTTCTCGCTTGCCACACTCCAGCAGAAACACGCTCAGTGAGAGATGGCTTGGTGTAGATATGATCAGAACATCAGGTATGAATCAAGGAAATGCCAGCTAACCAAAGGGCCTGTGCAAAAATTGCTTAACTTTGCCATGGACTTCTCCCTGGTTTCAGGGTATCCCTAAGTTTAGTTCGAGGCCCATAATTTCAGAGCTATGTAAGAAACACTCCTTCTGCGCTATTTACTTCCTATATGCCAACAGAAACAGAATAGTGGTTTTCAATATGTGTTTCTTGGAACCCCAGGGTCCTTCACCAATACCTTGAGAGCCTAACTTGTTGTTCTCCCTACAAGTAGCAGTATTAATGAATTTATACATTGGAAGTTAAAATAATATTTCAACTGACAAAAGACTACCATTTTTTTAAAATAAAGGAGTAAAAATCACTGATTTTGAGGATTTGACTAAGTATAGAGATTCCTTTTGGAAAATTTATCATCACTACTATGCATGTTTAAGTTAGGAAGAGTACAGAAGAGATGCTAAACTTTTTTAATTCGGCATGTGGTACCACTGTTTCTTCATACCACATACTTTCCTAAAAAAAAGTTACACAGTATGTATTTGTTCACATGATTTGTTGAATTTACACTTAAAATTTTGTTTTGTAAAATCTCAGTTAAAAGTTGGAGAAGGACATGGCAACCCACTCCAGTACTCTTGTCTGGAAAATCCCATGGATGGAGGAGCTTAGTAGACTGCAGTCCACGGGGTCACTAAGAGTTGGACACGACTGAGCGACTTCACTTTCACTTTTCACTTTCATGCATTGGAGAAGGAAATGGCAGCCCACTCCAGTGTCTTGCCTGGAGAATCCCAGGGACAGAGGAGCCTGCTGGGCTGCCGTCTACGGGGTCACACAGAGTCGGACACGACTGAAGTGACTTAGCGGTAGCAGCAGTTAAAAGTAACTGATGAGGGACTTACCTAGAGGTCCAGTGGTTCAGAATCTTCCTGCCAATGCAGGGGACAGGAGTTCCATCTCTGGTCTGGAAGACCCCACATGCCTCACAGCAACTAAGTCTGTGCACCACAACAACAGAGCCCAAGCTCTAGAGAGCCCTTGAGCCACAACCACTGAAGCCTGAGCACCGCAACCAGGGAAAGCCCACATGCAGCAATGAAAACCCAATGCAGTCAAAAATAAATAACTGTTTAAAAATTGATGTAATATTTTAAAATTCATTTCTAACACTAAAATAACTTGAATAGTCAAATCTAACTTGAACTTAGATTTGCAAAGGCACTAGATCATCAGATTTACATGCAGCAAATACTTAAATATCACAGGATCAGGACAGGGACAGAATAAAATGAAAATATGTGCAGAACCTTTCATAAAGGAGTTTCCATAACAGCAAGCATCAAGGAAGCAAGCATGCCAGAACCCAAATGTTGGGGTTGTAAATAGAATATGCAACAATGTTCCCACAAATCTGTAAGACTAGACGCAATGTCCAATCAAAGAAACGGTCAAAGGATATAATAATTCACTAACAAGGAAATAATAAATCATCTATAACAAGGAAAAGATGCTCAAATTCCCTAGAAATAAGGGAGACACATGTAAGATACCCTTCTTGAGCATATTATAACAATTTTAAAGATGACTAGTCTTTAAAAGTTATTAGTGCTAAAATGGTATGATGAAAATGGCATTTCAAACACTATCATTGGAGAAGCGTAAATTTGTATTTTTAGAGAATAAAAAGTAAATTTAAAGTTCACATACTTCTTGACCTAGTATTTTCATTTGTAGGAATTTTCTTATCAAGATACTTCCAAAGCAACATATAAGGTACATACATGAAGGTTCACTTCATGTGAGCCTTCATACATGAAGATACATACATGAAGATTGGGGCAGGACAAGGGTGGGGGAAGACAGCCCAAATGTCCAGTGCTGGAGGGATTAAATAAAACATGGTACAGACATACCTTGTCTGTAAATATGCTTTGTTTTACTGCATTTTTTTTTTTAACAGATTGTAGGTTTGTGGCAACCTTGCATCAAGCAAGTCTTTTGGAACCATACTTCCAACAGTATTTGGTCATTTCCTATCCGTGTCACATTTTGGAAATTCTCACATTATTTCAAACATTATTATTTACTATATTTATTAGGGTGATCTTCAATGTTACCATTGTAATTGTTGTAGGCTACCACAAACCCCACCCATATGAGACAGCAAACTGAACTGAATGTTGAGACAAAGGACTTGGAATATCATGTAAAACTAGTTGAGAAAGCAGCAGGAGGGTTTGACAGGACTGACTTCAATTTTGAAGTAATTTCAACATTAGCTAAAATGCCATTAAACAGCATTGCATGCTCGAAGACATCATTTGTAAAGAGAGAATCAGTTGAGATGGCAAACTTCATTGTTGTATTCTTTTAAGAAATTGCCACAGTCACTCCTGTCTCCAGCTGCTGCTGCTGCTGCTAAGTTGCTTCAGTCGTGTCCAACTCTGTGCGACCCCATAGATGGCAGCCCACCAGGCTCCCCTGTCCCTGGGATTCTCCAGGCAAGAACACTGGAGTGGGTTGCCATTTCCTTCTCCAATGCATGAAAGTGAAAAGTGAAAGTGAAGTCGCTGAGTCTTGTCTGACTCTTAGCAACCCCATGGACTGTGGCCCACCAGGCTCCTCCGTCCATAGGATTTTCCAGGCAAGAGTTCTGGAGTGGGGTGCCACTGCCTTCTCCGCCCGTCTCCAGCAACTATCCCCTAATCAGTCAGCGATATCAATATCAAGGCAAGACCCTCGACCAGCAAAAAGATAACTTGCTGAAGGCTTAGATTATGGTTAGCATGCTCTAGCAATACAGTGTTTTTAATTAAGGCACGTACATTTTTTAGTACACTTAATAGACATAAATACTTTACAATGTAAATTTAAGTTTTATGTGCTCTGGGAAACCAGGAAGTTCAGGTGACTTCTCTTTTGCAATATTCACTTTACCATGGTGGTCTGGAACTGAATCCATAATATCTCCAAGATATGCCTGTACAGATTGCCAACATCCACTGGATCATAGAAAAAGCAAGAGAAATCCAGAAAAACATCTACTTCTGCTTTATTGACAACACCAAAGCCTTTGACTGTGTGGATCACAACAAACTGTGGAAAATTCTTCAAGAGATGGGAATACCAGACCACCTGACCTGCCTCCTGAGAAATCTGTATGCTGGTCAAGAATCAACAGTTAGAACTGGACATGGAACAACAGACTGATTCCAAATAGGAAAAGGAATACATCAAGGCTGTATACTGTCACTCTGCTTATTTAACTTATATGCAGAGTACATCATAACAAATGCCAGGCTGAATGAAGCACAAGCTGGAAACAAGATTGCTGGGGGAAGTATCAATAACCTCAGATACACAGATGACACCACCCTTATGGCAGAAAGTGAAGAGGAACTGAAGAGCCTCTTGATGAAACTGAAAGAGGAGAGTGAAAAAAGTTGGCTTAAAACTCAACATTCAAAAAACTAAGATCATGGCATCCGGTCCCATCACTTCATGGCAAATAGCTGGGGAAACAGTGGAAACAGTGACAGACTTTATTTTCCTAGGCTCCAAAATCACTGCAGATAGTGACTGCAGCCATGAAACAAAAGACGCTTGTTCCTTGGAAGAAAAGCTATGACCAACCTAGACAGTGTATTAAAAAGCAGAGACATTACTTTGCCAACAAAGGCCCATCTAGTCAAAACTATGGTTTTTCCAGTAGTCATGTATGGATGTGAGAGTTGGACTATAAGGAAAGCTGAGCACCAAGGAATTGATGCTTTTGAACTGTGGTGTTGGAGAAGACTCTTGAGAGTCCCTTGAACTGCAGGGAGATCCAACCAGTCCATCCTAAAGGAAATCAGTCCTGAATATTCATTGGAAGGACTGATGCTGAAGCTGGAATTCCAATACTTTGGCCACCTGATGCAAAGAACTGACTCACTGGAAAAGACCCTGGTGCTGGAAAAGATCAAAGGCAGAAGGAGAAGGGGACGACAGAGGATGAGATGGTTGGATGGCATCACCAACTTGATGGACATGCATTTGAGTAAGCTCCGGGAGTTGGTGATGGACAGGAAAGCCTGGCATGTTGCAGTCCATGGGGTCGCAGAGTTGGACATGATTGAGCGACTGAACTGAATTGAACAGATGCCTGTACATGCACAAAACAAAGCCTGCATATCCATTTAAAAGTTACCATTTTTCACTAGTTCTATGACACCCTAGACTGTAAAATACATCCTGATATAATAGACATTAAGGTGTGAAAAAATAGCTTGTAGCCATTAATCAATTTCAGTTATAGGATACCCCCAATTTCAGAGATGCTGAAGAGTAAACCAAAAAAGAACATGCGCCTAAAATCAATGACACAGCTTTCAGTTTTAAATATTCTCTTAAATATAAATGTATAATAACTAATACAAAACTTAAGCAATAATCGATACACAGAATTAAAGACTTGGATGATGAAAACACCAACTGTTAAGAGTGAACACCTTCAGAGGTACAAGCTATTAGGTATAAAATAAGTGATAAGCATATACTGTACAGCATGGGGAATATGGCCAATTTTTCACAATAACTATAAGTGGAGTATAACTTTTAAAAACTGTGCATCATTATATTGTACACCTGTAACTTCTATGATACACCAACACTGTACTTCAATTTAAGAAAAAGAGTGAACATTTTCAAGGTGGAGAGTCAGTTTTGATGGGGTAGGTGGAAGGGGACATAAACTCTTAATTTTTTAGAAGTATACATATATATATATATATTTTTTAAAGTAAACAATAAAAACACTGCCTAGTTAGAAAGGTGTAAGCTATCCAAACACCATGATAAGATGACTCAAGTCATATATATTGCATTCGCCTCCTCAGATTTCATCTTCCTCTCCTTGTGGCATCTGCCAGGAACAGAGGTAACAGGGATGCTAATAATCTGCCACGCTCCTGGTTATCCTGCTCCACCAAAATCCTCCCAGTTCTCACGACAATGCAACAAGAGCGATGCCTTCACTTTATAAATGAGCTCCACTGGGTGAGGTTCTTTTTTCCCAGTTCATGCTGCTGCCATGGGCAGCTCTGAATTCCAGACCCACATTTTCTGTACCCAGAACCCACCTTCTTTCCGTTTCTGGGCTACTAGCATTACCATCTATACCTTTGTGTGTTTGTTCTTCCCCCTTTGCTATTCCTTTTCCTTTTATGGCATTTCAAATTACTTTCTTTTTATGCTACCTTGGTTTTAAGTTATTTCCAAGCTAAAAAGCTGATTTATTAAATGGTTGGAAAATTACATTCTAACTAACTAAAAATTAGAGCATTTCCTCTTCTAAGCAATTCTTTCCCTCTTTGCCATTCTGAGAATTTGTTCATTATGAACTCCTGCACTTTATACCCACACAATATTTTTCTGGCTTTAACAACCAATTCTATAGTCAAAGACAAAAATGCTATACCCAAGACTTTCAAGTGCTTTCCTTTAACAGGCAATAAGAGGCTGCAGGGGTAAGAACAGAAATAGGCCATCAGCACGGACCCCAACAGTCACCAAGCAGCCCAGCCTGGAGCCCAGAGTTGGTACCTTCAAGCCCTCCTCCCAGATGAAGAGAAGGGAGGAAACTGAGAGCTTCGCTGATCCCACTTTTTCTGTTTTTGACCCCAGGTTTAAAACTTGAAGGCCTTTGCCAGTGGCTCAGCAGCAAAGAATGTGCCTGCAATGCAGGAGCCACAGGAGACATGGGTTTGACCCTTGGAGCTGGAAGATGCCCTGGAAGAGGGCATAGCAACCCACTCCAGTTTTCTTGCCTGGAGAATCCCATGGACAGAGGAGCCTGGCAGGCTACAGTCCATAGGGTTGCAAAGAGTCAGACAAAACTGGAGTGACTTGGCATGCACACACTACAATTTGAAAGTCAGGAAGATTTGTTCAAATACATTTCACTTACTTTTATACTGTTTTCCTTCACGGTTCTAACCCTTCTGTGGAGGGGGGGAACCCTTCTCTCCCACAAAGAGGTTGACATAAAAACTTGAGCTTTGACCTATGGAGAGTGTCTAGTCCCTGATACTTTTTGCTCTAAGCAGAAACTATCAGAAGTGAGAAGGACTGTAGGAAAAAAAGAAGTATCAGGAAATATAAATTCTCAAGACCTATGCCACCAACTGCTAAGATGCATTACATTTCTTTGGGTCATTTATCATTCTTTGGAGGGAAATAAAATGAGGGTTTCAAAAATTAATGACAATGTCTGGATTGGAGGCAAACCAGGAGTCAGATGTTATGTAATCTGCTCCTGTAATGTGCGTGCGCGTGCACACATACCTCTCTGATGAAAGTAAGATATCAGGAGTGAAGTTGAATATATTTAGGTAAAAGAATTATCAGCTTCCAAAGGAGGTGAGAAGAACTGGTTTCTAAACATCTCCAGCAGAAGGACTTGGTAAGGGCTCACCTGAATCCTTCATGGGACAGAGGGCGCACTGCATGCCCCAGGCCTCTCCGTACAAACAGCAGCACTCCGTGTATGTTGTTTGCTTGCCGACAAGAGGGCGGCTACACACATACTCGTCACTCAGATGTTCCCAGCACAGATCTTGGTAGACATCGGTTTCTTCAATTTGTTCTGAAAGGAAAGACACGGTTCCATGACAATTGCACTGCTATTCCGATTTCATAGACACTGTGGTAGAAGCCAGCGAGTCTCAAAGTTTCCATCCCGATTTCTAAGCGTGACTTCCAAGTAAAAGTCTGAAGCCAGCCTGGTCTTTCCATGGATCAAACCTCTGTCATCTCCAACTGCGTGTCATTCCATCAGCTGAAATTCAACCTGCCCATCATGTTCCAATTAAATCCTTCCCTCTGTAGCTTCCACATTATGTAAAACCCTCCACGATCTTGCCTATACTTTATAATCCTGATGGACTTCTTATTCTTCCAATATCTGATTTTTCACGTTTACTCCTCTGTCAAATCCTACCTTTTTCCTTCTACACAAAATTTTGGGGATTCAGCCTTTTTCATCCATTTCATCTGCCAAAGCCCTGAACGAGTGACACTTCATCCTAGGGTTCTTAATTCTAACCTTTCTACTTTTCAATAGATTTCAACCAAAGCAGTCTCCTGAATGTGCTGATACATTGATCAATTAAGTCAATTATTAGGAGCACATCACCTTCAGGGATGAACAGGGACTCCAGAGCCCTCCACTACTGATTAATTCCACCCTCTGCTCTGCCCAGTCTCATCTGTGTCCTCTATTCAGTCAAGCAAACCTAATTATTTTCCCTTCAACTTACATCTTCCTCAGTTGCCTTCGAGGGTTAAATATGATCAACCCCCAGGTATGCAAGAGCTCTGCCATCTGCTCAGTCACTCCTTGTCCTGGTGGCCTTTAAATCAGTATGTGCAGGGTGCTAAATCTGCACATTGATGATACGAAACTCATTCTTTCTCTTAGCATCTCATTTTAATTTTTTCAAAATACCCAAGGAATCCGTTTTTCTATTTTCCGACAGCTCACATTTCAGTCAAAAGGAAAACCTTATGACATTTATTTGGACACAGACTTGCTTCTCACATCCAAACGTACCATGTGATTCAGTTGGTCGGATACATCTTTTTTCTGAAGCATCCAGGACCATTGGGTGTGTACAGAAGCAGTTATAAGAGCCTTCTGTATTAATGCACTGGCCATCAATGCAACTGTTGGGGTCTTGACACTCGTCTATATCTTCAGAGGAAAAAAAAAAATGAAAGAAAATCAGCAATCAGTTACACCTCATACACTTAACCAAACTTAATACACCACTAAATTTAGTCCAGATTTCAAGGTCTGCCACATTTTAATTAGCTACACATCATCATCCAAAAGAGAGCAGCTCTGACTATAAAAATGTTAAGCTGTATTGATTGGAAAAATAACATTGCCCTACAGCTGCTGACATTAAATAAGGAAAGAAAACATTTAAGAACAGGATATACTTAGAAATTTAAGATAAAATGCCTCTTTATGACAGTTTTAAAATTATTTCCTTTTGCTATGTTTTTCTGCATAGTATATATGGTTTTCTGCTTAGGCATTAAAGTCTGGGTCTGTATTTAAAAATGACTTTCAGTGTATGGTATGAGTGATGAAACAGGAGGCTCCCCAGACCAAAAGAACACTTCAGTTATACCAGTGACCTGAATTATAATTCCACACTGAATATTAACTCTTCAAAATCTATTCAAACAATAGTTTGAAGGATTTTTATTTTCTTAAATATTGCTCAAGAAAAGGATTCATAAAACATTTACAAATCTTTTCAACATGAGATTTAGATTCTAATAAACTTTTTATACAAAACATTACTATTTTTTTTCCCATCTGTTTTCACAGGACATCACAAAATATCCTCTTAAAACTTACCAAAGCACTGCAATTTGACAGGATCGTAGTATGTCCCTTGCTTACAGTAGCATTCATAACCAGGCTGAGTGTTCATACAGAAGCCATTTTTGCAGATCTCTTGTCCAAAAAGTAGGCATTCATCTGCATCTATGGGGAAAAAATGGTCATAATATCTGTATCACTGAGATGTTAAAGTGAGTGGTTAATAAGGAAATACTCATATGTGTAGTTTAAATTTCACCAAAGTGAAAAATCTGGAATTTATTTTAGAATTACAGGCTAATAACATGAAATGTATAAAGCACATTGACTTTTATTTTCTTCTTTTCCATTCCTTATCTCTAATCTATGGCCATTAGTAAAAGGTCCTAGCAAAGTAGGATGCTTTATAAAAAAGCAAAAATCTTTGCTTTGTTGATAACCATTAAAGGCCAACATAGTGATCAAATTTATATTGGTCCTAACATACAATTTTTAATATTGTCCTGGAATAAAAGAATGAATCTATTAAAGTACAGAATTTTGTATTAAGTACTTTTACATATGTTACCTTATTTTATCCTCATGACAGCCTCTGAAACATCATTTCAGAGGTGGAAACTCAGAATCTTGAGTGAAATCCCACCGTCATACAGTCTTACATGATCTACTTCCCAAGCCACACTTCTACCAAGACTACTGGGGAGAATTCGAACACAAGCCATGCTTCCACTTGAATGTCAGATATGAACACTCATTGCAAATTAGTTTCTGCTTGAAACTGACCTTTATAGTTTTCACCATCAACGCCATAAGAGGATTCTTCCGAGGGAACAAAACCTTTCCCTCTAGGACACATTTCAGTGAATTCAGCTGATTTCAGAAGAGACAAGGGAAAAAAAACAAAAAAAAAGGTGGGAAAAAGAAAGAAAAAAAAAAGTCCATGATTTTTTTTCCCCCTACAAGTATGTTTTACATTCAGTTTTGCTTTCTCAAATTCAGCAACTTAAAGGCAAACCTTGCCATCCAATTCAGACAAATAAATTCAGTACAATCTCTAAATTACAAAGTAGGTGCAAATAAACCTAATGACTTCATAAGTTTACTTATAATTTTTAAAAAACTTGATAGTTCACTTATGTTATTTATCCATGTTTTACTTACAAGTGCTATGGACTTTCACGACTTATTGCACCATTACTATGGTCTCCAGTATTTTACCTGGACGAGGGCATGGCAACCCACTCCAGTATTCTTGCCTGGAGAATCCCATGGACAGAGGAGCCTGGTGGGCGACAGTCCATAGGGTCGCAAAGAGTCAGAAAAGACTGAAGCGACCTGAGCACTAGTATTCTAAATTTCTAATAAGAATCCATCAAGAAAAATCTTGGCTTAAATATACAAGCTCTAATTAGGAACAATGCTGTGTCAGTGTCAGAAAAATCATTGCTTTTATATTAAAAATGGAATAAAACTGAATTAAGTTTCTGACAAAATATCATATGGAATGTCACCATAACAGCATATTCTGTGATAAACAGAAGTTCAAGAATTTATATTGAGGCAGGACAGGGTTTGGTTTCTAGCTTTCTAGAAACCCACTCAATTTGACTACAGCAGGTACCAGCACTTTGAGGCTTCAATAACCCAAATGAGAACATTCCAAGACCCGTGAACAGCACACAACAAATACCAGTGTGAACACAGCACTCAGCTGATTCTTACCAGTCCCCGGGACCGGACAGGGGAAAATCTCACAGTTGTCTCCCCACCCAGCACCGGAGGTGCAGCAGCACTCCTGCTTGGTGACATTGGGAGCCAGCACGTTGTCACACAGACTGGCGTCGTTCAGGTTATAGTAGCATTCTTTCTTTTCTTCTCTGGGTTCATCTACTTCTGAGTCTAAAGAGAAAGCAAGAAAGAGTGTTGACAGGGTACATCAAATCTACCTGTATCGCAATGGAGTCAAAACAGAGTGGACTGGATGTGCCAACGGCACTTCATTTACGGAAGGCTGCTTTCTATTCTGTGTCAGATTCTTCCACTGCAAGATAAAAAATGCACTTGAATCCTGAATTTTCATGGATTTCTAACCCACCCCAACGTGTAAATCTGTCAAAATCATTTCCTTTGACGTTAACCAATTACTATATTCATGTGAATTTGGCTGTGAGTACAGTTTCCATATCTGCTTTCTTGCCAAACATAGGGCCATTCTTTACTGAGCTATAACACCTACTTAAATCAATGAACATTTTCCTGACACTGAACCAGAGATGTGAGGCCACTCATAATATTTAACCCTTAGTTATTGAGTTAACCATGCTCCCCCAATCTTTCCTGAACAGTGCAAAGCAGAGGAAGACAACCAGAAAAACACTGCAGTAACCTGAGTCTATAAAATACTCGACTCAAATTGCTGCAACTGTATGACTTTGAATGAAACAGTAAGAGCCAGCTAAGCCTCAGGATAGCATTTCAAGCCCAGGTTCTAGTCCCAGCACAAGTGTGTCCTAAAGAGTATATATTCCAACAGAGTCCTTTTGACTTTCTGTCTAAAAGACAAGGTGATATGATAGAACACAAAGGATAAAGACCTCCAGTGAATTCCCTTGTGGTCCGGTGGTGAGGACCCTGCACTTTCATTGACGAGGGCACAGGTTCAATACCTGGTCAGGGAACTAAGGTAAGATTCCACAAGCTGCACAGTTCAGCCATAAAAACAAAAACAAAAACACACAAAAAAAACCAACTCCCCTTAGTTTCAGACAATACTAATGACTTAATCCCATCAGATTTGAAATCTATGAGCAAGTTTGTGCTTTTAAAAAATGATTTAAAAAATTTATTACCAAGTATCTCACAGGCTAGTAAAGTAATGCTCAAAATTCTCCAAGCCAGGCTTCAGCAATATGTGAACTGTGAACTTCCTGATGTTCAAGTTGGTTTTAGAAAAGGCAGAGGAACCAGAGATCAAATTGCCAACATCCGCTGGATCACAGAAAAAGCAAGAGAGTTCCAGAAAAACATCTATTTCTGCTTTATTGATTATGCCAAAGCCTTTGACTGTGTGGATCACAATAAACTGTGGAAAATTCTTCAAGAGATGGGAATACCAGACCACCTGATCTGCCTCTTGAGAAATGTGTATGCAGGAAAAAAAAAAAAAAAAAAGAAATGTGTATGCAGGTCAGGAAGCAACAGTTAGAACTGGACATGGAACAACAGACTGGTTCCAAATAGGAAAAGGGGTTCATCAAGGCTGTATATTGTCACCCTGTTTATTTAACTTCTATGCAGAGTACATCATGAGAAACACTGGACTGGAAGAAACACAAGCTGGAATCAAGATTGCCGGGAGAAATATCAATCACCTCAGATATGCAGATGACACCACCCTTATGGCAGAAAGTGAAGAGGAACTCAAAAGCCTCTTGATGAAAGTGAAAGTGGAGAGTGAAAAAGTTGGCTTAAAGCTCAACATTCAGAAAACGAAGATCATGGCATCTGGTCCCACCACTTCATGGGAAATAGATGGGGAAACAGTGGAAACAGTGTCAGACTTTATTTTTCTGGGCTCCAAAATCACTACAGATGGTGACTGCAGCCATGAAATTAAAAGACGCTTACTCCTTGAAAGGAAAGTTATGACCAACCTAGATAGCATATTGAAAAGCAGAGACATTACTTTGCCAACAAAGGTTCGTCTAGTCAAGGCTATGGTTTTTCCTGTGGTCATGTATGGATTTGAGAGTTGGACTGTGAAGAAGGCTGAGCGCTGAAGAATTGATGCTTTTGAACTGTGGTGTTGGAGAAGACTCTTGAGAGTCCCTTGGACTGCAAGGAGATCCAACCAGTCCATCCTGAAGGAGATCAGCCCTGGGATTTCTTTGGAAGGAATGATGCTGAAGCTGAAACTCCAGTACTGTGGCCACCTCATGTGAAGAGTTGACTCATTGGAAAAGACTCTGATGCTGGGAGGGATTGGGGGCAGGAGGAGAAGGGGACAACAGAGGATGAGATGGCTGGATGGCATCACTGACTCGATGGACATGAGTCTCAGTGGACTCCGGGAGTTGGTGATGGACAGGGAGGCCTGGCGTGCTGCGATTAATGGGGTTGCAAAGAGTCGGACACGACTGAGCGACTGAACTGAACTGAACTGAACTGAAATGCTATAGAGTTCAAATTACTGCCTGATTCAGTTAGAATTTATTAAGTTTTAGTTTATGCTATGTCGAATTAAAAGTTGCTGTAATCAAGATTGCTGGGAGAAATATCAATAACCTCAGATATGCAGATGACACCACCCTAATGGCAGAAAGTAAAGAGGAACTAAAGAGCCTTTTGATGAAGGTGAAAGAAGACAGTGAAAAAGCTGGCTTAAAATTCAACATTCAAAAAAATAGAGATCATGGCACCCAGTCCCATCATTTCATGGCAAATTGATGGGGAAATAATGGAAACAGTGACAGATTTTGTTTTGGGGGGCTCCAAATTCACTGCAGATGGTGACTGCAGACATGAAATTAAAACACACTTGCTCCTTAGAAGAAAAGCTGTGACAAACCTAGATACTATATTAAAAAGCGGAGACATCACTTTGTTGACAAAGGTCTGTCTAGTCAAAGCTATGATTTTTCCAGTAATCAAGTACGGATGTGAGAGTTAGGCCATAAAGAAGGCTGAGCTCTGAAGAATTGATGCTTTTGAACTGTGGCATGAAGAAGACTCTTGAGAGTCCCTCAGGCAGCAAGATCAAACCAGTCAATCCTAAAGGAAATCAGCGCTGAATATTCACTGGAAGGACTGATGCTAAAGCTCCAATACTTTGGCCACGTGATGCAAAGAGCTGACTCATTAGAAAAGACCCTGATGCTGGGAAAGATTGAGGGCAGGAGGAGGAGGAGTGGGCAACAGAGGATGAGATGGTTGGATGGAATCACCAACTCAAAGGACATGAGTTTGAGCAAACTCCGAGAGATAGTGAAGGACAGGGAGACCTGGTGTGCTACAATCCCTTAGGTCACAAAGAGTCGGACACGACTGAGCAACTCAACAATAACAATTGCCATCCAATTATTTAGGTTAATACCAATGAAATATTTTCATTAGAATTGCTGTCTACAATTCTTAACCCAAAGAAACTATAGGAACAAAGGCATAACACTTGCCAGTGAGGGTAAGACTTTAATTTCAATACCTACATTTTTAAAAAAGTTGATAGATCATTATACTATTAGGAAAGTTTAATGATTTATTTTCATAACAGTTTCCTATATATTTACTTTGGCAGGGTCAAATTGACTGCAGAAACCTGAATAATATATCACATAACAAAGGTGTCCTTGATGTGTAACTTCATAAAATTCTATCAGAAGAGCTACTGCCCTTCCTTTTCCCTTGTAGCAGTAAAAACAAGCAAAGAAGCAAACAAAGCTTTGACATGTATATTATTCCCAGAATGCAGAGTATCATTGAGAATGTAAAGGATCCCTCTCACCCTTGGCTCTGGCTAATTCTCAGGTTATTCTATGTTTGACAGAATTCAGCTTGGACTCTACTTTAAGTCTTAACAGCTGATATCATATTCAAAGTAGAATAAGTATCCAGGAAAAAAACTGAAATGCTGATCCTATGCAGTTTTTGAAGTGGTTTTAAAGCATTTCCTTGTATGTGAAATTGGATAAAACCTGTCACATTCCTTGTGTCAACTAGCTGTTCTAGAGTGCTGGGGACAGAGAGCTTTGCCAGATCTCGGGGAATGGATCACCACCAGCATTTCATCCTCTTCAAAATGGGCCCCAAGCTCTTCCATAGGGTATCACTGGGGAAAATTAAGGGTATTTTTAATTAATATTAAATCAATCATGAACCCTATAAAAACTGTATAAACTTTCTCCCAAGATGTGTGAATAAGTTGGCAGTCTATTACTATGAACAATTCCACTCATTGTACTCAATTTGCCTTTAAATGCAAATACTTATTAATGAATGAATGCCTTTAGAAATATAAATAACTCAGCAACAGAACTAGAGCTTTGCCAATCAAACTAATAGTCTATTGAAAGAGTGCTCAATAATTGTTTTTCTCTTTGTACAAAGTTGTGGTTTCTATGACAAGATGGAATATTGTACAGTAACACCTCAATGAAGCCTGCTGTATTCATAGGTAATTACAGACCACAGGCTTCTGAGTCAAAAACTTCATATGCGCTTAAACACCTTAAACACTATTTCTACCATGTTCTTTACACTCACAGAAATAAAATTTCTTTTTTCTTTGGAAGGAAACGCTAAGGTGATTGCATAAGAGAAATAATCAATATCACTGTATTATTCGGGTTTTACATTGGTTATTACAAGTTCTGCTCTTATTTTCTTTCCAAGCAGTTTGAAAGTTCAGTGTTTACACAGCTGAAATTGAGGATTAGTCAGGCCCTCATCCGTGTTTGGAAAGAGATGCAAATTCCTTAAAAAAAAAAACAAAAAAAAACAGAAACTGGTCCATAAAGGTCATTCTGTGAAAAGCTATAATTTCCCTATCTTCTTAACCTTTAAATAATTAACTTCCTAGAGCATTTTTCCACTGGGGCAACAATCTGATCAATAAATACATGTAATGTTATTTCTTCAAAAAAAAAAACCAAACAACTATGAGTTTACATCACTGATGCCAGGGGAGGAATTTTTCTATCACAAAATAATTTTGAAAGATCAAATCAAATGATGTAGAAGGTGCCAAGCTCGGAAAAGAATTGATTCCATTTTTCTTAAAGATTTTATTAATAATGTTAGCCGTACTTCATATCTCAATGCATAGACTTCTAAGCAATATATTACTTCACCTCCAGTATTTTCATATTTGATTTTTCAATATGTATTATGAGGCTGGCTTAACATCTGTGTATAAAAAGCAATGCATGTGTTTTAATCCTGGGGGTGTGGCTAGTGATAAAAAATGAGGTATTGGACCTTCCTACTTGGGTGCTTTTTTTGAAGAAATTATCACAAATGTCTTTTCACGCAATGCACAAAGTATTTAACTCTCCATGAGATAAACAGTACAGATCAAATAGCATCTTCATTTTCTGGAGGAGAGCATTTAGCTTGGATCCAACGTCCTGGGCCTAATGCTTCCCCAAACCTCTTCTATGGAGCTCAGCTTCCTAGTATCTCAATAAACATGAGTTTATGTTGGTTGGCCTTTGCCCAGGGGGCAGCAGCTAATTCCTGCCGGCATGGAGCTTCAGTGTTAAGCCCACGTACAGTGTGATGGTCTTCTCTTACTCTGAATAGGAAGGAGCGAGTTTGAGCAGTAGGTACCACTGGTGAATTGCCCTTTCTAGAAGCTCTCCTCTCCTGTTTCATCAGAAAGAGAACGTGGCTGTTCACTTATATGACTGTTTCCTGCTTTAGTCTTTCCCTAAAGAGACCTAATCTTAGGTTTGCTGCTGGGGGGAGGAGATTTGGAACATTTCCTTGGTTACAGCGGACATTCCATCTGCAATATGTTCTGAAGGCCTTTAGATGCCAATCCCCTCCATGTCCCTCTGAGACGGGATGATGACAGCAACCAAAGAGTCACATTACAAGTATGTGTGGGTAAACAATGCCCCCTAATCCTGAAAAAGACATCCATTTATAAAACTCTGTGACAGTGATAATGCTCAGCAAACTGCTTTTCAACGAAATTATTCAGAAAGCTTTTATTCTCTTTATATTAAAATCATCACAGGCACTAATGTTTTATACTAACTCATACTTCTATGAGAAAAAGAATTCTAAAGCAATATTCCAAGAGAAAAAGAGAACTTGGAAATTCATTTCCCCCCTCTAGTTTTCTCATTCAAAGACTTGGAAAATAAGAAGTGTGTGCATGTGCTTCAAGTGGAATTTAGAAGAAAGCCATTGGTAAGTTTCAGAAAACAGGCACTGATAACAGGAATGGGCCAAAGACAAAGGGATGCAAATAAAAAGGAAGTGTAGAAAGAGGGTAACTTCAGATAGTAAAAGACATGGTGGAAATAAAAAATAGAGGTTAAGAAATGAAGTACAAGAGCAAAAATACTTTCAAAGCAGATTCTTCCACACAGTTGCCATCCTTAAAGAGGTCAATCAGGTGGGGAGTGAGGCCACGACAGTGCAAGAAATGCAAGTGCTGGGCACGTAAGCCATGCTGTAGAGGACAGGCGGCAAGGCTATCTTAGAAGGCTGCCTGGAGGAGCTGACATTTTCAAATCAAGTCCTTGAAAAATAAACTTAAAAAAATTTGGCCAGAAACTAAGGTGTGACAGGTGAGGAGGAATAAAAGTACAACTGTCCTTAGGTCTGTGTGGGTAGAGCATGCAGGGGAGTGGCGGTCTGTAGAAGGAGTCACAGAGGAGCCTGAGAACCAGGCAGGGACACATTAACACGTGAATAAGGATAGGTGTGTTTGTCACTCAGGTGCTAAGGCAGAGGACAATGCCAATCTCTACTGGAACACAGGTTTTTATGTTTTGCTTTTTTTAGTGATGAAGAAGTTAGAAGATACTGGGAGGAGCAAGCCTGGGAGAGAAGCAGGCTGGGGAGAGGGTGAGAAGAGAAAGTCTCATGAATGGAGGGGCTTCCCTGGTGGTCCGGTAGCTAAGACTTTGTGCTTCTGATGCAGGGGGCCTGGGTTAGATCCCTGGTCGGGGAACTAGATCCCACATGCTACAGCGAACAGTCTCACATGCTACAGTAAAAATCTAACATCCACATGCCGCAACTGAGCCGTGGCACAGCCAAATAAATAAATATTATTTCTTACAAAGGCTCATTGATGGAGCTAGTACTAGAAACTGGAGAAGTCAGGAGAAGAAAAGCGGGCAAATCTGGGTGAAAGAAGAGACTCCTGAAAGCAGAATAAAGTGCCGTGGAGAAAGAAAACCGAGAGAGACACACAGGGGTGATGTGCAGCCATCAACACAGAAGGCAAGCAGACGACGTCACCGCAGCGCAGCCCCAGCACAACACCGGAACACGTGCATGGTGGGCCTAGCGAGGGTGACCTCAAGAATAAAACCACATCTGCAGTGACATGTAAGGTGTCTGGAAATGTTTGAAAGGAATCGGAGAAACCATTCCTCTCCAGGCCCTGTTTGTAGCAAGTTCTAGGAACCAAGGGCTTCCCTGGTGGCTCAGTGGTAAAGAATCTGCTTGCAATGCAGACTGGGTTTGATCCCTGGGTGGGGAAGATCCCCTGGAGAAGAAAATGGCAACCTACTCCAGTATTTTTGCCTGGAGAATCCATAGATAGAGGAGCCTGGAGGGCTACAGTCCATGGGGTAGCAAAGAGTCGGACACAACTGAGCAACTAACACTAGGATCTAAAATGTATTTCTTTTTTTTTTTTTTATTTTATTTTATTTTTAAACTAATGCAACAGTGTGGGTGTCTCTTGTATTAAGAAGATGAAATGGTTATATATATATATATATATATATATAGTTTACTCAACTGGTATGTCAGTTCATTCAAATATCAACACCTCCTTATTAAAAATTCATTTTAGATACTATATACAACAAGCAGAAATGTTCATGAAAATAAAAGCACAATTTGGTAGTAAACGGCTCTTGCTCTGGTTTTTGGAGGTGGAAAGAAACTTGACCCAATCTCTTTTTTTAATAACAAGTGAGCATATTTTCTTCAGCCTTACCTACACTTATGGTATAGATCCACTACAAATACACAATAAGACCTCAGGAGTTTTATGGCATTTTACAATGTTTGCATTCTAAATACTGTGGTTTCACTGTCTTTAACTTTTTTTTCCTACCAAAGGTCTTTTTTTCCAATCAGAAATTATTTTTAAAAAATTCTTCCGAAGTTAATTTATTTTACAGGTTAGCTAAATACATTTTAAAAAACTCACTCTGCCAACTATAACAGTTGAGTGATATTATACGTGGTCTCCTGCCTTTAAAAAAAATATGTACATGCACAAAACCTGCAGCAGACCTCTCCAGGAAGAGAGAACAAGAACGCTGTTTGGGTTCAATTGTCAGAACCACAGGATGATCTGCATGAAGCGGGGACCTGCTCGTTTTTCCTTTTGCTCTACTTGTAATTTAACAAAAGCACATGGGGTACTGTCCCTGCTACTTAGAAGTGTGGACAGACTATTCCTCAGTTAAGTGTGGTCCATTATACCTTTGATGAAATGAATGATTTTTATTCTACAGAACTAGGAATGAGACGATGGGGTAGAGAAGGAACATCCTTGAATGTGGAGAAACCTATTATTCAGCAGGTACTGAGTGTCTGCCATAGGGCAGGCACTGTGTAGGCAGTGAGCTGGGTGGCAGCCGATGCAAAGAGCAATGACACAGCGTAAAAAGGTCTTGCTACCCTGCTGGTGGATGTGAGGTTCCTGCTGGAGGCAGGAATAAGCAGCTGAAAGTTTTAAGGGTTTAAAACCAGATTTATGTTTTGAAAATAAGAATTGGCAGCAGTGTGGAACAGGAATCGATGAGAGAAACGGGGAAAGAAATGAGGAGAAGGCGAGTGCCACAGTCCAGGTGAGAGATGCTGAAGGACTGGCCTGGGGCAGGGGTAGCAGAGTAGCAGAGAGACTTGACGGATACTGTTGAGGAAGAGTTGGCAGGATGTTACAATGGCTTGGATGAATGGGGTTACGACCTCAGGATTTCCAGTATAGATGTTTGGCAATTAATGAGTATACACAGGGAAAGTAACAAATTGGAGAGGGAATTTGGTCTTGGGTAGTTTTAGGCAGAGATGCTTATAAGACACTCGAGGAAGAAGGTCCAATAACAAGTGGCTGGAAATAGAGGAGTGTGGCACACGGGAGAGGGGTGGAGGCAAACATTTATTTTGGCTGTCCACACCAAGTAAGCAATGGTTGACTCGGAGAACAGGTACAACATCCCAGGAGAAGAACAGAGAGTAAAAAGAGGGAAAAATACGCAGCTCTCTGGGACATGATTATTTAAGAAATGGCAATGGAAAGAGCCCAGAAGGAGACAGAAAAAGACCAATGTAAGTGGTAGGAGGATACGGTGAAGAGGAATGTCCTGAAATCAATCAAAGGGAAAAGGGGGAGGGAAGATGAGAAACTCGTAGAGGAAGGAGTTTCACCCAGATAAAGGGTCTGAGGGCCTGATCTCAGTGCACTGAGGATGAACTGGGAGACAGTTCAGTAGAGGTAGCCATCTCTCTTCCAAGGATTCAGAGGTCAACATGGTGCCAGAAATTATTCCTGGATGGTAACACAGCAGAGGCATTTTCTTTACTGATGTATTTTTATATTTGCAAATTTTCTGAGAATATGCATTGTTTTAAAATGAGAACAAAACAAAGAAATAAAATAAAAAGGAAGCCAATTTTTAGAAGAATGAGGTATCATGGGGTCTTTGGCCTGGAAAAGCAGAATTAAGTGGAAGGATCCTGGAATTGGGTTCCTGGGCCATTCTGCCAAACATTAGCTATATGACCCTAAAGATAAGATTTAGAAATTTTCTATAGGCCTTGCCTTCTTTCAGTTCAGTTCAGTAACTCAGTCATGTCCAATTCTTTGTGACCCCACGGACTGCAGTACACCAAGCCTCCCTGTCCATTACCAACTCCCAGAGTTCACTCAAACTCATGTCCATTGAGTCAGTGATGCCATCCAACCATCTCATCCTCTGTCATCCCCTTCTCCTCTCGCCTTCAATCTTTCCCAACATCAGGGTCTTTTCCAGTGAGTCAGTTCTTCACATCAGGTGGCCAAAGGATTGAAGTTTCAGCTTCAACATCAGTCCTTACAATGAACAACCCAGGACTGATCTCCTTTAGGATGGACAGGTTGGATCTCCTTGCAGTTCAAGGGACTCTCAAGAGTCTTCTCCAACACCACAGTTCAAAAGCATCAATTCTTCAGCACTCATCTTTCTTTATAGTCCAACTCTCACATCCATACATGACCACTGGAAAACCACGGCTTTGACTAGATGGACCTTTGTTGGCAAAGTAATGTCTCTGCTTTTTAATAGGCTGTCTAGGTTGGTCATAACTTTTCTTCCAAGGAGCAAGCGTCTTTTAATTTTGTGGCTGCAGTCACCATCTGAAGTGATTTTGGAGCCCCCCAAAATAAAGTCAGCCACTGTTTCCACTGTTTGCCATCTATTTGCCATGAAGTGATTAGACCCAATGCCATGACCTTCATTTTCTGAATGTTGAGCTTTCAGCCAACTTTCTCACTCTCCTCTTTCACTTTCATCAAGAGGCTTTTTAGTTCCTCTTCACTTTCTGCCATAAGGGTGGTGTCATCTGTATATCTGAGGTTATTGATCTTTCTCCCAGCAATCTTGTTTCCAGCTTGTGCTTCATCCAGCCCAGCGTTTCTCATGATGTACTCTGCATATAAGTTAAATAAGCAGGGTGACAATATACAGTCTTGACGTACTCCTTTTCCTATTTGGAACCAGTCTGTTGTTCCATGTCCAGTTCTAACTGTTGCTTCCTGACCTGCATACAGATTTCTCAAGAGGCAGGTCAGGTGGTCTGGTATTCCCATCTCTTTCAGAATTTCCCACAGTTTATTGTGATCCACACAGTCAAAGGCTTTGGCATAGTCAATAAAACAGAAATAGATGTTTTTCTGGAATTTTCTTGCTTTTTTGATGATCCAGCAGATGTTGGCAATTTGATCTCTGGTTCCTCTGCCTTTTCTGAATCCAGCTTGAACATCTGGAAGTTCTTGGTTCACGTACTGTTGAAGCCTGTCTTGGAGAATTTTGAGCATTACTTTGCTAGTGTGTGAGATGAGTCCAATTGTGCGGTAGTTTGAGCATTCTTTGGCATTTCCTTTCTTTGGGACTGGAATGAAAACTGACCTTTTCCAATCCTGTGGCCACTGCTGAGTTTTCCAAATTGGCTGGCATATTGAGTGCAGCACTTTCACAGCATCATCTTTCAGGATTTGAAATAGCTCAACTGGAATTCCATCACCTCCACTAGCTTTGTTTGTAGTGATACTTCCTAAGGCCCACTTGACTTCACATTCCAAGATGTCTGGCTCTAGGTGAGTGATCACACCATTGTGATTATTTGGGTCATGAAGATCTTTTTTGTATAGATCTTCTGTGTATTCTTGCCACCTCTTCTTAATATCTTCTGCTTCTGTTAGGCCCATACCATTTCTGTCCTTTATTGTGCCCATCTTTGCATGAAATGTTCCCTTGAAGAGATCTCTAGTCTTTTCCATTCTATTGTTTTCCCCTGTTTCTTTGCATTGATCACTGAGGAAGGCTTTCTTATCTCTCCTTGCTATTCCTTGGAACTCTGCCTTCAAATGGGTATATCTTTCCTTTTCTCCTTTGCCTTTAGCTTCTCTTCTTTTCTCAGCTATTTGTAAGGCCTCCTCAGACAATCATTTTGCCTTTTTGCATTTCTTTTTCTTGGGCATAGTCTTGATTCCTGCCTCCTGTATAATGTCACGAATCTCCATCCATGGTTCTTCAGGCACCTTGTCTATCAGATCTAATCCCTTGAATCTATTTGTCACTTTCACTGTATAATTATAAGGGATTTTATTTAGGTAATACCTGAATGGTCTAGTGATTTTCCCTACTTTCTTCAATTTAAGCTTCCTTATCTGTAAATAAAACTGCTGGGCTTGAAAAACACTAAGGTTTTTCTAGATGTAGATGTCTAGGACTGTCAGCTTGTTACATGAGAATAAGCTCTTACTGTTTAAGGAAACCCTATCATGAATTGTATTAGAACACTTATTTTATAATCCAAATGATAACTCCAATTTATACATCTTATAATTTCTGACCTTGCCTATGTGCTTTTCTTAAATGAAGAACAATTATTGCCTAATGCAAATAACAAGCCCAATTTATGTTTTATAATGTCTGATCTTGTTCATTTTCTTTTCTTATAGCAAAGAACACCTGTATTAATTATAATATATATCTTTGTGTTCTTTTCATTATACTTTCCGTTTTAAAAATAAAATTCAGTTTCCCCCCAGAGTATCCTCTGTGTACCAATCAAGCATTTTGTGGGTATGGCTTCAGTTGCCCACACGAAATATTTATTGCTTCCTTTAGAGTGCCCAAGGACATAAAGTTCTTACTGAGCAATTATCACAGGCACTGAGGAAATAAAAACATCAGGCTGTATTTCATAGCCATATCCTTACAGGTGGTGAGTGGTCTGCTATGGGCCTTTTTTAGGTATTTCTGTTTCAGGTGCTTTTAGGCAATGTACAGCAATGTAGATTAGTGGCCAAAGGCCCAGGCAGTGAAAAAATTCAACCCAGACCTAAAAAATTAGGTGGGAGCCTAGTAGTTTAGAAACAAAAATCCTGGGACAATAAAGGTCAAAAGTACCTTCAGAGTCACCTGGGACAATGCCCTACTGAAGGTAAGAGTCCTTCTGCCAGCCAGTAGGTGTCCCACCTGTTCTTGGACCCACAAATTCACAAGAAATTGTGACCAGCTCTAGCTATTGGAAAGTTGTTCTGCATACTGATCTGAAATCTGGCATCTACTCCTCAGCCCCAGTTCTGTCCTCAGTAATGTATCACTTCAGATAAAGATGCTACTGCACCTTGTTGGAATGTCTGTTGCCCTGGGGACATCTAGAGCCAAGTAAAAATATTACGGCCTACAAAGCAAATGTATCTTTTTTTTCCTAATTATTTTCCAGGAAGGATGAGATCTAAGCTTTTAGTTTATCATGTAAAGAATGAAATTAGTTTGAATCCTTGATAAAAACTTAAATATGGTACAACATGTTTTGTTCTAGGTCACAGCAGGTTCTTTGACTGGAAAATGATACAGACTCTTTTAACTTAACCAACTTGTTAGATGAACAAATGTTCTCCTGTCCTCCGAAAAACATCCTGGCTAATGGCCACAAGCAAGTGGAGGGCTCATAGCCAGCTGGCTGTTCTCAGGTGGGTGCACACACTTCTGTTCTAATGTGTTGAGCAGTTCGCCAACTGTGACTCAGCTATGCTTATTCTCAAACACTCTGTGCCAATGTAATGATTATTATAATAAGTAAATTGTATATAAACTAATCAAATATGAGTGAGTGAATAGCTGTTGTTTCTAGAACAAGTTTAAAGCTTTTAGAAAGATTAAGGTTAAAAAAAGTTTTTAAAAAAGTTATCAAACTAGAAGTGGGTAAGACAACCATAGAAAACTGAGAAAAACTGTGAAAACCTAAAGTGACTTTGCACTTATTTACTTAGCAAAGGCCTTTAAATTCTTACTCCCTCTGAAGTGGGTGGTGTAGATAACACATAATAGATGTGGTTTATGGAGGACAAGCCAT
Source organism: Bos indicus (assembly GCF_029378745.1). Lineage (NCBI taxonomy): Eukaryota > Metazoa > Chordata > Mammalia > Artiodactyla > Bovidae > Bos > Bos indicus. The sequence continues at coordinate 15,801,397 of NC_091770.1, read as the reverse complement.
ACAGAATGCAAATGGATTTCTACTCAAAGACAGATCTCAGCTCTTCTTCAGAGATCGGGGAATAAACGTATGTTACATGCTTTAAGTTAAAACTTAAATATTGAAAAGACATATTATCATTTTTATGACTGCCAGTTTTAATCAGCTTTTTCAAACAATTGACCGGTTTGTCAATTTGATGAAGTTTGATGAAGTCAGGGAGGAAGCTCCTCTTGCAGTTTATGGCTAATCTCTCAGGACAGAGAATTATTAAAATGAAGATATTATCAAAGACAATCTTAAGACTCCATAAAATCAGTTCAAGTTTGCCAAGAACCATACAAATTGAGATATGGTAGAAATCAGAGTTGCCAGGGACAGTACAAATTAATAAGCTTCACCAGGCAGATTATACTGACATGGACCAATAAAACAACTGAGTATGTACAATATTTGGCAAAAGCCAGAGAACTATGGGGAAAATAGGCAAGAAACTCAGAAATTAAAGGATCAGATATAATGTTAAGAGGAAAGAGAAACTGTGTATGCATTGGCAGACAAGCTTTATGAAGCTGAGCACTCAAAATGCTGTTCTTTGCAGAAGCAGGAAAGTACTTAGGGAACTCTGGAAGAATTTTCCAGAAAGAGTCAGTCAATGAGAGAACACGGAGATAAAGGGAGCAAAAGAGGCAAAGCAGGTGACAGGCGCTTGATTACAGAAATCCTTAAAAAGTAGAGGATGAGGAATAAGGCTTACAAGAAGACTTACTATGAAGTTTTAAGTAGTTTACAGTGAGCTTGGGTTTCCTGGCTCAGATGGTAAAGAATCTGCCTGTAATACAGGAGACCCGGGTTTGATCCCTGGAGAGATCCCTGGAGAAGGGAATGGCAACCCACTCCAGTATTCCTGCCTTGAGAATTCCACAAACAGAGGAGCCTAGCAGGCTACAGTCCACTGGGTTGCACACGTCGGACACAGCAGAGTAACTGACACTTTCACTTTCACACTGTACAGTGAGCTAATCCAGTTCGTGGAAAATGGTTCAGATGGTCTCATGATCTTATTAAGTCACTATTAATCTCTAAAAATGAAGTGAGCAAATTTTAGGATCGCAGACATCTACCTTAACTGAAACTAGGTGAACTGAACAAACCCCTTCTTGACACTAGCACTCTAGCAAAAAACTATTTGCAATTAAAAAAGATCCACCATCTCCAAAGAGATCACGAAAGGAAGAGAAGTACATAACCCTTATGTGTTTGGATTTTAATACTTCACATAGCACTTTATTATTAACAAATAGCTTTTATGTATATAATTTTTTTTAAAAACCCATAAAGCTCTGTGAGGCAAATATAACCTTTATTTTACAGGTGAGAAAATCAAACTCATAGATGTTGAATGATATGCCCAAGCTTGCATAGCCAGAAAACAGTTCACAGATCAGAACCTGGTCATTCCAATTTAAGTATTCAAAAAAAGTGTGGACAATAAAGGAAAGGATTACAACTTCCATTAATTCCAATAATTATCTTTTTATGTCTTCTTTCCATCCCCTTTCTTCACAGACTGTGATCACTGGACTATCTTTTCATTTTTTCACTTGACATTGTATCACATGCATTTATCATGACTACTAACCTTCATACAGATGACTTAATGACTGCACAATACTGTATGAATTACTGCAGTCACAAGAAAACTATGGGGGACGGTGCTACTCTATAGAACCAAAGACAAATAAAAAGGTAGTTATTTCACCAATCCTATTATTTGATAGGTTTTTTTTTTTTATTTTTCCATTATAAGTAGAGTTAAGATGAAAAGTCTCTTCTTTATGGCTCATAAGTTGCAGGATGGTCGTTAAAGGAAAAGCAACCCCTTCCTCCAGAAATACTTTTTTCCCTTTCATAGTGCTTTTGAATTACTGTCTCTACATTTAATTCTGCACCCATAACCTTTCTGTACTTAATCATTAAGAAGAAAACATGTGTGAATGAAAATATTTTTACATTTTATTCCCTACTGCTTGCAAAGATAATTGTCTCACACAGGACAAGTGTACCCTATTGAGGAAGAGCCAAAGCCTTCTTAGAAGCACGGATGAAATCAACTGGGATTGAGCAAGATAGTAACACAGTCTATGTTTCCTTTTATTTGGGTCTCAAAGGACCATTTAGTCTCCTACTTGCCTCAAAACACAATCATACTATAGCCACATGGCACAAACTAAAAGGGCGATCTGGAAATTGACTGATTTATCTGGAAAAGCATCAGCTCTCCATTTCAGTGTATGCCATGATGACACAGTCTAAATCAAATTTTAAACAAACATAATCATAGCCATTCTCTTGGCCAAATTCTAGGGGGTGCAGGGGGGGGAGCCTTAAGAATTCCAAGTGGAAGGAAGTCTTTGCAGATCCCGAGGGACCTATATGTTGCTTTTAATTTAGAGTAGTGTCAAAATACGTTTCTCCAAGGGCCAAGAGAGAAGAATTATGCAACTGAACGAGATGTTGCCATATTAAGCTCTGAGCTGATGGCTCTCAGTTTTAGGCAATTCCCAGCCAATGTTCTCATCATTTTGGATCCTTCACCCTCCCCACGGCGTCTCCGGGTTGGAAAGCACATTAGAGGTCATCTAGCTCCAACAATCATCACCCACGTCTAAAGTCCACTGATAAGGCAGGCCTGGAAACAGCATGAACGCTTCCAGCAGGGTGAAAAAATATTTGGTCATTTCTTCCTCACTCCCAGAGTCTTTGGCCCAGACCTGTGTAGGTACAGGTCCCCGGAGAGAAGCCCTCCGTCCAGACAGCGTCACTTACCCATGGAGAGCCGGGAGCGGCACTGCCCGGTCATGGGGCTGTACTCCTGGCTTTCGTCAGCGCACACACACAGGAAGGACCCTTCTACATTTTCACAGAAGGCTTCACCACACACGCCACTGAGCAGCTCACATTCGTTCACATCTGGAAAAGGGAGCACAGATCAAGTCAGACGTGTTCCTCACTCCTGACCACGCTTTGTTTTACCAGCTGTGCCATGACTAGTGGTGTCTGCTGGAACAAGGTGACTCCCCCCACCCCGGGAACAATCAAACCCTTCAGCTTTTGCAGGGAAGGGGCTCCCAGAGGCAGGGCTGCAAGCTTTGGTTTGTGTGACAGGACAATGAAAACACAAAGCAAGGCTTGCAAACTCCTATTCTGGTTTTAAGGAACAATTCAAAACTGTACAGCAAGCACTGTCTGTACACTTTGTTTAATTTTCACTTCCCTGACTTTTTGACATAATGGGGTCTTAAATAACCAGGTACTTCTGTCTCAGTTTTATATTCGAGGAAAATTAGCAGCACTGGCACTTCAGAAACTGCCAAATTCTTGAAATGCATTTTTAGAAATTGTTTACAATCCACTCACATATCTAAAGATATAGTTCCCTAGCAGCCAAAATGTTCATAACTTGACAATCAGAATTCAGGTTGGGTATCTCTTTGGGAAATGAAGGAAAAACCCCTGTAAGTAGTTACTGGGTTACATTGATCATTGGCAGGAAGCAAATTGGTCCAGTAACTTCTGATATTACCATCCCTTTAAAATTTCTGTTGGTGTTCCACAGTGTAATTTCTACTTCTGCTAGATATTTTTATTTTTACTTAAATATACTTACCTAAAACACTAAAAATTCACAGCTGAGTCCATTTTATTCAACAGTAAGGAAGTACATAGCCATAAAGAAAGGCTATTTTTATGTTTGCCCTTGTCCAATACTACTTTTTATCTTTTCTCCTCTGAAGAAATATTATTAATGAGTGCCCACTAAACAATGTACCTGACTTGACATCTGAAATGTTCATGTATTTTATGCATTAAACATGATTAAATGTGTATAAACATCGGCTTTCATGAGCACACTCTAAGATGGTTTATAGAAAGTTAAAAATTTGAGCAATTATCCAAATCATTCAGGGAAAAAATACTATTTTCACCTGCAATACCCAATTACTTGGACAAAAAGTTTATCTCTATTGACTTATTTGGATAATTACCCCAGTTTTCCATTTCATTTTGTATATAAACGGATATAAATCCAATAAGCTGAGTTTTGCTATGAAAAGATATTATGACAAAGTAAAGCAGAGAGTTGGTATGTTTAATCAACCTGGACAGTCATAATTTAGACCAGAAAAATTGACTTTAGAAATTTGCCAGTTTGCATTTATCAATTTTAGGTAACTGTCAAACGGAATTTTCTACTTTCTAACTTGTATTATTTCCATAGCTATTGAAATCTTTCCTACCGGATGGTATTCATTCAATCAAAAAATACTTTCTAGTTGACTTCTATGGTTCAGACTGGGGAGACAATGACAATGTAGGAAGCCTTCAGGGAGCTCCTGCCAACTCCTGCCTTCATAGAGCTTAATGTCAAGTCATACAGGCCAGGATAAGTGCTAGGGATGAAAGTGCAGAGCACGACGACAGCATGGACAGTGGACCTTAAGTGCAGTGGTGGGTTAAGGAGGTAATACTGGAACCAAGCTCCATCTGAAGGATGAGCAGATAAGAAGGGTAAGCAGCCAGGATCCAAGCAGCGGGAACAGAGTGGCCAAGGTCCCAGAGGGCTGATTCATCTCTTAAACCCTGAAGAACACCAGTGTGCTGAGGTACATGTAAGAGGTGCTCAGTTAATATTTTTCCAAGAGAACAAACAGACAAATATAACAACATGTGTAAGTCTATTAACAAGATAACAGATATTCCTTCTCTATAGGTGGTTATGTTGTGGGTCGAAATGAAACACTGACGTGGATTTGGTGCACTCATCTGCCTGGTTAGAAATGAACGTTAACCAAGGGCTCAGAAGCTAAGTGGAGTCAGTGGTTTGACATCTGATACCGCAGTAGGTAACAGTTAAAATTTACTGAGCACCTACAATGGGCCAAACATTAGGCCCAGTCAGGAGAGACAGAGACAGACAGACAGACAATGTTCTCAATCACATGGAGCTTGGAAAAGGCAGCTGCAGGCAGCACATACATGATTGATTTATTGCACAAAAGGATTTAAGTATTACAATAGAATTTGCTCAAGGTATTTGGGAAGCAGAAGGAAGGATCATAGCTCAGCTGGAGGGTGAGAAGTGGAACAGGAATGGTCCCTGGGAGAAGATGACATTGAACTTCTGGCTTCAGGGGCTTCAGGAATCAATGAGATGGACTGAGGCTCAGGGAAGGGGAGGCCAGGAGGTTATTCTCAGCAAAAGGAGCAAACAGCAGCCTAATCGCTTCCCAGCTACGTGAACAATCATAAGCAGTTTTATGCTGCAGGAACATAACTGGTGAGGAAGTACGCGGTGAGCCTGAGAATGTAAGTGAGGGCCAGACCACAGGACCTATTAAGTCGACATATTTAGTGAATGGCAGATGGTTTTTACCACTGTAATTTAGTGCATAGGAAACTACAGCAGGAATTGGAACAAGTGATTACAACAATGTTACCTTAAAAGTGGTTACTATTCAAGTGATTTTATTGTTAAATTTCCAAACCGATTTTTGTTTTCCCAGGTCAATCTGGATGGGAAATGAACTGCTGCTTTCATTGCAAATTTCCAAACTAAAATGTTGCCGACTCATCCTCAGCTGTCATCTGCCATGTAATGACCAGAGGCAATTTTTCTTAATTAAGAATAAAGAGAAAGCCTTGTTATCTGTGAAGTTATGAATTAAATAACTTCTTTCCCATTTACTTGCTCTAGTTGCAAGTATGCCTCATGATGAATTTGACTTAAAGAAATCATGGCTGGTCAGAACATGACATAGGAAGTGGCTTCTTTTACGTGAGCATGTGATGGACCATATTCTAGGACATCTGATGGTCCTAGATTCCTTCCAGCTCTGACAATCTCAGAACAGATGGAAGAACTATGCACAAGCCAAAGCATCATTTTACGGGTGTCATTCGTGGAAACAGAAACTCCTGCCAACACGTTTCCTTAAATGCATTGCCTAAGGGAGGTACATTTTGGAGACAGACAAGCTCTACCACACACCAGACTCTATTTCCTGTGCGGGAGGGACTGGAGCGTTCCGCATACCCAGCTAAGAGTTTAAACAGATGCTCTTTTCAATATACATTTAAATCCAAAGTTACGCTTCTCTATTTCGTAACATCCCTAACCATTTCAGAAGCTGCGGGGTCACTGTGCACCTCTCCAAACCATACGACGAGATCAGATCATGATGTCATTCTGCCCAGTTACCTTGCTTCCATCTCTCCTGTGGTTGATGATTTTGATTTCTTCTTGATAGAGAGATGTCTAGAGAAAAAAAAATCTAAGAACTCACCCACACACCCTTGCCCATCCTGTGGGGCCTGAAAGCCCTGATAACAGAGGCAGCGGAAGGAGCCAGCCGTATTGTCACAAAACCCGTGACTGTCACAAATAGTGTTGTTTACACATTCATCAATATCTGCAAAAAAGACATTGACCATGAGACACAAAACACAGACAAACACTAGATATTAATGGAGAGACAGAGGTGCTCAATTAGAGACACCCCGATTAGTATGAGATGATCATGTTTACACAGAATGAACTTCTAAAACATTTTATATATAAATAAAATGTTTTGATGAACATATCTCAACAGACAAAATATTGGGTTCGATGAGAAAGAAAACATTTACTTCTCCTCAGGAAATGTTTTGAAACTGAAATGACTGCTACACTTGCCCCAGTCCATGTTTTCTAAATATTTTCGATTTCTTCATTTCCAAGGAGAGGATATTCCTACAGTGGAAATACGTGCAAGTATTGTCACCTTTTTTTTTTTTTTTTAATTGTTGTAAATACTAATAGTTCTATCTGGCAAATTGGCAGCTGAAATCATTGGCCTGCTTGAGCAACGATTTATTCAGTTCGAGAGATAATGAATGGGCAGAGGAACCTAGCAGGCTACAGTCCATGGGGTCACGAAGAGTTGGATACGACTCAGCAACTGAGCACAAACGCTTGGTCAAGTTTAAATAGCATTCCCACGAAGGGAAGGGGGCGGGAGTAGAGGGAGGGAGAGGGGGAGAATCTGATAAGTTCAGCAGTGTAGCCAGCCAGTCCCTGTTACTCCAGAGGAAAGACTTTATTCACAGGGAACCATTTCCTGTCACCAATTTATAGCCACTCAGATCCTAAATGTCACTGCTGCTCCAACTGATTAGCCAGTGGCCAACTTGTAAGTTCACTTTGTCCTCTATAAACCTGATGACAGTGGTCCTGTGCTTTCTATCTCCCGTTAATAAAAGTGTTCTCGTAAAAATGAAGTCTCAGTTTTAAAGTCACAGATGGACTTTTCAATACAGTTCTTTATCCTCAGCTGCGCTACTCACTGCCCTCTCCAGCCTCCCATCCCCAGCACTTCCATCTTCCTTGTTTATGGCCACACTGCACAGTGCAACTGCCAGGCTCTCTGTCCTCTCTGCCTCTTGACCAAACAGGTCCCCAATACATTTTTTTTTTTTTGAGAAACAATCAAGAGAACATGCAATTATTGCATCCAAATACATGTGAACAAGATTTCATGTTTATGTCCAAATAACAATGAGGTAACAAATGATAAAGAACATGACAAGTGAAATCACACTCGACAGAATTCAGTTTGAGCAAGTTTATATGAATAAAGTTAAGTTTTCCTAAAACTTCAAACACTGAGTCAGAAATTTTTCAAGAAAAGATGCACGCAGTGATATTCAGCAGCTCCCTCACGTCTCTTCCTAACTGTCCAACACTATCAAGCGTAAACTTCAGAGACAGTCTCACTTTTGAACTGTAAAATATAAGTGACTATAAAACTTTCTTAATTTTCTCAAAACGGCATCCCTTCTCCTTAAGGCTGGGCCCTCTCTCCATGCCTACCAGTCACCTCTTCCTCTGGTCCCACCTGCTCATCCTTCTCCTGCATCTTCAACGATTCCTCCCTGGCTCCTTCCCTCACTGCTTTCAAAAATGTCACAGTCTCTCAGAAAAGCTTTCATTCAACCACAATGTCCCCTACTGTGCTTTTTCCATTTCTTCTATCCTTGCAAAATGTATCAAAAGAACTATCTATGCTCACTGCTTTTATCTCCTAGTATACCTCATCAGTAAAAAGGAAACAATAACAATACTAGTAACGTTAATACTACTAGTATGTTTCTAGAATTACTATGATAATTTACAAAATTAAAATGCACAAGGTGCATAAAACACTGCCTACCATATAACTTAGGAAATGTACATGTTACTATTACTCTAATAATTATTACTCCTCTTCTTACTCTTCCCTTACTGACCTACACTCTGTCTTTCTAACTCTTAATCCTTTGAGAAAAACCATCAGCAGCCAACCTATCATTAAATTCAATGCTCATTTTCTAGCCAGTCATTATCATGTCTGGTCACCTTTCTCCTTAAACTCCCTTTTCACGACCCCTGACAGAGGATTATTCTCATTCTACCTTTAACTTCCCAGGCTCACTGAGCCTCACTCTTTCTCAGCCTGAAGGTGGTGCCTGCCAGGGCTCAGGCCGGCCCTCCCTGTGACCTACTTTATTCCCCAAAACTCTCTTCTCCTCTGCTCTTCACCCTCTCCACAGACTTCACAGTGGCATGAATCCAGTCCTGGTCTCTGGCCAAGATCCTTCTTATTCTTGATCATTCCCATTTCATCTTCTGTTAGCATCTCAAATTCACTATTCACTATCTTCCTTCTAAACCCCACTTCCTGACTGTCCTGAGCAATCTCTCTGACCTCTACCCTTTTTTTAAACCTCTACATCTTACCCCAACTCGAATGGAAAAACTCAACGAAATGATTTCACATCTTAAAAAAAAAAAAAGTGAATCTTCCTTGCAGCATCTAACACAAAGAAGACACTTATTAAATCTGTCCTGATGGATTTTCAATGTCAGCATCAGGCTGGGATCACAACTGATTTACTAGTCATAACCAGGAGAGACGGAATTGCACTGTGTCATCAAGTCACTTCACACTGGCCACTGCTCATTTTAGACTTCCTGAAATGGGCATTTGTTGAAGAGATTACGTTATTCACTGAACCACAGGACTTAAGGGCTGGAAAGAAACTCAGAAGTGCTTTAATTACCATTTGCATGCTGATGGTTTCCCAATCTCTCTCAAGAGTCTGTCCTTCAGAACCCTTTATCTAATATCTATTGGACACAGTCATAGTAAATGAACTCCCTACTGCTCTCCCCCTTCAGCTCACCTCCATTTCTCTTGTATTTCTGCCTCCTGAGAGCCCAAGCTGTCACCCCAGCCAGGAACCTTGGTGTCAATTCTTCCTTCTCTCCTACTCCTTGTCCCTTCCGAATCCTACCCTCTTATCTTTCCTGGTATTTCTCATCCCCCTAATTGGTTTCTTTATCTCCAGTTTTGTCTGCCTCCCTCAAATCCATTCCCCAGGGATTTCCCTGGTAGTCCAGTGGCTCAGACTCTGCTCTTCCAATGCAGGGAGCCTAGGTTTGATCCCTGGTCGGGGAACTATATCCCACATGCAGTAACTAAGATCTCACATGCTGCAACTAAAGATCCTGCCTGCCACAGCTAAGACCCAGCACAACCAAATTAATTAATTAAATTAATTTGAAAAAAATCCATTCTCCACCAAACTGCAAACCAGCCAGGGATATTCCCTCACTCAGAATGTTCTATACCATTTTGAGGCTAGAGAATACAGACCACTATCTATAGCAGAGTACCGTTCATCATCAGGCGTCTGGCTACACATCTGGCCATAGTTCTTAGCTAACTTCTTTCCTAACTCATGCTTCAGCTCTGTGAGCATAAGTACTAGAGTTCTTTGAAAGCCCTATAGTCTTCAATTTCTCACTGACTTTGTGCACACACCTTAATCCACTAGAAATTCTCCCCTCTGCCCACTTTGCTCAGAAACTCTCCCTGGTCCCTGGTCAGCCCAAGAGATACCTCCTCTGTGGCAGATTTCAGGGCCCATCCTTTGTGCTCCCAGAGTATGTGGGGACACTATAGTGCTTAACAGGGCTACTTCTGGGGGTAGAGAACCTTCAACTCAACCTCGCCAGCAGCTTATTCCCTTCTAAAATGGGACAGTGGACAGTAAAGGATGAGGAAGGGAAAATGGCGCCTAGAAAAGCGCCTAAAAAAGCCGGTGGCTTTCAGTCCAGACACTTGAAGTAAAATCTCTTGCTTTCCTTTTTATTATTTCTTTTATTCATTCAAGATGATGATTTCTTGTTAATGACAGTCAGCTCAAGGACTGAATAACTGACCTTAAGGTGAACAAGTTCTGCATTGGTAATGAATTACTGGACGTCTTGCAGTCTCAGATTTACTGTAATAGTGATTAACAGAGAAAGTTCAGATGAGCAATATTTTGGACTTCAATGAATAGGAAAAAATAACCTAAAATGCCTGGAGACCAGCTCTTCAACAACTAATATTTTATGAAAATGATATACTCTAGCTCTCTGCAGTTTCATGCTTTCAACAATGAGGTGAGGTAATAGCTTAATAAGAGGATGTTTGTTTCATGTCTCTGACTAATGATCTATATTTAAAAGCCCCATTATTTCATTAGAATTTTCTTTGATGACAAGATATTTTTCCACTGTTAGTCCTATCTATAAACAGATTCATAAGAACTGCCACATTGAAGATTAACTCTAAGGCTAAAGGTTAAGAAAATGTATTATACTAGAATAAAAGCCTGACCAAGATGCATACTTTAGTCCGCTTTTGCTGAAACTGAACTTTGAATATGAAATTAAATTTTGAATGATTCAAATATCACAGATTTTCTTTTTGCTTAATGAAGGATGACTCTAGTAAGTTACTAAAAGAATTCTGCTTAGGCATTTGTAAAAGTCATATATGATATTGTCTATCACCAGCCACAATGTCTACCGAGTGATACAGGAGTAGCTGTTCAGCGATCTCTCAGCTGACAACCCAGATGAAGCTGATACATCAGTGTAAGCACTGATTTCTCATGTGCATTTTTGCTATTTATATTTTACTAAGCAAGGCAGATATAAACATTACCATTTCAATGAAAATGAATTCAAAAGAATTATGCAGATGAAGGAAAGCAGATCATTGATGTGAATTCTCCAACAACAAGATTACCCAAAGGTCAGAAAGTGAAACAGAGCATAATCCTGGGCAAATGCAACTGCCAGGGGCTCATTTTTAAAGGAGCAGCATTGCCAGTGACCATACACTTTGAGGACCTTAACCATTGCCCTACTTGGTAGACCAATGATTCTTGTCTGTATGCTTTTTTTTTTTTTTTTTTTGGTGTATAATTGCTTTACAATGTTGTGTTAGTTTCTGCTTTATATCAAAGTGAATCGGCTATATGTATACATACACCTGCCCCCTCCTCATGAGCCTCCCTTCCCTCTCTACTTAGTCCATTTTCTCAATGGACCAAAGGCTTTTCAAAACCTACTGATTGTTACTAGGGATTCTACACAGAAGAGCAGAACTGCAACCTTTTACTGTCCTTCAACTCTCACTTAGGTAAAGTGAGCTATGAAATAAGATAAAAGTAAAGAGAGGAGACGTGATTTTCTAAAAGGGGCTGAAGTCAGGTAACCCTTATTTACTAATAAAGGAATTACAACTGTGTTCAAAGACCTCAACAGTAAAATACATAAGACATCAATGATGCACCAAATATTTTGTATTATAGACACAACAGTCTAAGTACATGGGGATAAGGGGTATTTGTATATTTGGTCAATAAAATGATGTGGCTTTCTTTGTTTCAGACATACTCTTCCATTTTTTGTTTTGAATTAACAAGTCTTTTTGTTATTTTCTTAACATCTCCTACCTTTGCTTTGTCGATTTTCCTTTTTCTTATTCCAAGCAGGACATATCCACCTATTCAAGGAAGGAGCTCTCTGACAAGCCTTCTTTCTGCTGCCAGGGCTCTTGAGAGAGGGGGATGATGGGAATGGGGTGTCATTTTTGGTAAGGGACAACTCACAGGAAAATCTCCACAGCCCTTGTATGGTTGGAAAAAAGAAGCCTTCCTGTCATCAGAGTATTTTTAGATGAATGAAAAGGTTCATCTCAATTTGAAGAGGCTTTGAAGATTACCTGGTTCGATTTCTTCATTTTAAGAACCAGAAAGCTGAAACCTACAAAGGAGAAGTAACTTGCCTCAAGGTTACCCAGTCAATCAGTGGTAGAGTCAACAAAGAAGCAGTGCCTAGTGAAGGAACAATCTTCTGAATCTAAGCTTGTGACAGTACCTACCACATCTTATCTCCCACCATGGTGATGGTTATTGAAGGTCATCTGAGAGAATGAACAGAATTAACTCAAATGTGAGCCCATCAAGTACCCTGGGACGTATGCACTTCAAAGATGCAAGTCAGAAAACACACTCCTTGACTTACCACTTACTGACTTGCAATTTAATCAAGTACCCTCCTCTTGTCCTTTAGCAAGGCCTTAACATCCAGTATCATCGTACCTGAAATCTAAAGATCTGAGGTACTGGAGGTGCTGAAGATGCTGTTTTTCTAGGCGACCCTTGCAAAGAAAGACCTGTCAAGCACCAAGGGTGTGTAAGCCACAGAATGTCCCAGGGCCATGTCTAGCGTTGGTGCTCTTTGGATCTCTCTGTAAGATGGAATGACCCAGTGTTTCAGCCCAAGGATTCCTGACCAACTGAATGGGTTAAATATTTGGCACTAGAATATTAGGAGAACAGAGCCACAGAAAGGGGGCTTACACTAGAAGGGAGTGCATGGCTCCTCCCATGAGGAGCCCTCATACCCTTTACTGAAAGGAACAGAAGCAGGCAAGGAGACAGCAAACCCCAGCCAAGAAGTGGGACTGAACAATGTTAAACCAGCTGAACAGATGCCCAAAGGAATTTCAAATGGCATGGCTGATGGCCCAAAAGAGATTACGGTCTCCCTCACAGCACAGGAGAGAAGCCAGGATTAAACAGAAGATGAGCGCAGGCCGAAAGAAAAAAAAAATACAATTTAGCCAATAGGAAATTAAAAACTGGATTTGGAGACGATCCAGACAACACAATAGGATATGGAAAGCGCCTTTTTAAAAAAAAAAAAAGGTCCACTGAAGTCTGGCAGCATCAACAAGGCTGAAGAATATGGGCCTTATGTGTTATGGAAAATTACTTTGTTCTGGGAAATGGGGATGAGCCAGAAAACAGCAGACATCATCTTTGTGCAGAGTGTGACTGCCATGCTGCTGCCGGACAGATGAGTCGGGGAGAAAACCTGAGGGCCATGATGGTCACAAGCATGTTTTGAAAGCCAGCAGCCTAAAGATCAGCAATGAGAAATGACAGAAGTAGAGCAAGTTATTTCAAATCCAACTTTCTAGCTCCCAAATTCTGGAAAACAAGGCTGGCCAATGAAAGGTCAACTTTTTTTTCCCAGCCTTCAAATGCATTACTTTAAAACAGATTTCACTTAAATCATTCTTTTAAAATTACCCAGAGCAGCCTCCCAACTGATTATCTGAGAATAGCTAGAAATTCCCAAGAAACAAAACCAAAAATTTGCTCTGATTTTAATCAATCAATACATGGATAACAGATTAACCAGTCAGAGTTAAACACAGACTAATGGAAAAGCACCCTAAAATCACAATCATCACCATCCCAGTCAACATATCCAACGACATAGGATTCATCCTTGATCACCTCCCAAAGTACAAGCATTGAGCTCCTTTGATTTTCTCTTCCGTTCATCTCCAAGCTCTCCCCTCTTCTCCAATCTTACTCAGGGCCTCCTCACTATCATTTGAATTCCTGCAAAGGCGTGCCAATGGGGTTTGTGCTCTCAGCCACTCACTACAACTCCAAACCCATCCTCCACAATGAGACAATGATTAACCTACTGAAATGGCCCAGTTGGTAAAGAATCCACCTGCAATGCAGGAGACACTGGTTTGATTCCTGGGTTGGGAAGATCTGCTGGAGAAGGGATAGGCTACCCACTCCAGTAGCCTTTGTGGCTCAGCTGGTAAAGAATCTGCCTAGAATGCAGGAGACCTGGGTTCAATCCCTAGGTTGGGAAGATCCCCTGGAGAACGGAAAGGCTACCCACTCCAGTATTTGGGCCTGGAGAATTCCATGGACTGTATAGTATCAGTTCAGTTCAGTCACTGTCATGTCTGACTCTTTGGGACACTAAAGACTGCAGCACGCCAGGCCTCCCTGTCCCTTACCAACTCCCGGAGTTTACTCAAACTCACGTCCATTGAGTCAGTGATGCCATCCAACCATCTTATCCTCTGTTGTCCCCTTCTCCTCCTGCCCTCAATCTTTCCCAGCATCAGGGTCTTTTCCAATGAGTCAGCTCTTCACATCAGGCCAAACTATTGGAGTTTCAGCTTCAACAACAGTCCTTCCAATGAATATTCAGGACTGATTTCCTTTAGGATGGACTGGTTGGATCTCCTTGCAGTCCAAGGGACTCTCAAGAGTCTTCTCCGACACCACAGTTCAAAAGCATCAATTCTTCAGCGCTCAGCTTTCTTTATAGTCCACTCTCACATCTACACGTGACTACTGGAAAAACCATAGCCTTGACTAGATGGACCTTTGTTGGCAAAGTAATGTCTGCTTTTCCATAGGCTGTCTAGGTTGGTCATAACTTTTCTTCCAAGGAGTAAGCGTCTTTTTTATTTCATGGCTGCAATCACCATCTGCAGTGATTTTGGAGCCTATATAGTCTATGGGGTTGTGAAGAGTCAGACACAACTGAGTGACTTTCACTTTCACTTTTAAAGCCCCTTCAGGTTTTCTCCAGGGATAATAGTACAAAGGCCCTTGCCACATGGCCTCTGGAACTCATCCATATTCAACTCTCTGTTTATTTGCTTTTCTAGCTGACCCCTCTGCTTCTGTATCTTCTACTGCCCTCTTTCCCTGTCTACTGGATCATTCCCTCAGGATCTGTTGATAAAATTTCATGCTATCATCCTAAATAGGGCCTCAGGACACACACAATCCCTTCAGCTAGAGCCACATTTCTCAGTCCTTTTAACAGCCAAGATTCTGGACTATTCTGCTTGTTCTCATTTGCTCTTGGGTGGCTCCAGTATTTAGGACTCCACCAAAATGGCCCTTGATAAGGTCATCATTTTGTAAAATCCAAAGGAATTTGTGCCAGTACCATACTGTCTTGATGACTGTAGCTTTGTAGTAGAGCCTGAAGTCAGGAAGGTTGATTCTTCCAGTTCCATTCTTTTTTCTCAAGATTGTTTTGGCTATATGAGGTCTTTTGTGTTTCCATACAAGTTGTGAAATTATTTGTTCTAGTTCTGTGAAAAATACCATTGGTAGTTTGATATGGATTGCACTGAATCTATAGATTGCTTTGGGTAGTATACTCATTTTCACTATATTGATTCTTCCAATCCAAGAACATGGTATATTTCTCCATCTATTTGTGTCATCTTTGATTTATTTCCTCAGTGTTTTATAGTTTTCTATATACAGGTCTTTATAGATCAATGGAACGAAACAGAAAGTCCAGAGATAAATCCACACGCTTATGGACACCTTATCTTTGACAAAAGAGGCAAAAATACACAATAGAGAAAAGACAGCCTCTTCAACAAGTGGTGCTGGGAAAACTGGTCAACTACATGTAAAAGAATAAAACTACAACACTTTCTAACACCATACACAAAGATAAACTCAAAATGGATTACAGATCTAAATGTAAGACCAGAAACTATAAAACTCTTAGAGGAAAACATAGGCAGAACACTCTGTGACATAAATCACAGCAAGATCCTCTATGACCCACCTTCCAGAGTAATGGAAATAGAAACAAAAATAAACAAATGAGGCCTAATTAAACTTAAAAGCTTTTGCACAATGAAGGAAACTATAAGTAAGGTAAAAAGACAACTCTCAGAATGGGAGAAAATAACAGCAAATGAAATAACTAACAGAGAATTAATCTCCAAAATATACAAGTAGCTCATGCAGCTCAATACCAGAAAAACAAACAACCCAAACAAAAAGTGGGCAAGGGACCCAAACAGACATTTCTCCAAAGAAAACATACAGATGGCTAATAAACACATGAAAAGATGCTCAATGTCACTCATTATTAGAGAAATGCCAATCAAAACCACAACGAGGTATCATCTCACACAGGTCAGAATGGCCATCATCAAAAAGTCTACAAACAATAAATGCTGGAGAGGGTGTGGAGAAAAGAGAACCCTCTTACACTGTTGGTGGGAATGCAAACTGGTACAGCAACTATGGAGAATAGTGTGGAGATTCCTTTAAAAACTAGAAATAGAACTGCCATTATGAACCAGCAATCTCTGCTGGGCATAAACCCCAAGTAAATCAGAACTGAAAGAGACTTGTGTACCCCAACGTTCACTGCGGCACTGTTTACAAAGCTAGGACATGGAAGCAACCTAGATGTCCTTTGGCAGATGAATGGATAAGGAAGTTGTGGTACATACACACAATGGTATATTACTTAGCTATAAAAAGGAATACATTTGAATCAGTTCTATGAGGTAGATGAAACTAGAGCCTCTTATATAGAGTGAAATAAGTCAGAAAGAGAAAGACAAATACTGTATATTAACACATACATATGTAAGGAGATCCAACTAGTCCATTCTAAAGGAGATCAGTCCTGGGTGTTCATTGGAAGGACTGATGCTAAAGCTAAAACTCCAATACTTTGGCCACCTCATGTGAAGAGTTGACTCATTGGAAAACACTCTGATGCTGGGAGGGATTGGGGGGCAGGAGGAGAAGGGGATGACAGAGGATTAGATGGCTAGATGGCATCACTGACTCGATGGACATGAGTTTGAGTGAACTCCAGGAGTTGGTGATGGACAGGGAGGCCTGGCATGTATGATTCATGGAGTTGCAAAGAGTCGGACACGACTGAGCGACTGAACTGAACTGAACTGAACTGATGGACTTGAGAAAGATGGTAATGACTATCCTATATGCAGGGCAGCAAAGGAGACACAGATGTAAAACACAGATTTTTGAACTCAGTGGGAGAAGGCAAGGGTGGGATGATTTGAGAGAACAGCATTGAAACATATACATTACCATATGTAGGCAGATGACCAGTGCAAGTTTGATGCATGAAGCAGGGCACTCAAAGTCTGTACTCTGGGACAACCCAGAGGAATACGGGGAGAGAGGGATGTGGGAGGAGGTGTTCGGGATGGGGGGACACATGTATACCCATGGCTGATCCATGCTTATGTATGGCAAAAAAACATCACACTCAGTGGTATTTAATGCACTTGACAACTCTCCTCTTCTTAAAGTACTCTCTTCTGTTAGATTTCACGGTCCTATATGCTCCTGGGTTTTCTCTGGACACATTTCCACAGTCTTTCTCTCTTACTTGACCCCAAACTATGTTTCTCAGGACTTAGTCCTAGGCCTTCTTTTCTTCTCATTCCATGGTCTCTCTTGATGGCCTCATCCATTCTAATAGCTTCAAACACCATCTATATCTGAGGATTTCAATTCAAATCTCCAAGAAAGACCTTCTATTCTAAACATCAGATCTAACTTGATCCAATTGCCTGACTGTCACACCCACATGGATATCCAAGGGCAACTCTAATTCAGTACACCCAAATGATACTTTCGATATTAAAATTTTCCCTTCATCTTTCACCATGTGAAGAAATAGTGCCACCAAATATCTACTTGTTACCTCCAGAACCAGGGATCTATCCTCAATATTCCATTTCCTCCTTCCCCTCATCCAAGCCAACACTATGGTCTAATCCAGTACCAGGGTCTATGTCCAAAGCATTTGATTTGTTCATTTCTTTCCATAACACTGTTACTGCTCTAGTCTGAGCTACCAATATGGCTGGTGGGAACAACATCTAAGAATATGCCCTTGCTTTTCTCTTGCCCTTTTAATCCCATTTCCAAACAGTACCCTGGGCAACATACAGTTTAAAAACATAGAGTATTGAATAACATCAAACCCAAGAGTTTACTTTATATACCCCCAAAACATAAAAGAGCTTTGCAAATTCAATTATTTCCTAGTGTTTATTTTTAAACAAATCACATCAACTGAAAGAAACATTCCTATATTAAAATGTGAAAAAAACACACATCTTATAAATTATGGAATATTATCACAGTCCCACTTAAAATCTGCTAGTATGTTTCAGCTATTCTTAGAATGATATTCAAACTCGTAATGTTTCCTGTGAGGCTTTGTACATTCCATCCCTGACTCTTCAGTCTATCCCTCACTATGCCTCCCTCCAAGCACCAGGCTTTGGTCATTCTCACTTCCCTGAAAGCTCCTAGTACTTTCCTGCCTCGGAGCCTTTGCCCTTCCTACAACTCCACCCAACCACACTCTTCCACAGGTAACTCACTTCTCAGGGCTCAGCTCAAATACCCTGTCTTATGAGGCCTTCAGGTGAAATGAATGAGCTTTCCCTCCTCTCATTGACTAGACTGTTCTTTCCCTTGCAGCAGCTTAATGATATGTGGTCATGTGTTTTTTGAAACACTTATTTGAGTATTTACTGCTTGCGTCCTGCGCATGCATTTCCTAGAGGGCAGAGACCGTGTCTGTTTTGCTAATCACTGTGTGTCCATAGCCTTGAACAACGTCTGGCACATAGTAGGTGTGTAATGGCAACGTTAAACATAATACCGTTTAATACAAAAGCAAGCAAGCCTTTCACAATCTAGCCTTTGTTGACCTCTTCAGCTGTATCTCATGCATCACTTTATCCCCCATCTCACATATGCAACTGAGACAACTTACTAGTCCCAAAACCCATACAGTATTTCATGTCTCCAAGTCTTTGCTCATGGCGTTTTTCTGCCAAGACACACTCTTCTTCCTTTCCCCCTGCAGCTCTCAGGCCCTATTTTTCATCCAGATAATCTTCCTTTGCCCTCCAAGCTCTTCTAGACTCAGCTGGACCTTCTTGAGGGCATTTTGACCCAACCTTAAGTCAAAAATGTATCTACACACAGGCTCTTCCTGCCCCTCACTAAACACTTAGGAAGATCTTAAGTAATGACATTAGTAACAAAATGCAGGGCTGAGCGCTCAAGGCCACAGCATAGGAGAAAGAACCACAGACACAACGGGGCTGGGCTAGAAAAAACACTCATGACCTAGCCAGTTCCCACGCCATCGGAGAACAACAGTCAAATTAAAGCTGCCCTGAAGACAGTTTGAAAAGCAGAATTTATAATGTAGGAATTTGTATTTGAAATTTTCAAATGCCAACTTAAAACACTCTTCTAGAATGAAGATAAAAGGACAAACTGAAGGGCAAGAAAACATTCACTTTCATATCTCAGCTATATGAAAGATTTAAATACAAAAAAAAAGCCCACAAAGATTAAAATACTATAAGAAATATAAATATACAATTGTTCACAACAGGACAGGGAAAATTACCAAGTAGAAAGCAACAAAAGAAATAACAGCATTATAAAATTAAAAGGCAAGTTAAAGAATGAGAAAAACATGTGTAAAGCACAGATAAATGATTATTATCCTTAGCACAGATAAATCAGAAAAACACCTCAGGTAGGTTAAAAAAAAAAAAAAAAACCAGAAAAAAAGGAGATAAATATAAAAGAAGTGAAAGTGAAAAGAAAGTGAAAGTGAAGTCGCTCAGTCATGTCCGACTCTTTGTGACTCCATGGACTGTAGCCTACCATGCTCCTCCAACCATGGGATTCTCCAGGCAAGAATACTGGAGTGGGTTGCCATTTTCTTCTTCAGGGGATCTTCCCAACCCAGGGATCGAACCTGGGTCTCCCGCATTGGAGGCAGATGCTTTAACCTCTGAGCCTCCAGGGAAGCAAATTAAATGAGATATTAAATTCATATCAAGTTCATATCAAATTAACAGAGGAAAATATGAATGTGAGTTTCTTTTTGGAGAGAGTGTTAGAAGACAGGAGGTCTCACTGGGTTCTGGTGGAAGCAGAAACTGGTACATTTCTGGAAAGCAAGGAGCTCACATATGTTGTTAAGACCAATAAAGCTGCTAATATTCTTTGATCTTGTAATTAAATGTCTTAGAATCTACTCCAGGGATAGGATAATTGATGAAAAGAAATATTTACATGCAAGTGTCTTCATAAAGCATTAAACAGCAGCAACAACAACAAAGGACAGAGTTTATACCTCCATAATTAGGGGCATATATTTAAAAATATAGGGTGTAATCATAGGATGGAACTATGCAAAAATTAAGAAGATATGAGTATCAGAAAAATAAAGATAAAAAGCATATGATCTTACTATAACATTTAAATATTGAAAACTATAAAAAAGAAATAGACCAAATAGTAACTGGTTGGTTGACAAATGTTTTTCTTTTCCACTTTTCATCATTTTCTAAGTTTTTCACAATAAACACATATTACTCTTAAGTTCTTTGTTTGCAATCAACTATCTGAAGATATGAAAGCAAAAAATATTCTACTTGAATATGTATCTTGGTATATTCTACATTCTAACAGCAATGAGTGAAGTAAAACTGTGCAAAAGTAGAATAGACTTTCATAAATATTCTAAAACTTAAAAAAAAGAAAAACTTGTAATGTTTAAATAATTCTTCCAGTTGAAAATTAAGAAACTGAATGTTGAATTTTAAAATAAACTGTTAAATTTTAAAATAAACTGTTTTGCTTGAAATGATAAAAAAATACTTCTTATGCTGATCATTATTAAGTTAGGAAATATTTTAAGTTATAAAACCACAGCAATTTTCAACAACCGCAGCTGCAATTGAAAACAATGCAGCAAACAAAAAAAATCTTTAGGTGCTTTTTAATCTAAACAAGTTTTTTTTTTTTTTTTTGGCATACAAAGCTATATTTATTTCCTTTCAAAATCTCTGGAGACCCTGCCATAAGTACAGTCTTCTGTACATGAATTCAGAGATTCTGTTGAATGAAAAATAAACACTTTGGAGCCAATCCCTTCCTCAAATATAAATGGTAAACTGCCAGCTATAAATATTTTCTCTCTGAAGATTTTACTTTTCTACTGTATACAGATAAGTACTGTATAGAATTTCACTTTCCATTATGTGAAAGTAGAACTTAGGCCAATATGCTTTGGATCCCAAACTTAACTTTTGGTGCATTTTATTTTCCTTTCATTCATTATTCAGTTTAAAAAATCATAGGAAAGCATTCTTTCAAAAACATATTTAAAAAACAGGGTTGGGAGTGATATAATAAAAAATACTCTAAAATGTAGAGGTAGGAAAGAAAGGAAAAGGAACAAAGAGATGAGACAAATGGAATACAGAGGTTGATACAGATTTGAATCTTCCAAATACCAGTAGTTAAATGTATACAAACTTAATTATATACATGAATTAGAAAAAAACTAGTATACCCTTCTTATAAGAGAAAGAACCTTTAACTATAAGAATACAGAAATATAGGAAAAGATACATTGTGTAAAATCTAATTGAAAGAAAGCACATGAAAGATACAGTCGATTTAAAGGTCAATAGATTTTAAGGTAAGATGCATTGATAGAAAAAGTGACACTTCAAAGAGATGAAAGGTTCGATCCACCAGGAAAATACACAAATTCTATATCTAATTCGACTGCCAGAAAATATATAAAACAAAATCCGGCAAAGTAAAATCAGAAACAGATAAATCTCCATAACAATGAAGATTATAAAATAACCCCTCAGTAAATTATGTAATAGGCAGACAAAAAACAGTGGAGTTATAGATGATATGAACAACACCATTTACAATGTATTACCACTGTGTAGTAGAGGTACTAGAAAGTATCAGGTAAGAAAAGGTGTAATTATTGAAAGAAAAATAAGACTAACTTTAAAATAGCTGAAGTAACACTTTTTCAGCTATAACATAATGGTTTATGTACAAAATCCAAAAGAATCTGAAGGTAAACTACTACAAATAAGTAAATTCAGTAATGTCATGGATACAAGGTCAATGTACAAAAATCAAATGTAGCTCTATACACTAGTAAACAATTACAAGGGTTAAAAAACACTCTAAATACCATTTACAACAGTATAAAAAATATTAAAAACCTCAGTATAAGTCTAAATACGTTGTGCAAGACTGTACACACAAAAACTGCAAGAAAACACCACAGTAAATGAAAGAAAATCTACACAAACAGAAGGATATGTCTTATTTGTGGACTGGAAGACTCAATATTGCAAAATAAGAAACTTCCCAGATTAACCTGTTGAGTCAATGCAATTCCAATCCAAATTCCTACAGTTTTGGTTTTTTGTTTGTTTTTCTGTTTTTTGGTGAAAATCAATAAGCTAATTATAAAACTTACATAGAAATGAAAAGAGCCAAGAATAGGCCTGACAATCTCAGTGAAGAACAAAATACTATAATTTAGAATTTACAGCACCATATATTTAAATTTACTATAAAGCTATATATATAAAGCTATACTATAAATTTATATATACATTTACTATAATTAAGACAGTATGCTACTGGTGCAAGCTGTGCATAGAATGAAGAAGGAGGAAATAATCCAATCTACATTTGAACACATGTTTCATGACAGAGTTACCATTGTAGATCAGTGGGAAAGGGGTATGCTTCTCAAACAGTGATGACCCAAATGGAAATCCATTTAAGAAAAAAAGTAAATCCTGACCTCTATCTCATACCATATGCAAAGATCAATTTCAGGGCAAGGACAATGTAAAATATAAAATAAAGCTTTCAGAAGAAAATATAAAAGAGTATCAAAGATTATAAACACAAAAAGTACTGATCTCAAAATAATCAAAATACTAGAAACTTCAAAATTAAGGTTCATCTGAAGTTACCATTGACAGGATTGTTGTATTTAGCATCTCCTTGGGAAGGGATGTGTTATACAGAAGCAGACAAATGAAACAATACTGAAAGAGCCAATGTAAAGGTATGAAAACTTGTTCTACATCAATCCTCACAAGAGAAATGCAAATTGACACCATGATGAGATCCCATTACTTAGCATGACTAATTGTTAAAAGGACTAACCATTCCAACTGTTGATAAAGATGTGGCACTGGAAGTCTCACACTTAGCTGGTAGCAGTGTAAATTAATACTCTGAAAAACTGGCTATGAAAATGAGACATACATATGATCTATGACCTATAAATTACATGTGTGCATGCTAAGTCACTTCAGTCATGTCCAGCTCTCTGTGACCTTACGGACTGTAGCCCTCCAGGCCCCTCTGTCCATGGGATTCTCCAGGCAAGAATACAGGAGTACACAACCAGGTAATATCCAACAGAAATGAGTGATTATGTCAATCAAAAGGCATGCTCAAGATTAGTCACTAAAGCTCTATTTACAACAGTCCCAAAGTAATCCAAATGCCCATCAACAATAGAATGGCGACATAATTGTAGTATATTCATACAAAGAAATCTGTGAAGATGAAGTACTGCTACATGTAACACAGGTGAAGTTCACAAGCATACTGTTGCACAAAATAAGCCAGAGACAAACGAGTAGCTACTACATGATTCTATGAATATAATGTTCAAAAACAAGCACAACAAAGCCCTGGTAATGCAGACAAAACTGTGGGTACTGCTGTGTGTGGGTAATGAGGAGGGGATGGGTAATAAATGGAAAGAAGCTTGAGAGAGGGTTCAGGAGGCTTGCTACCAACACTCTCTGAAAGTTTACCAAAAGTGCTCTATGATTGATTCATTTTTCTTTATATATTTTAAGCAATTAAAAATGCTACTGGAAAGAAAAAAAAGCCTGTCCACACTCTATGCTAAGCTGCGATGTCACTTCAGTCGTGTTCGACTCTGTGCGACCCCATAGATGGCAGCCCACCAGGCTCCCCCGTCCCTGGGATTCTCCAGGCAAGAACACTGGAGTGGGTTGCCATTTCCTTCTCCAATGCATGAAAGTGAAAAGTGAAAGTGAAGTCCCTCAGTCGTGTCCGACTCTTTGCGACCCCATGGACTGCGGCCCACCAGGCTCCTCCATCCATGGGATTTTCCAGGCAAGAGTACTGGAGTGGGGTGCCATTGCCTTCTCCCCACACTGCTATATTTCCTGGTTAAAGACAATCTTAACCATTCAAAAACTTGTTCTATTTCTTTCCCCTTGGTAAGACTTATTAGACTAAAATATTAAGAGACTGAGTAGTAATCCTGGTCGCCACTTCCTATCTGTCCATTGTAAGCCACTGAAATTCTCTGAAACTTCAATTTCCTCCATATGCAAATGAAGTCAATTTTTTTTTCATACAGGTGAAAATGAGAACCAATGTAACAATACATATTTTCTTAAAATTTTATCATTTCTATGTGATCCACTGTAAGTCAAGGGAATCAACTGAATACTGTCCAGACTATGCTACTATTTTTTGTCTTGTAGAAGGTGTTTGAGTGTTACTATGGAACGAATTTTTTAATCACTTCTTTAGAATTACAACAGCATTGATATATGTTCAGAACGGACTGAAATCCTAATGTTCTAGGACATATGGTTTTAGAAATTATGAATATTTAAACAGGCAACAGAAAATGGAAGACCGATACATGTGATGTGTGAAAAGGAGGCCATATTTAGCTACTAAGCATTAATGAGGAAACACTAGGTCAGTCCAGCTCCTAGGCCCTCACTGGCAACACTCCCTCCCAAGAGCGTCTGAACTGAGAACTGAGAGTAGGTTCCTAGTTCTCTTCTCTTTCTGCAACTTGCATGCCCTTTCATAAGTTTAAAATTACTGCAGTTAGTAAATGTCTTTCTGCATGAGGATAAAATATAAAATTAATGAGCTTTTAAATTTTGTGGGTTTTTTCTGAAGATCTAAAAAAGTCTTAAGAACTTCTCAAATATTTACATTATGTCCCTTTTTCTCATTTCCATATGGCTTTTGAAGACAAGGAAGTGGAATAAATGTACAGAAAATGATTATCTCTATCATTCAGACTAAGGCCAAGGATGAAAATCCTCATGAATGAAATCATTTTAAATCAACTGCTTAAAAAAAAAAAAACAAAAAACTGAAGAAGCATAGTTTGGCTTTTACATTTCGAACTGTATTATCATGCAACTGCAGTGAAAGACTAAGGAAACAGGGAAAGGGATCTGTGGCCACTTCTCCTCATGGAGGGAGCCCACAAAGCTCAGGTTCGGCAGCTGGAAAGGTTATCTGTGTCGTTAAACATCCCTGAAAGCCTCCAGCTTGCATTGGGTTCAGATCGTCCCCCTCAGAGAAGAGGACATGAGTGGAGCAGAGAGGTGCTGCCTGAGGAAACCATTACAAGGGCCAGATGTTTGTTCAATTGTGATAAAACCTCGGTACCATAGGTGCAAATCCCAAACTGAGTATCTGTGACATCTAAGGAAAAATTCCGAGTTGAAGAGTAGTATATTTTTAATCAGATACCGAGCACTTTTTCTTTTTAGAAAAGCAAAAGCTATAAATGCAATAAATCATCTGTGTTTCTTTCCAGAGAAAGGAAGCAAAGTGATTTCTGAACTTAAAAAGCCATTTTCTTCTTATTTCTTCCTGTGATAGGCTGACAGAATATTATATAAAAACAGAAATTTAAGAAGTATTTGAATTTGACACACACACACAATTTCTAAAAATTTATAGAGAAGAAATAAGAAAGCTTTAAAAAAAAAAAAAAACTTTCTCTACTCCCAAAGGTTAACAATAATTCTAATTTACTGTCACGTAACAGAATATCACATAAGTGGGGAATTTTAATAAGTTCTCCAAATAAATCCAAGGCCATTCAGAAAAAGTTCCCCAAATTTTAATTGCTTATTTCTCCTACCACAATTTACAAAAAAGATACTATGTGTGAAATACATATCTTGCATTTTCACATGGTTTCAGTTTTTAAATGACAAGAATTTTGTTTTAACATGTTATTTATAACCATTTGGGTTATCTTTGCATTCATTTAATGGTTTTACATTTCTACACCTGAGCTGCTCTAAAAATACATATAATATCTTATTCTAACTTCAGAGCCATGCTGTGCATTTTCTCTTTTCATATAGTATTTCTTACACTAAGAGGTGCTGCCAGTGAGACCAGGAGAAAACCCTAACCACAGGCCAAACGCATCAAACCCCAGATTCATCTTTCTGACACTTAGGCCCCAGAGGCAATATAAGAGCAGCCAAAAAAATTCCCATTTTTTTACTATTATAATTTTTCTTTCTATATTCATACAGGATGCCAATAAAGATGAGTTTTGAAACCACAGAAAATAGTACCTCTAGAAATAACACTGCTGATACCTAAATGCAAACAAGTGTTAGCATGAACGATCAGTTTATTGGCAACTGACGCATCAAACACTTAAAAACTTGAAATACTTGGGGAGTAATCAGGGAAAGTCAGTCATATGGAATGCTTAGGGAAAATAAAGGGTGAGGAATTAAAGCAAATTATATATAAATGAGTTACTGAACCATATTCTACATGACTTTAATAAATTGGGATTTAAATGTAGAAAAAAATATAGTAGTAATTAATTTATATCCAGACTTGGACTTTGAATTGCCAGACTATTTAATTCACAATACACAATTGTGTATCAGATCAAATAAAAATAAACAGGTTTTAGATGCCCCCTTCCTTTTAGGTACCCACATATCAAGGGAAACATATGGCAATAACTAGGGTGTCAGTATAAGTGCTAAAATACTAACAATAATTCACATCCATCGAGCATATTCTAGGGACCAAGCTCCATTCCAAGTGTGTGTTAATACTTGCCAACACCCACTGACATACTTAATTCTTCCAAAAACTCCTACAAAAAAATGTAGGTGCTGTATTTTATGCTTATTATGCAATGCAGAACTGAGATATATGACTCATGTGAGTCAAGTCCACACAACTGTAAAGTGCTGGGGCAAGAATTCAAGTCCATGTATTCAAATTCCACAGCCCAGCTCTTTAGCCACTGCTGCACCCAGTCACCAAGCAGAGTGTGATTTAGGGAGTGTGCTTTTAGGAGTCAGATTTTCAAAAAATAGGGAAGGCTTTTCACTAAGTCCCTTCATTCATTCATGAGGTACTGGGTTGGCCAAAAAGTTTCTTTGATTTTTAGTAAAAATTAGACATATTTTTCATTTTCATTAGGAACTTTATTGACACATTCACTAACCAAATGACTCTTTTGGCCATCCCAGTTTTTACCGGCCCTACCTAACATTCTCAAAGGCACAAAATTACGAACAAAACAAAGATTCACATCTTATGAGCCTTAGTGTCTAGCAGAAAGATTGGACAATAAACAAGACAAAGAAGTAGAATAAGGTAGTTTAGAAAAGAGAGAGAAAACAGAAATGTGGGGAGTGGGTAAAGGTGAGAAAAGGATGATTAGAGTAAAGTTCACTGATAGATGAATAGATAAAGAGGATATGATACATATATACAATAGAATGCTACTTGACCATGAAAAAGAAATAATGCCATTTGCAGCAACATGGACACAAGAGATCACCACACTAAGTGTAAGTCAAAGAGAAAGTCAAATACCATATGATATTGACCATATCAAATACCATATGATATTGACCATATCAAATACCCTATGATATTGACCATATCACTTACATGTGGAATCAAAAACATGACACAGTGAACCTATCTATGAAAGAATCAGGGACATAGAGGATAGATTGCTGGCTGCCAAGGGAGAAGGTGAGAGGGGGATGGATTGGGAGTTTGGGATAAGTAGGTATATATAGAATGGATAAACAACAAGGTCCCATTTACAGCACAGGGAACTGTATTCAATATCCTGTGATAAACCATAATGGGAAAGAATATGAAAAAGATCTTCCATTATGGTTTATCACAGGATACTGAATACAAATAATATTCAACACTGATATTGAATATTACACAGCTGTATAGCAATAATTAACACATTATTGTGTATATCAACCATACTTCAAAAAACTGAAAAATAAGGACCTACTGAGAAAGTGACATTAAATAAAGACCTATAGTAGATGAGAGATAACAATCAATGTACTTCTTGTTAGTATAATAAATTCCCTTATTTTAAGCTGCTCATTGCAACCAAAGCAAACAAATTAATATTTAACCTACCTACCTATATGTTTGTTGTGAAAATTAAAAGAGAAAATAGGTACAATACATTTAGCATAAGTGCCTGGCTCCTAAAAAGCACTCAGTGAATGCTGGCTATTACTATTACTGCTTCTGTTTTAATAAAGTCATGAAATCAGATATGTGAAGTTTCTCCAGTACACTCATACAGGGTGTCCAAGACAAGCACATCATACTTTCTGTTAGATGCCTATAAAGTAACTGATTCTGGACTCAATATATTAAGCATTACAATTTAGGTCTAAAGTACAAAAGTATCATTGACAACAACCTTCCATGATATAGTTCTTCCATGAGAACATGGGTTACTGATGACATCCAAAGATTCATCAAAATAGATACAAGAAGCTCTCGGCGCCCAGACATGAGCTGGGGGACATAGCAGAAGGTGTGAGGGGCAGCCTGCCTGTTCACAGACTGCCCTTTCTGGAAGCTTCATGTCTATTTTTTGGCCGAAAGGAAAAGTGTTTATTTCTTCGATGAACAAATGATTTTCCATAGCTCTGGGATATGAAAAGGTCAGTAGCGATAAAAGGCTTAGGAAGAGCTCTCGAATTTTTTTGCCACCATTGTGAATTTCTTTATAAAAATGTTGATATATGGAGGACAATCAAGCAACGCATGGAAAATATGTATTCCAGGTCCAAAAGGAGCTTATTCCAGCAAGATTTCCTCAGCTCTCTCCCTAATGATTTAAACATCCATTTCATTCACTTCTGCAGAAGTACATTCACAGGAGGAGTGAGTGTGAAGAACAGTAGCCTTTATAGTAAGAGGCCACTTCCTTTCCTTACCTGGAATGCTGTCTGATCCTTTTTCACACAAGGGAGGGAAAGGATCCTGTTGTTAAGCTAAATTCCCTGTCTTTAGAAAAGAAATACTCTGGTTGTATTCCCTTACTAGATTTTTTTTTTTTTTTTTTTCACTTTCCAAGCCTAAAAGTACTAAAAAAACCAAAAAATCTTTGGGCCAAGTAGCCAGATGTAATATATTATTGTGTCAGGGTACTTCTATGTCCTACTTGGCTAAGTCATTTGCAAAAATATTTTCTCTTTGGTGATAGACATAAAGTTCTATCTTCATGCCACAAAACCACCAACTGCCTTGGAGTGCTGTCAACATGGTTTTATACTTTCTTTCTACACTGCTCGTGGAAAATGTACCTCAAAGTCTGAAAACAAAACCACACTCACTCCCAGTTCATTTTTCTTTCTTTGATTTGGCAAAGGTTGTCCTTAGTGTATTTTCTGGTTCCCAACGCACACAAAATTGATCTAAGAGTTTGGACCCAACTTCTTTTAGTCTTTATGATATCACTGTTCTCAGTGAACTTCATGAAGCCAGCCATCCTTATCACTTGCATTTGCTGTTTTTCCACCCAAATGAATGAGTTAGTAAGAAGCAGTTTAAGGTAGATATCTAAACAGGTTACAGGATTAGAGACTATAGCCATTCAACAGTAAGACTTGAGTGCTTTGGGTTTCAGAGTTAAGTTCAATGTTCCAAAAGTCCCCTTCCAATCCTACAGTTCTCATTTTTAAATCAATATGGGAGATGCTTTGAATGTGAGAGCAGAAGTTCCTGATCACATACTCCATCTGAGGTGCTTTTTTGAAAAGTAAGAAACAAACAACAACATTCAGAGAAGAAAAAGATAGCAGTCGAATACAGAATTGAACTTAAAGGGTTTTTGGGGTTTTTTTTGACAAAAAGTAATTAATTTTTTT
Source organism: Bos indicus (assembly GCF_029378745.1). Taxonomy (NCBI): domain Eukaryota; kingdom Metazoa; phylum Chordata; class Mammalia; order Artiodactyla; family Bovidae; genus Bos; species Bos indicus. The sequence continues at coordinate 15,771,488 of NC_091770.1, read as the reverse complement.
TCAGGTTAATTTCAGGAATGTCTGATTTTTAAAAGCAGACTTTAAAGAGCAGTTGTAGGTTCACAATAAAATTTCACAGGAAGTTTCCTTATTCCCCTTGTTTTCCCAAAACCGTCCCCTCCCCTAGCTTCTCCCACTGTCAACCACCCCCACCAGAGTGGTACATTTGCTATGACTGATGAACCTACACTGACGCATCACTATCAAGCAAAGCCCATAACTCACATCGGGCTTGCTCTTGGTATTATGCTCTGATCTTTTATTCCCGTCTGGACAACAGAACTCACATGTTGGCAACTGGAAAGAGGCCTTCAGCAGACAATCTTACATCCTCCGATCTATTCATCGACAGCTATTATTACTTAGCCAGTCGATGACCAGTTTGAAAAAGAAAAGCACTTAATATGGCTCCATCTGTTACTCGGACACAATTTTGGCATTACTTTCATTAACGTACATTGCTATGCTATGCTAAGTCACTTCAGTCGTGTCCGACTCTGTGCAACCCCATAGACGGCTGCCCAACAGGCTCCCCCGTCCCTGGGATTCTCCAGGCAAGAACACTGGAGTGGGTTGCCATTTCCTTCTCCAATGCATGAAAGCGAAAAGTGAAAGTGAAGTCGCTCAGTCGTGTCCGACTCTTAGCGACCCCATGGATTGCAGCCTAACAGGCTCCTCCGTCCATGGGATTTTCCAAGCAAGAGTACTGGAGTTGGGTGCCATTGCCTTCTCCGTAATGTACATTATAGAGGCAGAATGGCCAGTTGTGACTACCCTAGTTGGTAACTTCCGTTCTTTGTTCTAGCCCTCAGACCCTCATTACTCTGCTCTCTTTCATGGGGTTTACCACTTTATAGCATATTATATAGCTGACATTAGTTTACTGTCTCCAAGCAAGTGGAGCTATTCTTTGTTCAGAGACATCACCCCAGTTCCTAGGAGTGGCCAGTATATAGTAGACATGCAATAAATATTTGTCAAACGGATGACTCAACGAGGATGCTTTCTAAAGGACATGATTTTAGGGAGTGATTTTGGTCATAGTTTAGAGCCCTAGTTCGTCATGACTAACCAAGTTCCGTAAGTCACTGATGTTCCCTCTGTGCCGCTAGGCTCCTCTGGGGTCCCTGCTAGATCAGTGTGGCCAGTGTACTATGCGAACAGATTAGAAACCGCAGTGGAGTCTAGAGGTGCCTGATGTCCCCAGTTTCATCTGTTGTCATGCAAGGTCTCAATTGACATGGACAGCCAACTGGGAGAGCACAGCCAGTCCTGGCCAAGAGCAGCCCTCTCAGAGGCACGTGAACAGAGTGATGCCAAGTCAGAGGCCAGGAGGCATTTCTCCAGGGGGCCCAGAGCATGGACATGGTGACACTGAGGATTCTGACTGTCACAAGTTTCCCCAGTCTTCTTCCCACTCACTCACATCCTGTTGCCGATGAAGAAAGGAAATTCTGAGTCAGCTTACAAATGGGAGGATACCTATTTTTCCTATGAACCTACACTGATATTTCATTATCAAGAAAATTTGAATCCTGTAATTTAAAAAGTGGGGGAAAATAAAGGAACCAAAGAATTGGGACTGTTTAAAACAAATGGATAAGCCAATTTAAGATATAAAACAGTGAGCTGAATGAAAGAAGTCAAAAGTCTCCTTTGCTTTCCTACACAATCTCTGGCTAGAGGGTGTAAAGGGGGGTGGCAGGAGGAGAGGAACCACAGTTATGAGAAGAAAAGAAAGAATTACAGAAGTGGAAGTAAATAAAAAGGGCCTTGCTTCCCTGTACTTTCCTGACATTCACAGGTAGGACTTGAGGAAAAAAAAAAAACTCTGTGAGTTATAGATTATACATGACATGCAGTACCCTGTACTTTTTTATATCCTTAAATAGAACCATGCTATATTATTTAAATACAAAAACATAAATTTCAATATGCACTATTTACTTATTTATCCCCGAATCTCTTCCTGGAACGTAGGTTCCATGTGGACAAGAACAGGGTGTGTTTCGCCCTCAGAACACTAACAGTGCCTGGCACGAGATAGACACTCTGTCACTGAGCAAATGAATAAACAAATAGCTGCACACCCACCACTTACTTCCTATTCCAAGTTCAACTGACACTTGTTCTTTATCTCATGTGGGAAAAACAAGATGCTTCTTCATCCTTTCCCGCATACGTGCTCCCAGAGCAGCATAAGAGAAAGGATGGAGCCAGGGGTGGTGTTTTTATTTTCAAAGACTCGATCCTGCTCCTTGATATCTGAGACAGTTGATATTGACAGATTGCCTCTTCATTGTGGTTCAATATCTGGGAACAGATGTGGACAACTCTCCAAGTCACGGGGGATTAGGGAAGGGCCCTCCTCCCCTCAGCTGGGCCGGATTCCTTCAGCCCTGCTTGAAGCAAGGTATGCCAGCCCTCGTGTCCATGTGGCTTCAGCTGCTTTAATTAGAAGTTAGGAGGTAAGCTGATGGATGGGCACGGAGCAAGAGTGCCAGCCACTTCTCGGTGTTAATTCAAATCCCATACACATCGGCTCCATAGCTAAATCCCAATCACAAGGACTGGCTCCGTCCTCGACCACTGCCAGGGGTAGAATCAAGACGTATTGCTACTGTCACAAGTTTCAAACTAAGTCCAATGAAAGAAAATTTGAGCCAGTTTAGTCTACTGGATTAAGACCATAAAAAATGAAAATCTCGCAAAGCCTATTCAAGAAAGAGATTAACATGCCTAATAATGAGGGGGCTTTCTAGTTATACTGCCAGGTACCAGCACAATATTCTAAAGTATCTGCTTTATTACATTTGTAAAAATTGTCCAGATTCTGGAATAAAAAATATGGAACAAGGGTCAAAGACCGTATACTAAAGTACAGGAATTTACAAAGCCCTAGAAGTTTTCTAAAAACACAGTTTAAAATTCAAATCCCCGCCAAGTAAATGCCTAAACAAATTAGAACTGCAACTAAGTCACAGTGATTATATAACTCTTGAGTTGCAGAAATAAAGATTTTAAAAGACACAGATTTAAAGAAAAGTACAAAAGAAAAAACAAACATGAGTATGTTTATACTGGTATATGGCTTTGACTGGTGAGCACTTGAAATAACTTACACATTTTTTTAAAATACAGTTTTTGCATGGCACAGCTACTGGTATCTGTAACTTGGACCATTTCTCAGTTAAGGAAGACCTTACTAGCCATGTTTTACAGCTAGCTGAAGAAGCAAACCTGCACCCTTCTAGAAGGCAGGGAAATGAACATTCTGCAAATTTCATGTCTTCAGTCACTCAAGTCAGCTAGCACCCTATCCTCTCTACCAGGGAATTCAGTGATTCCCCCCAGAAGGCCGGCATGCATGCTCTTTCTTATGAGCTCTAGTCTCAGAGCTCTAAATATAAAATTAATTAAAACTCAAACCACTGAAACATGGAGTAAACCTCTCATGGGCATCTTCTTTATGATGTTTTTCTCCATTTCCCCACTTTTGATCACTTCCAAACCCCTCATAATCTTTAAACCCTGCCCTGCACTATCTTTCTTTCACTTGAAGCCAAATCTGGCATTCATGTTTTGTCTACTCAGCAGGAGAGCAATTTCAACAATCTCCTGCTTTTTATAAGATCAGTTTATTCTTCTCAATAAAATAATTCGTTTCAGATGAACCTGTTTGCCGGTCCTCGGCTTGATTCCACTGTGGTGTGAGTAAGGAGAGAACACACTTCCTGCTCCACTCCTTTTTAAAAGCAAAGACACTAAGTCCTATCACAGGCCCAGAACAGAACTTTCATACTTCTTTAAAACAGAGCTGGGTTTTGATAACCTAGATTCTCAAAGGGATGGATGAAAAATTACGATTACAGGACTCTTCCCAGTTTACTTTTATAAAGGCTCAGATGAACTATTCTTCAATTTTTAAGTCATCAAGAATATAAAGCTTATATATATAACCAGTGCTGCAGCCCTGCAAACATAAAGAGGTTGCCAATAGGAAGCCAACATGTTATCTTAATGTCTTGCAACTTAATTTGCTCCTAGGATATAATAAATACTGAAAGGTAGGAAAATATACTGGTTCAGAGCAAAGGATCTTAAAGGAATAACTCTGGAAAATTTCTGCTGACAATGGTACAGAGAAAAATCAAGCAAGGCATGCTTATATACAGAATGATACAGATGATCTATACGAAACATAATCAGAATCAACAGAGTCTTGGGTTCCATCAGAGGTGTTGCTCCATTTTCCTTTCTATCTCCCACATGCACCTAAAATCACCACCTCCTGCACATTTTGACTCATTAATTCAGTACCAGTCATGGAAGCACCTGTGAGTATTTTCACCATTATAATAGCAGTTTATCCTGTCTGTAAATCCTAGCCACCTTGAGCTGCATTTCAAGGAGGGGTCCCCTCAGTGCATATGTGCTCCAAGGCCTTAAATCATGAGTGCCTGTCAGTGTCTCAGAGCCTGTGCTAATTAAAATAGAAATAGAAATTAAAATAGAAAGGCATCTCTGCTTTATCATGCAATAATTACATGAGGTCTTATTGTTCGTCTTACCTTCACACGTGCGTCCATCTGCAGAGATTGAGAAACCCTGTTCGCAGATGCAGTGAAAAGAACTGTCTGTGTTTAGACATTCTCCATGAGGACCACAGAGTCCGGGTTGTTCACATTCATTAATATCTGGAATCAAGAAGAGTTCCACATGCTTGAAAAAAACCTGTTTTGCTTTCTGATGATATCAGATAAGATGGGAAGCAAAATCTATTACAAAATGGCCAGACATGTATTTTGTGGCACACTACACCATTCGTATACACACCAGACCACAAGACAAGCTGGACTGTCAGGAGAGAGAAATTACCTGGGTTCAATCATAGGAAATAGCCAATGTTCACCATTTTTATCCTAAAAAAAGCAAGTTCATAGGTTCAAATCAAGGATACCATTTAATATATATATATATATATATATATATATATATATATATATATATATATATAGGAGGCTTGAGGGTATTTAATAAATTAAGTCTTTCGTGAAATATTCTTCAGTACGAATACTGTGTTCTCCTTCATCTTCTTTCACCACCATGAAAACAGCTCTCTTGTGGCCTGTATGTCTTCTCAAGTCCATGCCTATCCATCCCTGGGAAGTGAACTTAAGGGCAAGGTTGGACATGTCTCACAGTATTTAACTCAAAAATGTGACTTCTCAAATATCTGAATATACAAAGGAAATTGACTCCAATCTATTTCACTGAAAATGGATACAAGAAATAAAGTACAAGAAAAATGTGGCCTTTAATATTCGCACAGCTTTGTGATGATGAAATTATGGATGAGCATCCAGTGCTTAGTGCAGTACTCAACACCACCAAGAGTCAGAAAAGTGGTAATGAGCACTACTAAGACTCGTGTCCAATTCATGCTGTAGCTGTGTTGCCCACTGTGTGTTGACCATCTCATACTCTGCTTGTCCTCAATGAAGAAAGATCACGCTCCCTCCAGCCAGGGTGATGATGTACTTCTAAATGCTAATAATGCAGGAATTGTTTGGTGTCCATGCAATGTTCTTTCAAAGCAGTCCTAATGATGCTAGCTAAGAGCACCTGAAGGGGACAATGTAAGGAATCATGGAGAATGGCTCACCTAGTCACAATGGTGCTGACTCACATGACTACCTGTGTGCACTGCATCTTAACTGCTGTTTGTCTCCTCTGTGTCCCTCTTACCCTGACTGCTTCTTCAAGAGAACTTCGTATTTTAACTCTGAGTCCACCTCCCAGTAGAGCAAGTGGAGAGTGTATTGTGAATACTCGTTCACCAAAAACTCTCAGTTTTGTCCATTTTGTTCTAACTGAACAGTGATTGATTAAGGTTCTCTTAGTCAACTGGAGTCATAAAGGTATCACATGTCCTAGGCACCATCCAAGCAGTAGCCCTACTAAGGTCATTTTCCTGTCTTTCTGAAGTCATTTCTTACTAACGGGGGTCCTCGGGCTTCCCTGGTGGCTCAGTGGTAAAGAATCCACCTGCCAAGGCAGGAGACATGGGTTTGATCCTTGGGTCAGGAAGATCCCTTGGAGAAGGAAATGGCAACCCACTCCAGTATTCTTGCCTGGGAAATCCCACGGACAAAGGAGCCTGGCGGCTACAGTCCATGGGGTTGCAGAAGAGTCAGATATGACTTAGCGACTAAACAACAAATAAGCCCTCAACACACCATCTTGAAAGTCCATCTTTAATGTGGTACATACATACAATGGAATAGTACTCAGCCATTAAAACAGAATGAAAAATGCCATTTGCAGTAACATGAGCGGACCTAGAGAGTGTCACACAGAGTGAAGTAAGTCAGACAGAAAAGGAGAAATATCATATGACATCTCTCTTATGTGAAATCTAAAAAGAAAGGATACAAATGAACTTACTTACAAAACAGAAACAGACTCACAGACTTCAAGAATGTTCTTATGGTTGCCAGGGGAAGGATGCGGGCAAGGGATAGTTAGGGAGCCTGGGATGGACGTGTACATGCTGTTATATTTAAAATATTTAGAATGGATAATCAACAAGGACCTACTGTATAGCACATGGAATTCAGCTCAATGTTATGTGGCAGCCTGGATGGGAGGGGAGTTTGGGGGAGAATGAATACAGGTATATGTATGGCTGAGTCCCTTCAGAATTCATCTGAAACCATCACAATATTATTTGTTAATCGGCTACACCCCTATGCAAAATAAAAAAAAAAAAACAAATTTCAAGTCCATCTTAAGTTCAATTAAAAACTTTTACTAATGGTTTCCTAAAAGATGGTTGAGTAGGCAGGGGCCCATACTGTAGAGAAGCTCACAGTATGATAGGGGAGGCAGAAACCAAGACAAATAACTATAAAGTTGAATGGGAGCATGGAAAACATACATATGACAGGCCTTTACAGTGACCTAGAGAACATGCTTAGCCACCAAGCTGGCAGCTCCCCTCCTCCAGAGGGTCATTCCTTTCCCTGTATCCAGGGTCTCCTGGGGCTCTTCCTCATGTCTGTTCCTCTCACTGTGTAACGGGAATTCTGGCAATATTACTGATTTAGCTATCTGAATATTAAGTTTGAACTCTTTACCCTTCCATCTGCCATATATTTCAGGCCAGTTGGCTTATCTACTGCTGAACCTAACTAAGAAATCAAGCAGGAATTACTCATTTTCTTAACAACTCTCCCATTCTGGTTATTGTCACTAATTTTAAAATATTTCAAGAAAGAGCAATGAATCATTTTCTACTTTACTATTTCTTAATATGATGCCACTCTGTGAAATCCTTCCCTTCTTTTGTAAATTCTCTGGTATCCTCTATGTTTGCTATCTACTGAAAATATCTTAGATTGTAATCTTTCCTGAACTCTGACCTTCTTTTACCCGTTAGCACTACTCTTTCTTTCCAACCTGCTGCCTGGAATCCGTTGGCCTCCACCTGGGCAACAGGTGCCCTAAAGTTCCACTGGCCTGGGGAGCAAGTCCAGGGTCGCTGTCCATCTGCCTTAGAGGTTATCTAAGACTACCTTCTTACTTTACCTATGACTCAATGTGACCTTCTCAAAACTGTCAGACTTTGCAACTTTGCATAGGGAATCGTGTGCATAAACATTTTTGCTTCAAGAGAAGTCACTGATTAACAAATAATTGTCTAAAAAGTCTATGACAGGAACTGTAGACGAATTCCCAGACTTTTTTCCAGGAAACCACCAAGAAAGAACAACATGAATATCTGGAACCAGAGAAACATATGCATTCAATTTGGGTTGTACTTATTGAGGCATTTCTAAACTATGCTGCTAGTAACTCAGCTGAAAGTCAGACTATATTTAAGTTGGGTTTCTTTCATGGGTCCGAGATTCCACAGAAATTCACAATTTGGCATGTGTAAGTCAAACTGTGAAACTGAGTATATTCTGAAGCTCAAATGTATGCCGCCACATTCCTAAAGAGACTATTAACATAGAATTTCCATGCTGTCTGTGTATCATAATTAATTGTCTTGAGGGAAGAGATTTTTACACTTTCAATTGAAAATGCCTTCCTGAATATGGACCTATCTTTAGATTATTAGGTAAGATGTAAACTTAATGCCTATCACACATTATTTTTCAAATATGTTCCATGATTATTCACATTGTCATAAATTACGTTTTCAGCATTAAAACAAACTGAAATCTATGCCCACATACAGAATGCTGACATGATCATGGGATTAAATAGAAGTAGGATACTAACTTCAAGCAGAGTGAAGGATCATAAACCTGCCTCCAGTGATGTGGCAAAGAGAGATGACTCAAAACAAGGTCAGTGCACAAGACATTATAAACAGCCTCTAATCAGAGTAGGTGGGTGATGGAGCAAATTCATATACTATTTTTTAAATGGTGCTATATCCCACTGCAGGAATATTCTTCATTAATTTGGATATAAGTTTTTCAAGTAGACATATTAGTTTATTCTGGAAATTGGGAGTCACCAATGTAACTGAGAATAAAGTCAATTTAATAATGATTTATAGTCAATAAAACATCATATGTTTGAAGCAGCCACATTTGAGCTCCTAAAAAATCTCAAACAAATTTTATATACTGAGAGAAGACAGTATAATTAATTAATCAGATGACTAAGTTGGTTTCTTATAATTTAACTCTAGAAGTACATAAACTTTGCAATATGAACTCATCGTCCATTTATACAAGACTTGGTTTTACTTCTATTTGGTCAAAACTTTATGACAAGAAGAAACAAAAAAAATTATTCCTAAGCCCAAATGTCTGTAATAAAAACAGGATTCAGAGGTTTAGGGGTATCTCTTGGCATTTTTATATAAATCAAGGTTCTATTAAGATTTAAAAGTCCCCCAAATGGAAATACTGTCATAAATTTACAATTCAAATCTTTCTTCTCAATTGTATTAAGTCCGAACACATTTAGTTTCTGTATTGGGAACACTGAAAATTTTAAGTTTACCTTGAAGGTAAATAAATATATACTCTCTAAGGTGCATGCTGCAGAACATTTACATCCTGGGATCAGTAAGGGCATTCATTTTAAAAGATCTTGAGGCAAAGGTCCATGCATTTTATATCTCAGGGACACAGAGCTGAATGTAGATAAGATACGTAGGGTAAATATTCTAGAACCACAGCTCAGAGAGTAGACACCATATTCCCTTTTTTAAGAATACTGTGATTTGGGACATGTGAGAGGAACATAAATTATGACAAACCAGAATTTTACAAGTCACATGTGTCCAGGAACAACAGATAAAAATGACTCCAACAAACTTTTATTTATATGTAATTTGGGCTATATGGAGATCAGCCCTGGGATTTCTTTGGAAGGAATGATGCTAAAGCTGAAACTCCAGTACTTTGGCCACCTCATGCGAAGAGTTGACTCATTGGAAAAGACTCTGATGCTGGGAGGGATTGGGGGCAGGAGGAGAAGGGGACGACAGAGGATGAGATGGCTGGATGGCATCACCGACTCGATGGACATGGGTTTGGGTGAACTCCGGGAGTTGGTGATGGACAGGGAGGCCTGGCGTGCTGCAATTCATAAGGTTGCAAAGAGTCGGACACGACTGAGTGACTGAACTGACTAAACTAACTGACTGAGTTCCATAATGATGGAGGAACAATAAGAAAATTTATCCAGTATTATAAATAAATAAATAAGAGAACAGGTAAGTGTGAGTTTTCAATGGAAAAAGGCATGGGTTTACTAAGACTAATAATTATAGGAAAATTTGTGGGGTAATTAGGTGTAGCTAAAAATGTTGGAAGAAATGTGACTTTTTAATCACAACATAAAAAATAACTCTATGCATTATATTGGGGGGAAAAAATCACTGAATCTGTCTGCTTTCCTTTGGCTATACATGTAACAATAATTGGCATGGCAATGCAGAGAAAATAAAGGGGAAAGATCTTGGGTTCAAATCTCAGTTCAATTACTTCTTAGTGAGGAGCATGCTAATTAACATCTCTGAGCTTCCGTTACTCAATCACAAAATGGATAAAAGTTTCCTCCTCGAATCTCTACAAATCAAGTGAGGTAATACAGTAACTGGCACACAACAGGCATTTAGTTAAAGCCGTGTTGTGATCAGTGCTATGATCTTATTAGTACTTGTGTCCACTGTACAGTGAGTCCTCCTTTATCCCCAGAGAACACATTATAAGACCCCTGGTTGGATACTTGAAATTATGGATAGTACCAAACCATGTATACACTACTTTTTTCTTATATATACATATAATGAATTTTAATTGATAAATAAGGCACAGCAAGAGATTAACAACTAATAATAAAATAGAATGAGAACAGTATACCAAAATAAAAGTTATGTGAACACAATTTCTCTCTCTTTCCAATTATCTTACTGTGCAAGTTTAATGCCTTTTTCATCTTATAAGGACTTAGCATGTACTGTGGCCATGACTTTTGCAGTCTGAGGGTCAACAACAAAAACAGAACGAATTTCTTCTCCTCTCTTCACAGTATCACAGATAAAAGATTTGTTCTTTTGTTGCCATTGATCTTAGCAACCTTAAAATAGGATTTTTTTTTTTTTCTTAAGAACTTTCACTTCTTCATTAAAAGAAAAAATACCCTATGGCTTCTTTTTGGTCTATCCAAATGGTGTGCATCACTACCCTTGTTCTCTGGAACCATTATGAGGTAAGATAAGAGTTGCTGGGACACAGGCACTATGGTACCTCAACAGCGGATCTGATGACGGTAGAGATGGCTACTAAGTGACTAACAGATGAGATGTACTGCACAAAAGGATGATTCACATCCGGAGCAGGATGAAGCAGGATAGCATGAGATTTCACATACTCGTTAGAACAGCAAGCAATTTAAAATTTGTGAATTGTTTCTGGAATTTTCCATCTATTTTCAGACCACAGCTGACTGCAGGTAACAAACAGCAGATAAGGGGAGGAGGACAGCTGTTCGGGAGATCAAATGTGATAGCACTTTGCAAAAATATAAAATTCTGTCCTCTGTAATTATGACCAAATTATTAATAAGGCTTTTTGGGGGAGAGGGAAAGCTAGATACTGAGTAAAAACAGGGATCAGGAAAAACAAAAAAGCAGAAACATGTTATGGGACAAAATGAAATAGGCCCATGAAGGATATGTAAAAATGAAAAGGTAACTTAGAATGAAATACCAAGTTTGGCCAATGGAAGGAAAGTACAGCAAAGCACAGGTGATCATAGTTACCACAGAATCACGCAAAGCTAGGACACAGCTCCAAAATGCACGAGTTTTAGTTAGTTTGGTGCAGTGCAAAGCAGGAACGTCCTGTACTTGATGTAGACTCAAAAAAATTATAATAATACTTATAAATAAATTATTAAAAATTTGCATCAGGAAGCAACACACAACTGAGTAATTATGTAAATTATAATTTAAAAAGCAGAGAAAGAAGTTTACCTTGACATCCTTTATTGTCATTTAGCTGGAATCCATCTGGACAAGTACATTCATAGGACCCTTTAGTATTAATGCAGTCTCCTCCCTGGCAAACACTCTTGTCCTCCAAGCATTCATTGATATCTACAAGTCAATTTACAAGATGTATAAGACAAACTGTATTAAGAAAAAATTTTCCTTATCTTTACACACTAGACTCACATAAACGAACATTATTTTACATCTCTGGTAATGCATGATTTTAAATGAATGACTGTTTACCTTTTAGAGTTATTAAAAATGAAACATTTTGAAAGGATTTTAGCCTTTGAAGTTTGTACAATATAAATAGATGCTATACAAGATCCTGTATTACACATCACAGGAAAGATTTTAAAATATCTGGCATGCTCCCTGCCTCCAAAGAAAAATGATTGTACAAAAAAAAAATCCCCAAATTGTATTATAAAAGTAAACACAAAAATATTGAGTTGATTTATAAGTTCAAAATAATTTAAGAATTGTCAAAGATATATGTCACAAGAATAGTACCAACTTCCAGAGTCACATGAATTTAGAGAAAGATACTGTGAAGATTAAAGGTAGCTTGTGTAATAGAAGGAACTTACTTGAAGCCTTGACAGCAGCGTGAACAGTGGCAGAGTGGTAATAAGAGGAGTTTTTGGAAGGCAACGGAATGAGCAAAATCAGAAGTCATTTACTCAGAAGTTATCACAAACAGGTATAATGCTGTCTGGACTTCTTAAAAATGTAAAAACTTGTAACATATGTCCAACTAAAAACGGTTTATGTAAGCACTAATGAGTCTTGACTGTGAGCATGTAAGACAATTAATGACCCCACTCACTGCATGAACTTGAGGCAGATCTTTCACAAGGGTTGTTTATAACCTCAATTACTCCTATCAAAGTTCATTATTCCTAACACACTCCATGAGTCTCAATTCCGTTGTATGTGTAAGATTCAAATTAGCACTGAAGAAACCTAAAGGACAAAACCTTCTTTGTTCGCTCAGAATTTGGTATGTTATGGTATTTCTTGCAAATAAGATTGCTACTAAAATACAACTGCACTCATTTTACATGCTAGCAAGGTAATGCTCAACATCCTTCAAACTAGGCTTCAACAGTTCGTGAACCAAGAACTTCCAATGAATAAGCTAAATTTAGAACAGGCAAAGGAACCAGACATCAAATTGCCAACATCCATTGGATCATACAAAAAGCAAGAGAATTCTGGAAAAACATCTACTTCTGTTTTCATTGACTATACTAAAGCCTTTGCATGGATCACAACAAACTTTGGGAAACTCTTCAAGAGATGGGAATACCAGACCACCTTAACTGCCTCCTGCAAAATGTGTATGCAGATCAAGAAGCAACAGTAAGAACCAGACACGGAACAACCGACTGGTTCAAAACTGGGAAAGGAGTACATCAAGGCTGTATACTGTCACCGTGCTTATTTAACATCTATGCAGAATACATCATGTGAAATGCCAGGCTAGATGAATCACAAGCTGAAATCAAAATTGCCAGGAGAAATATCAACAACCTCAGATATGCAGATGATACCACCCTAATGGGAGAAAGTGAAGAGGAACTAAAGCTCCTGTTTATGAAGGTAAAAGGGCAGAGTGATAAAACTGCCTTAAAATTCAACATTCAAAAAACTAAGATCACAGCATCTGGTTCCATCACTTCATGGCAAACAGAAGGGGAAAAAAATGGAAACAGTGACAGACTTTATTTTCTTGGGCTCCAAAATCACTGTGGATGGTAACTGCAGCCATGATATTAAAAGACTCTTGCTTTTTGGAAGAAAAGATATGACAAACATAGACAGCATATTAAAAAGCAGAGACATCACTTTGCTGACAAAGGTCAAAGCTATTGCTTTTCCATAGTCAGCTCTGGATGTGAGAGTTGGATCATAAAGAAGGCTGAGAACCCAAGAATTGATGCTTTCAAACTGTGCTGGACTTCAAGTGCTGGAGAAGACTCTTGAGAGTCCCTTGGACTGCAAGGAGATCAAACCAGTCAATCCTAAAGGAAACAACCTTGAATATTCATTGGAAGGACTGATGCTGAAGCTCCAATACTTTGGTACCTGATGTGAAGAACAGACTCACTGGAAAAGAACCTGATACTGGGAAAGACTGAAGGCAGGAGAAGAAGGGGACGACAGAGGATGAGATGGTTGGATGGCATCACCGACTCCATGGACATGAGTTTGAGCAAATTCCAGAAGATGATGAAGGACAGGGAAACCTGGTGTGCTATAGTCCATAGGGTCACAAAGAGTCAGACAAGACTTAGCGACTGAACGACAACTAAAATACATGAAAATGCCCAGAACTGAATGTGAAGACTGTTGCAGCCTATTCTCCTTGCTGTCTGGTTGACAATGTGGGCACATGGAATTAAGTATTTCTCATAGAATCCGAACAAGTAATTAACTGCCCTCTGTACCATTCATGAGGCAGATAAAAGAGAAGCACCTTATAATTTCACTCTATGAAAAGAAATTATTATGAAGTTCACCCATTTTCAAAGTGTTTCTGAATACTGATCCTAAAATGTAAACCACAGCTGATGTGACTGTCACAACTAAAATAGTTTACTACGTTTTTAGTGTTTTTCCAACTTCATTTAAGTGTAATTTACATATTACAAATGCTTCTAAGAGTCCAATTCAATGAGCTCTGACAAATGTAAACACATGCTTGTAACCACCATCACAACCAAGGCACAGGCATTTCTGTATCAATTTATATCTCTTAGGATCCACTGTTGGATTCTTACACCATTGCAAATGCAACATTTTTTAAAGGAATGAATGAAACACCTTTCTAAGAACGTTATTCTGTAGTGACAAACATCAAGTCTGGAGACATTTTCCTTTGTCTTTTTGTCTAATCTCCATTCCTGTTAACCTTGTGCCTTGGGTGTTTTAATTGCCATCAAAGAGTCAGTAAAGGAAATATGCACAAATACAATGAAGAAAGATAATAGCACAGAGGACTAAGTGTCTCTTACAAAGCCTGAAGGCATCAACAACTGGTTTATTCACTGGTTAACTGACCTTTGGTGTATCAAGATTCCTAAAACAAAATTTAACTGGGAAAAGGCTCTTAGATATAAATTCTGTGAAAATAATTCTTAAGACCAAACTTTCTGCTAATTTCATGATTTTGAAGTAGTTGAGACAAATGGGAATATTCTAGTCTACTGTTGGTGGATCTTTGCCATAAAACATGTATTAAAGGAAAAATCTGGACCAACCATTACCAAAAAATGTACAGGCATTTCCAATGCCCCCAAAGGTTTACTTGTACCCCTTTTCTGTGTGGCTGCTTCTGGTCAGCGTAGTGTTTTTGAGTCATCCTGGTTTGTCACATGTATCAGTAGCTCTCCCCTCATCATTGCTGAGTAGTGTTCTGTTGTATCAATGTCTCCTGATTTGTTTACCCTTCTCCTATGCTGAGTACTTGGATTGCTTACAGTTTTGCTATTGTGACTGACATTTTTATTCATATGCAAATCTTTGTGTTAACATATGCTTTTCCTTGAGTAGATTCTGAGGGGTAGAATGGCTGGGCCACACAGTAGATTTAACTTCTGAAGTTTTCTAATGCGGTTGCATCGTTTTACAATCCCACCAGCAAGGTAGGAGAGTTCCAACTGTTCTATATTTATTCTAACAGCTTCACAGCCATCCTAATGGCAGAGAAGGCAATGGCACCCTACTCCAGTACTCTTGCCTGGAAAATTCCATGGATGGAGAAGCCTGGAAGGCTGTAGTCCATGGGGTCGCTAAGAGTCGGACACGACTGAGCGACTTCAGTTTCACTTTTCTCTTTCATGCAATGGAGAAGGAAATGGCAAACCACTCCAGTGTTCTTGCCTGGAGAATCCCAGGGACGGGGGAGCCTGGTGGGCTGCCGTCTATGGGGTCACACAGAGTCAGACACGACTGAAGCGACTTAGCAGCAGCAGCAGCAGCAGCATCCTAATGGGTGCTGAGTAAGAGATCCACATTTAGATTTACCTTTCTTTCTTTGCTCTTTGGGAAACTGAGACAAAATAAGAAACGGCACCTCTGACCATTAGCATTATGTGAAAAATTTCAAATCAAAATACAGCAAGTAGAATACCAAGGATATGAATTTAAGGAACAATACTCCATTACCTAGTATGCCCTAGCATAATGGAAATCTATCAGCTTTGTTCACCTCTCCCTAAAATAATTTTCTTTCACTTTCCAAAGTCTAGGAGAAATAATATATGTGAAGAAAAGAAAGCATTTTTAAAAGTTCAAAAACAACTGGACAGATTTTAAAACAGTTCATTACATTAGAATCTGGTTTAGTTTACATATTTTTGCAAGACCTCTAGAAAGTAAAAAAAAAAAAAAAAAAAAAGAGTAGCTGGAATATTAAGAGAGCCCAATGTGGGATTGTCCAGCACCGAAGCTGAGGGTAATATGAAAGAGCGACTTCTTCTAGGAAAGAAAAGATTTCTTGTAGGAGCTGGCCATCAGGCTTTAAAGAAAGCACCAGTCAGTCGTGGTCACCTCTCCACTGAGACTGCTGCCAGTCACCAACGACCTCCACTTTGCTAAATCCCATCAACTTTTGGTCCTCATCTTGCCTAGCAGCAATGTTTAACACAGGTTCATTACTCCCTCTCTGAAATACTTTCATCTCTTGGATTCTGGTTTTCCTCCTTCACTTGCCACTTTTTCTCAATCCCCTTTGCTTGTTCCTATCACCTCTTCACTTCTAAATGAGGGACCATGACAGTCTTTGGACCACTTCTCTCTTAGCTACATACACTCCCATGTGATTCCATCCAACTTCATGGTTTTAAACACTGTCTACATGCTGATGAATCCCAGCTCAGAACTTACTGCTGAATTCCAAACACGTAAGTCCAATTGCCTTTCAGATATCTTCATTTGGATAGTCACCATAGGCATCGCAAACTTAAAATGACCAAGTTCCTAATTCCCTCCACAAAGGCTTTTCATGGAACACTCCCCCCATAATCAAATGTCATCATCTCAGACTAGCTGCTGCTTGCCTACTTATTTAAAACTCTCCCTCCTTCCCTCAGCACTCCTCATGTACCCTACTTTAATTTTCCACTTAACATTTATTGCTATTTAACAAACTATATAGTTCACTTATTTATCATGTTTATTGTTTTCTCCCTCACAAATGAAATGTAAGCTACCCAAGGGCAAGACTTTTTTTCTTGTTTAGTTTACTGCTGTATATCCTGCACCTAGAAGAGTGCCTGGCACATCCTTGTCACTCAAATATTTGGGTTTTTGTTTGTTTTTGTTGTTGCTGTTGTTTTTAAAAATTTACTGACCTAGTTTATTTATTTCTCTGTTGCCAGGTCTTAGTTGCAGTATGTGGGATCTTTAGGTGTGGCAAGCAAGATCTAGTTTCTTGATCAGGGATCAAACCCAGGCCCCTAGCACTGGGTGCGTGGAGTCTTAGCCACTCGACTACCAGGGAAGTCCCAAAAATTTGTTGAATAAATGCATAAAAGAATAAATGGGGGATGACTTTGACTTGGAAAGAAATGTCAGAAGGTAAGAAATACCAGCATTTCCCTGTTTCGACTTGGTCTGCAAAGAAATGACCAACAGAAAGAAGGGCTACAAGGAAGACAGAGTATGAATCTTTTTCTCAGGCTTTGCAAGGGACTAGCATACAGCAACCGCAAGTTACTGCTCCGAGGTAGGCACAGGGGCAGAGACTGTGCCTGGAGGAAGACAAATCAGAGGCAGAGCCTCTGAGGACTGAGATGCCAAACACCTCTAATAACCAGGACAACTGGCCACACAGCATCACAGACTGGGTGGCTACTGAGTGTGCTGGAGTAGAGAGCACACGGAGATTAGCGCAATACTCGGGATTCTGACTCCCATGAGCAGTCCAGCAGGACTGCAGGATGACAGTGTAAGAAAACACAGTCCCTGCCAGAGTTATTAGAAAAATATTACACATGTAAATATAAACGCCAACAAGAAAGATGGCTCTTCCTCTCACAGCTGCGAAAGGCATGTGAACAGTCACAGCTCAGTTAATTACAGCTGAGTACGATTAGGAAGGATTGGAAACAGTGCTTGTTGGGCATTAGCAGGCTGAAGTCCTATTATCGTTTCAAAGGGAGCTCTGAAGTATTGAATGGACTCCAGTCCTATTTATAATCCAGAACAGTAGAGAAATTAGCCCTGATTTGAAGAGTCTGATGATATGCTTAAAAAGAAGGTTTCTTTCTATCTTTTGAAGATAATCTTTAGATATATTTTCCAATTTATTGTAGGGATATGGGTTATTTCGGATGTTTTGCTTCTTGGGTTGATTTTTATGATTTAAATTTTCTTTTAAAAAGTACCCATTTCAATGATTTGATCCAATATATTTTAGATACAAATGTACTACTGTCTTTTCATGTTTTAATTTGCTCTATACTGCTCAAATCCTTTTGGATTTCTAATTTTTTCTTTCTTCTGAGATTTACACGAAATTGGTCCATTTTATTACGTAGCTTTTTGTTTAATCAATTTCTACTTTTCTCTTTTGTACCTCTCAAATTTTTCTTTTTCTGAAAAGAAGCTTTCTTATGGAACATATATACTAATGATGACAAGCAAGCTGAGTAAAAGTTTTTATTTGGCTCTTCACATAATGGTTTTAGAATAAAAAATATTAGCCTCCTGGTGAAATGGTTACACATTAAAACAGCCAAAATAAGAGGGATATATCCCATAACAAGGACCTATTGCCCAAGATTTAGTCAGTGAGCTGGTTATCCTCTTGGCTAGGCCAGGACACAGGGCAGACAGAATACATACTAGGGTCCGTGTTGGTTTTCAGTGCCTTGGCATGTGCCCTGCCACCTACCCACTTCCAAAATAGACCCTTCCATGACTGGTTCCTGAGAATACGACTGCCTCTTCCATCCTGGAATGCCATTATGTCGAATCATCAACATTTACCCAGATATTGTCGTGTTCCCCATTCACAGTTTTCAGAAAATCAATTATTACTCTTTCGACTTATCACTTGATCATCTGCCTACTTTTTCAATAGGTACATTGATTACAACTTTTCACTGGTGGTATTAACTCTTCAAAGAACATTACCACCTTAGGATAAAATCCTAGAAGATGATTCACTGATTCAACAACAACATACATTTTAACACCTCGGAAACTGCCCCTACTTGCCCTCCAGACAAGTTGTGACTGTATGTATCAAGTTCTCTGGTCAGAGCAGAAGGATGCTATACAATACAGTTGGTCTTTCCCAACCCTTGGAACTGAAAAGTATTTGGAGCCACTGAAGTATGTGTCACAAAACCAGTCACTAAACGAGCTTATTCTCATCTATAAAACGTGGGGTTCAGAACCTCATGCATATTCTACCTAACTGTGTGAGGCAAACTCTGTTGTGTTCACATTCCTTGTTTCACAACTGATAGGATCTAACAGTAGCAAATCAGTAGATAAACTGGAAAAAAATGCCATTACTTGGGTGGACAGTGAACCCAGAGAATTCACAAGCACCAGGCTGGTGACAAGTGGCTACAGCAACCCCGACCACCTCAGAGGGGCTCTGAGCCAAGGCAGGTAGTGAAAGTGGGTGAAGACTCACAGTGGGATATCTTTTAGAAATATTTTATGTGAAAAGCTCTAAATTAAAGTCTGACTTTTAAAATTTTACAGTTATCTGGAAAATTAACTCATCTTTGCTTACTTGGACCGTTGGGACCACTTGTCCTGCACCCCAATGGATGCTATACAGAATGAGATACTCAGGATAAAGTATCCGTAGCTGAGAAAAGTTACACTGCTTCTTTACACACTTCGCTGGCATAACTTTTCTTAAAAACTGCTCCGAGCAGGGCAGACAAAACCTGGATCCTCGCATTTCTTTGCATTATTTGTGTGACCTTAGGCAAAATATCTCACAGGGATCAAAAGTCCTCAACCGTGAAGTCAAAAGTATGGGGTTGAGGACAGAAGCCAGGATGATGTTCAGACTTCCCTGATCCTGATTCTGGCATTTTATGATTCTGTAACCAAGAGCAACTCTCACCTTCACAGTGGTCTCCAAGGGCGGATGCTCTGTAACCATGGTCACAGACGCAGCGGAAGGAGCCCTCCGTGTTCCTGCACTGCCCGTTACTGCAGAGATGATGGTGCTGGCACTCATCAATATCTGTGAGCAAGAGAGTAAAAGGAAACTTAGAAGTGGTGCTTTAAAAGGGAGGTTTTTAAAAAATAGTTATTTGCCTGTGTCAGATGGGATCTTCGTGGCCGCATGCAGGCTTCTCTCTAGCTACGGTGTACAGGTCCAGTTGCCCTGCAGCATGTGGGATCTTAGTTCCCCAACCAGGGATCAAACCTACATTCCCTGTATTAGAAGGCAGATTCCTAACCACTGGACCACATGGAAATCCCTAAAAGTGAGTTTTTAATCATTCACGTAAAGGAGATCTGTAAACCATCTGATTTCTAATTCATTTAGAATCTTTATCATGTGACTCAGACTGAGCTCTAGTAAAAAGGTCACTCATTAATATTTCAGTAGGGAAACCCAGATGAGCAATGAGCTAAGAATCTGTACACATGTATCCACTGGGCACTGATGAGGGGCAAATGCTTGGCTGTAATCTGGGAATCACAATAAAGCTTCTTAGAACTCCTTCTAAAGATTCAAGTATAACACTCTGAGTTTAAAAGCACTATGGCCTATGATAGCCTAAAGCAGGGATCAGTAAGCTATAGCCTACCACTACCTATTATTGTTAATAAAGTTTTATTGGAAAATAGCAGCACACAATGGTCCTTCCCTGCTCTCAGCCTATCTGATACCTACGTTTGCTTTGAATCTTTCTTCCTCGATGCTCACATCTTCTGTAGAGATTATTTGTTCTGTAACCACAACCCTGAGCTCAGACTCACACATGTGCCTGCATCATATCCATATACAAAAGGCAAAGTAATGTATTCCATATATTTCATCACCTGCTTTGACCATTAGATTTTAAGTTTCTTGAGGCAGAGCCCATGTCTACCACGCTCTTTACTGCTCTTCAGATAACCTAGTATTTTACCAATCAGCGGGCACTTAATTCATGTAGGTCGCTGATAAACTTTGTTGATTATATTTACACATATGGGCCTACTGGCAACGTGATTATTTATTTTTAATTGAAAGATAATTGCTTTACAATATTGCATTGGTTTCTGTCATACATCAACATGAATCAGGCATGGTATACATATGCCCCGCCCCTCTTGAACACCCCTCCCACCTCTTCCCACCCCTCTAGGTTGTTACAGAGCCCCAGTTTGAGTTCCCTGAGTCATACAACAAATTCCCGTTGGCTATCTATTTTACATAGGGTAGTGTATGTTTCCATGCTACCCTCTCCATTCATCCCACTCTCTCCTTCCCCCATCCTCCCATGTCCATAAGTCTGTGCTTTCCGTCTGCACCTCCACTGCTGCCCCACAGATAGGTTCAACAGTACCGTCTTTCTAGATTTCATATATGCGTTAATACACGATATTTTTCTCTCTATGACTTACTTCACTCTGCATAATAGATTCTAGGTCCATCCACCTCATTAGAACTGACTAAAATGTGTTCCTTTTATGGCTAAGTAATATTCCATTGTATATATGTACCATAGTTTATTTATCCATTCACCTGTCAATGGATACCTAGGTTGCTTCCATGTCCTAGCTATTGTAAACAGTGCTGCAATGAACAGTGGAATACGTGTGTTTTTATTTCTTTTTTCTCAAATTTTGGTGTGACCCTATTGCTAACCTGGTGAGTGATTCTCCCGTGTCTGACTTCTCTCTTGGAGTGACATCACAGGCTCTTCAAAAGAAAGGCCTGTGAACACGATAGCCTTATTATATTATGTGTGGACCTCTACTCTTACCATACATTCATTTGCACAGTCCAGTATTCATAAAATAAAGAACTTTGAGAGGGACTAGAATTAAGAACAAATCACCTAATTAATCTGTGTACATGAGTGTGTTTGTATGTGTCCGATCAGTCTTCACCGCTAGGTTAGGTACTGTAATGACTTTCCATATTCTAGAAAGGGATAATAGAAGAAGGTTATGATACTATTGGTAGATCGCTTTATAGTATCATTATACCTTGTCTCTTTTATAACACTACCTCAGGAGACCTTTCTACTCATTAAATATCTTAAGTTTACATACAGACATGGATAGAAATTGCTTCCTTATAATAAAATAACTGATTATGTGCAGTGTGTATTCTGTTCTTAAATGACATTTCTTGTCAAGAATTCTGGATATCTGTGCTTGTCACAGGCAATACCACAGCATCTTTAAATTCAGGAAACATATCCTCCTTCCTGAGAAGTACAGTACAGTTAACCCTTGAATGATGCAGAAGTTACAGATACTGACCACCGCACAGTCAAATGTCCACATTTAACCTGACAGCTTGTCTTCTGTATCCACGTTTCTATATCTGAGGATTCAACCAACCACTGATGGTGTAATACTCTAAGTATTTACCAAAAAATCTGCAAATACATGGACTCATGAAGTTCAAACATGTGCTGTTGAAGGGGTCAACTTGTAATTCTGTATGAAGTTCAATGAAAAAAACTAACTTTTTAAAGTCTAAGGTCAACCCCAGCAAGGCCCAGAACCCTCACTGTCACCTGTAGGAACAGAGCACACTGCACAGACTGTATCCCTGAGCACAAGGCAGACACTATTTCAGTCTGCCTGAACAGTCTTCTTTAGTGATTTTTTTTTTTTAAGGAAGGAATTTAAAAGCTTAATGCACACAAAAACTAAATCACTAATATTCCACAACGTAATACCAGGCAGACATAATTCCTTTAAGTAAATGTTAATCCTATTGTGTGAAACTTTCATGTAATTTTAATAGAATTGATTTTCTGCATATAAGGAATTACACAGGGAGCAACCATTTTTCTTTCCAATAGTAATGCCAGCCACTGATCACTAATACCATATTTTTCAAATTCAGCCTTTTTAAATCCTGTTTCATTGATTTCCCTGACTTAAGTGTAAGTGCCTTGCTTTCTGGCACAATAACACAATCATCTGGGTAGTTTCTCAGGAACACACTGACACATTTGCTTTACTGAGTGCACATTTTTTTAAGGCAGGTGCCTTAAACTGAAATCACAGCAGTTCATGTTGCCACACACCTACCTTCACATTGGTCTTTTGCTGCTGACAGCTGGTAGCCCTGCCCACAGGTACACCTGAAGGAGCCGTCGGTGTTTTTGCACTGCCCATTCATGCACATAGTCCCTTGCTGACATTCATCAATATCTGTAAACACAGTGACAATTGCTTTACATTAAGTCTTACATCTAAACACCTATTGGCTCAAGTTTGAGACCCTAATCCAAGCTACTGCCTTCTAAGCCTCCCATTTCCAGGGTGGACTTTTATGGCATGACCCAAACAACAGAAAATTTTCAATAAACATTAAAAAAGAAGTTTTGCCCCCTATAATGCATCCTAGGGTTATTACTGCAAAAATAATAGTACTTCTGCTATGTGATGCATGATATATTTTAATTTGAATCAGCCCACCGATGTTCTTCATATCAACTTCAGTGTGCTGGACTATAGAAAACAAATAATTACAAATAGATGATAAATTATGATGAAATAAAAGTGCGTTCAATACAACATCAAGCTCTTTGCCATGTCTCTCTCTCTCACTCTGGGTATAACACAAACATAATAGGAAATATTTTACAGTTGATAAAGAAAGAATCTCAAGCACAAAACAATGGCTATGAAGCAGCTTGCTGACCTATGGAGTTTCAAGAAAGAAGGCAGAATTAAAGCTCTACCAAGAATTTTAGAAATAAAACCAGAATGGAGGCAGTTGTGGAGGGAAATAGGCACTTGTACTATATTAGAAGAAGTTGAAAAAGTGTAAGATCAAACAGTTGTGTTAAAGGACACTGAGCTCATTTTCAAAGTAACAAGGAGAGCCAAGAGAAATGATCCTGTTTTGATGACAGATGTTGGAAAGTCAAAGAGAAAGTGATGAGTGAGGAGTTTTCAAAATACCTTGCGTAAACAAAAAGCTATTGACTGAGAAAGAACGTAATTCTTTGTAAGTGTTCTAATCGTGGAAATGAATTCACATAAATGAAGAAAAGACTGGACTCATCAGTAACTTGAACACGAGGCTGAAGCAGCACTTATTTTCTGAATGTTTTTGTTTGGACATGAGGTTGATCCAGTTTAACTGGGTGACTCTGTCTTGTCTTGTCTATGCAGATACAGCCTCAGAATGTCCTGCTGAGTAGCTACTCAGTGTGTGAGAGTTCATGATGATTAAAATGTGGTAGTATTGAACTTCACCACCTGCACTATAGGTTTGTTGTGAGAATTACTGGAGAGAACGGATGAAAACACACCAGCCCTATACTCAGAGTGGGAGAAAGAAGTCCTAATCTAAAAAGGAAACCAGGTCCCAAAGATTAATGTCTGACTATTGCTTCCTTGGAGAAGGCAATGGCACCCCACTCCAGTACTCTTGCCTGGAAAATCCCATGGACAGAGGACCCTGGTGGGCTGCAGTCCATGGGGTCGCTAGGAGTCGGACACAACTGAGCGACTTCACTTTCACTTTTCACTTTCATGCATTGGAGAAGGAAATGGCAACCCACTCCAGTGTTCTTGCCTGGAGAATCCCAGGAATGGGGGAGCCTGGTGGGCTGCCGTCTATGGGGTTGCACAGAGTCGGACACGACTGAAGTGACTTAGCAGCAGCAGCATTGCTTCCTTCCGAAAATATCCTATTATTTAATAAAATGCATCTACAAGTTTTTGCCAGGAGAACTCAACCAACTGCACAGTCCTTTCCCTTAAATATTACTGACAATTACCTGCTTCCTAAGCAAAGTTGCATTTAACCGCCAGTTAGGCATTATTAACCTTTTGAATTTTACCCTGATACAAGCAAGGTGAGTCAGGTTATCTCACATAACCTGAAAAAGCTCACATTGACTATTAATGTATTCAGAGTTCAGGAATTTGTTTCTGATTTAATTTCTTCTAGCAGTTAGTTTACTAGAAACTTTTGTTTCACTTCTTGTGCAATCAATCCCTTCTTTTGTATATAATTCCTAGCTGTCAACCATTGACTACCAACAGAGAAATTAAGAATTTTGTCTTGTGAATGATTCAACACCTTTCCAAAACACTCAGTCTACTAGCTTTTTAAGTGGTCGTCAGCAAAGAGGAGCCCACATCATATTTTCTTTCAGCACATTTTATAAAATACTTGAGACATCAGTTCAAGAACTTAAGACCAACAAAAGCTCATGTAGCTGGTTGGATCTCATGTAATGTCTGACAACATTTTTAGTGCTTTGGCCTCTTTCTGATTTTCTCAAAGAGGATGACAAACTAAGCATTCCCATGTGAAGATGTCTGCTGCAAGAACATACCCTCCATGCCAAGTACTGTCAGGGTACACCAGACATCCTACATAAGTTACTCATTTATGTTGGGAAGACTGTCAGAAGTAATTCATTATAAGTAATGATACATACATTTGGAATAACTCCAGGCAACTCTGTTATCTTGAATAAGGTGATCTCTGGGTCTTTAAAAGGACCAAGGGGAACGAAGGCAGCATAATTCTATGCATTTAAGGAAAAAAAAAAAGCATCTTTTCCTTTATTGATTGAGATATAAAATTTCTATACAAAAGAACACTTTCCAATAAAATAGGCATGTGGGACAAATGTCTTCTCTCCCTTGTGCCAAGGGATGAATAGAGAATATTATATTTCATAAAAGGTACTTTTCTTTAAAGGACTTTTTGCACATATTACTATGATAAATTCTGATAGGAGTTAAAATAGAGGCTATCTCTAGTTATTTATACATTTAGGACATATACCAGTAAAGTGTACAAAGAGATGCAGAGATACAAAAAGATTCAAACAAGTAATGGATTAATACTGGCTTGGCTAAAAAGTTTGTTCAGATTTTTCTGTAACATCTCAGGAAAATCCAAATGAATATGTCAGCCAATCCAATACATTAGATAATGTATTAATATTTACAACCTGAAAAGAGTTAGGGAGGTGAAGACACTGATAATAGTTAGGACTATCAACAGAATGAAACTGGCAGTTACTGCAGTGCTGGAAAACAGATTTATGTTCTGAGCAGAATCTGGCATCTGTAAGTTGATGTCGTTTGGGAAAGATTAGAAAATAAAGAGAAAGGATGTCATACAATGTATTATTGTGAAAAGGAAGGACATTGGGGAGTAAGAAACACAACCAGTGAGTATGCAGGTTTCTCAAGCAGGTGGTGGGGACCTTGCCTGATCTTATCCCAGGCTGTAATGGAAAGACACCGGGAAAATGAGAGAAGAGGGCACGTTTAAGTGGCAAGTGGAGAAAACAGTTCTTTCCCACCTCCAAGTTTTGATATGTGCTGCTTCCTCTGCCTACTAAGGTTCTCCCCTCTGCACTCAATATTTTAAAACCAAGTTCAAATAGCAACACCTCTGTAAAGCCTTCTCAGGAGCATGCAAGTAGAATTAGTCACACAGTACCTGGCTGCAACAGGACTTTGCACATGCCTATTACTTGGTGAATAACACCATCCACCACAGAATGTCATGCTCTGCCTCTGCCTTCTCTCATCCTCCACGTATTACCTCCATATTTCTCCAGTATCTCGTTATCCTATTATCTCACACAATTCTCACATCAACCCTCCTAGGTGCCATTACTGCTACCTTCCTGCAGATGAGCAAGTAAGGCTTGGTGAAATGAGATTACTTATCCATGCTCACACAGCTCCAGGCTATCCAAACCAGAATATGATATACTGCATTTAAAAAAAATCCAAAAACTAAACTCCAAATTTATTTGGATTTCACCAGTTTTTCCATTCAGGCCCTCTTTCTATTCCAGGATCCTATCCAGGGGACCACATCATGTTCAGATGTATTATCTCCTAGTCCTTCCTTGTTTTAACAATCTTAATTGCCTTGAGGATATGGGCCAGGAATCCATAGTATGTCCCCAATTTGGACTTGCCTCGTGTTTTTCTCATGATTAAGACTGGAGTAAGAGGTTTTTGGAAGAACAGCAAGAAGGTAAAGTGTCCTGGTCCTCATATGTCAGGAATACATGACATCACTGGTGACTTAACTTTCATCACTTAGTACTTTGTGAACTCTAATTAGCTGTTGCAGCTATGCATCTCTTTCAATGAATAATACATCTTTGAGAGATTATAGTCTCTTGGTAACATATGCAGTGCCTGGAATGCATTGGTTCCTTGATACACTTGACAGAAAGGATGAATAGAAGCAGCCGCCCTGCACAGTGTCCCAGAGACTGGAACATACAAGTGTTCCTAGGGGGTGATAGCAATTGATGGTGTGAATTCTGGAGTGGGAAGCAGACAGATTAGAGAGGAGCAGGCTCATTTGGGATGGCAATGCCAGGAGGAAGAAGGTGGTCATGAGTTATTCATTCAACATGTATTAACTCTGCATTTTCCCTCTACAGCATTTAATTCCTGAATTTTAGAGATGACATGATTTTGGGAAACCTGAGATTGTTTTTCCAAGGTTGTACAGTGGATCACTGGAAGATCACATAGAAAAATTCAAATGTCTATGAATCTGCCCGTGGAAGATGCTTCAGTTCTTACAGGTCTATAGTAGGGTATCTGTTTACTGTTTCCCTACCACAGTGACAAATTAATTACCACCCTGCTGCTACTGCTAAGTCACTTCAGTCGTGTGCGACCCCATAGATAGCAGCCCACCAGGCTCCCCCGTCCCTGGGATTCTCCAGGCAAGAACACTGGAGTGGGTTGCCATTTCCTTCTCCAATGCGTGAAAGTGAAAAGTGAAAGGGAAGTCGCTCAGTTGTGTCCAACTCTTAGCGACCCCATGGATTGCAGCCTACCAGGCTCCTCCGTCCATGGGATTTTCCAGGCAAGAGTACTGGAGTGGAGTGCCATTGCCTTCTCCCAATTACCACCCTAGACTCTTCACTTTCACTGAGACAGCAAAGAAAAGAAAAAGGTTTACTTATTTCCTCTTCCTTCCTTTGAAAGAGCATCCTTTAAGTATAAAAGTGATGGAAGACAGCAGAAAGGAAACAAATTAACCACAGAGAAGATGAAAACTTCTTTAAAATTACTTTAAAAATTAGAGAAATCATGGGCAAATTACACTAATATTCTAGAGGAAAGTGTATATATTAAATATATACATATATATGTATCTGTTATATATAACATGTTCATATACACTGACTTAAAAACTTGACTAATGGTAAAACATATTAACAAATATACAAAAGAGGAAATACAAATGCTTAACAAATACATGATTAAGTATGTAATAATAAGTGTTCACACATTTTAAAGTTAGAAAGTAGTGTTCTATTGAAATAGTTAAACACAGAGCACTTTGCCCAATTATTCCACCTTTACAAAATCTGAAGAACAGAATGAAAATGCAAAAACAGCAATACACTGGAATATTACACTGCCTTTAAAACTAATGTCTGAAACAAGTTATTAATGAAAGATGCTCATGATATACTATTAAATAACAATAAGCAAGACTGAAAACTGGACACAGTACATAATCTTAATGATACAAAACATCCTTGAGATATGAATATCCACAAATGAGGCTGAGAGATTATCTATTTTACCTTTCTGCATTTGCTACATTTTCTATAGCAAATGCATTTTTAATAGCAATGTTATTAAAATAAAAAATTATATATCACATAGTTTATCTATTTAAACTGTACAATTCAATAGTTTTCAGTATATTCACAGAGTTGTAGAACTGTTTTTACAACTAGAAAAAAACTAAATAGATCTGTGGTTTATAGATGTTCTCAAAAAATTCACTGTTTTTCTCTATGTAAATAAATAGGAATTTAACCACCATGAGGATTCACTTTCAGAGACCAACCAACATGTGCTCTAGGAAGCCCAGTTAAATAAATGACAAGTCGTATGGTTTCCTTTCTTAAAGCTAGTTGCGCTAACACGTTTTTAAGTGTAGTTCAAATAAAATGAGAAATCTGATCGCACTACTTACCTTCACAGTGCTTGTGGTCTGGAGTTGGGCTGTAGCCCTTGTGGCATGAACACATGTAGGATCCTTCAAGGTTGGAGCAAGTACCATTTGTGCAGATCTTTGGTTCCAGGCATTCGTCCACATCTTAAAGAATGTGGCATAATGGAAAAGAGGGGGAAAAAAAAGAAATAAAACATGAATTATTTGAATGTGGTTAGAAATGGAAACAGTGGGTCTTCAAAAGAGGGGCAGATTCTTTAAGATAAGCTTTCGAATTAGCTCTTTAGGAGGAAAAGAAGCTCTGGTATGAGGTGCACATATAATGGTTTCGTGGCTTTATTTACTTTCTGCAAAATAACTCTAAAAAGGAACCAAACATGCTCTGAATAAATTCAGTGGAAGGCTTACTGTGGAAGAGAGGGAGGAAGAGAGGATAGCTGTAGAGCAGCATCCCCTACAAGATAAAATATTCCAAAGAATCACAGATGTGTGGAGGTCTAGTTAGGGAGCTGATGAATTTCAGTAGAATGTGAGGCATCACTGAAGCAAGATACATGACTCATGACTCTGGGAAACTGTGGGAAAATCTGTAACAGGTGAAAAAAAAATCTTTCAAAAATTCTAAGATGGCATTGAATCTGATTAAGAAAAAAAAAATCTAGGGGACAAACAAAATAAGACTACTGGGTAGTCTGAAGGTGGAGTACAGGCAGAAGAGGCAGATAATGTAGCTAATGTTTATCAAGCACTGACTGTCTAAAGTCACTGAAGGCTTTACATATATTCTCTCACTTAATGGTAACAAAATCCACATGGGCTAACAATTCACAGAGGAAGGACCTGAGATTTAGAGAAGTTCAAAGCTTCTCACATAGTTGTCCAAGGTCCAAGGTCACATAGTTAGAAATTGATGGCTCAGATTTGAACCCAGTCAGCCTAACTCCAAAGACCATCTTTTAAACCTGACTATGAGGTTCTGGCATAGGCAATGTTAAATCTAGAGATGGAAACAGTTGAAGAGAGAAAGTATGACTTTGTTTTTATTATTTGCTAACACAGCATTATATCAATAATCATTATCTAATCATTCACTGATCTCATTCAACAAACATTCGTTAAGCTCCTACTAGGATACTGTTAATTCAAAAGGAAAAATCTGAGTTCTGTGCCCGATCTGAATGCCCCAGGGTAAGTCCACTGTATATTGCAGTAAAAAGGCATATAATGAGCATAAACAACCAAAAATTTAAAGAAAAACTTTAACTACAAAAAGTACCCAAAATACACAAAGCATCAAAATTTATGCTTAATTTTACAATGGCCTGGAGAAAGGAACGGCAACTCACTCCAGTATTCTTGCCAGGAGAATTCCATCAATAGAATAGCCTGGTGGGCTACAGTCCATGGGGTTACAGAGAGTCAGACACAACTGAGTGACTTACACTTTACAATGGTCTATAACTTAATCAAGGTCTTTCATACATAAAGCAGAAAACAGTGGAGAGGGAAAGGCTCCTGATTATATCCATTTCATTTCACGATGCTCACCACAAAAGCAATACAGCTTTCCACTTCAGTATTAACAGAGAATCATGAACACATTAGCAGAAACCTAGTTTTAGGTCAGCGACCATTCATTTGCATTGTAATTCACTAAAATGAAATCTTTCTTATTATGGAATTCAGAAATAGAGTATTATCAGTAATTATCATTAAATAATGCACAGGGACATCTTGTATGTGTGCACCATATGCATACTGAAAACAGCCAAGTAACTGACACTGCCTAGGTATTCTACTGCACTTTCACAATATCACTAATTATGGTAAAGTGACCCTAACTCCATGACAAATGGAAATATCACTTTCAACTGATCAATTATCCAACCTTTCTTTGGCTGTGGGAGTCCACTCTCGTAAATACTGAAAGCAAACTACTTGAAAGAAGAAGCCAAAGATCGGAGCCAAAATAAATAAAGGGACAGAATGAACTTAGATACTAGGCATGGAAATTCCAACAGCAATGTGAAAATGTTATGTCTAGGTTCTGGTTTGGTTTCAAATATGTTAAGTTGAAAATTGTATGAACTGCTCCCTTTAATCATACATGGACCAGAGACTGCAGAATAGAAGAGTAAAATTAATTTCTAAGACCATATTTTCTCTTGAAGCAAATTAACAGGCATTGCAGATTACCATTCATGAGATACTTGAATAAATTCTATTTTGCCAGGCAACTACCATGATTAACAATGAACCAGAACACTCTGAAATATCTAGGAGAGCTTGATGTGTTTATTTCCTTCTTTACTTGCCACAGTCATAACTGCATGGAACCAGAATCCTGTGGATAGAAGAGTTTGAATAGTTTGAATTGAATAAGTACATAAGCTTAGTGGCACTTATGCTCTTAAGGAAACAAATGTTATATAGTAAAATATCATTAAAAATTCTTTGATTTAGACTCAAAAGGCAGATATATCCAGCTATAAAATAAGTTAGTCATGGGGATGTAATGTGCAGCATGGTGGCCATAGTTAACAACACTGAATTGCATACTTGAAAGCTGCCAAAAGAATACAGTTGGCCCTTGAAGAACATGTGTTTGAATTACATGAGTCTACTTACACACAGCTTTTTTTTTTTTTTTTTCCAGCAGAAAATACTACAGTACTACACAATCTGCAGTTGGGAGCAACCACAGATGCAGAAGGTGAACTATAAGTTACATGCAGATTTTCAGCTGCACAGAGGGTTGGTGCCCCTAATGCCCACATTGTTCAAGGGTAAACTGTGGGTCTTAAAAGTCCTCATCACAAGAAAAAAAAATGAAACTATGTATGGTGATGGATATTAACTACACTTATTATGGTGATCACTTTGCAATGTATACAAATATTGACTCATTTTGTACACCTGACATATAATACTCTCTCTCAATTATACCTCAATCTTAAAAAAAGAATATATAGAAGGAAGGTGTCTAAAATGGAACCTCATTTGGTGGATGCAAAAGAAATGAATACACTCAGTTTTGTATCTTTAGCCAGACCTCTCTCCTTAACTGCTCATCCCCACACTTTGTTGGTTAGTCTACTGGGACATCTCTATTTGATGTCACTCAGGCACCTCTGAGTCCTCATGGCCGAAACATCTTTCTCTTGCCTTCTCTCTATGCTGTCTCCCGGGTCAATATAGGTTACCCCTATCCATTTAAACACACAAATCAGAAACTTGGGAGTCATCCTTTCTAGATTCCTTCCTCTCTTTCTTTCCCCACATTCAATTTACTACAAAGTCACATAAATTCTACTACCCAAATGTCTCTCAAATACACCCAACTTTACTTCATTTTTGCCACTCCCAATCTCTCATATGGGTTACTGGCATCGTCTTTTATCTCTCTATTTAAAGTCTTTCCCTATCATATCCATTATCCAGCCTGCAGCCAGAACAATCTTTCTAGAACACAAATCTGGCCAATGATGTTGTTGCTCTACTTTAAAAACTTTCAATAGTTTCCAATGTTCATCAATTTAGTCAAGGATACAAACTTGTGGGGCCCTGAGTGGTACCGACAGAAGGTCAGGTTCCCACAGTTCCTACCTCTAACCCTTGGGAGAAACAATGCCATAGGAAACAAGGTGGTCATATCTACCCTATCATCCGTCACCGATTATCCACCTCTTACCCCAAGTCAGAGGAAGATGATTGTATCTATGTTTTCTATATTGGAGCTCAAAACTCATTCTAGCATTACAGTCTAGCATTACAGAAGAGCCATATCACCCAACTTCTTACACAAATACATGATGAGTTCAAAAAGGACACTGTCCATAGAAAACTGGGTTACAAATTCAAAAAACCAATTTACCAATGGGACTTGGGGACATAATCTGGCACTTGCCATTCAATAAATTAATTAAACCTCCCACAGCAAGGAAGTTCCCAGGAGTTATGAATCCACCTCACTATACTATCATCCACTCTGAATTGATCCTTCTTGTCTACAATACCTTCATATGTCTCTCACAAATGCCTGCTGAAAACTAGATATTCCATGAGTACAGGATTTCCTGATCTCCTTTCCTAATAATCCTATTAGAAGAGGCAGTCAGGACAGTCTGGCATAATTTGTGTCCTTAGTGAACCCTGGCTAATTCTTATGATCATCACATCCTTTAAAAAATGTTTCACTTCATCATTGAAATCCTGCAGTCTACAGTTCTTTGTCAAGAGCAACATGAAGTTCAATGGTCATTAGTTCCTGAACTCCACCTTCTTTCTTCTTTGGGAGAAATGAGCACATTAATCTCGCTCTAGCTTCCTGGCAACTTTCCATCCTCCACAGTTTCACAAAGATGATTCCCAGCTGGCCAGCAATCCCACCTGCAAATTCTCTCATTGCCTTGAGAGGTAGTTCATCTGGGTCAGGAAGCCTTTTGAAATTTCCCTTTTTAGTATCCTGGGAACACGCCAGTCTGCCTGAAGCCCTTCCCTGGTGGGCGGGACCTGTAAGGTGCTGAGAACATCCAGGGGCCACCTTCCCATGAGTCAGCCCATGGTGGTGCTGCCCCCTATCACTCCACCCATCAGTTCCTTGAGGTTGGTCAGAACTGGGTCCAGGGCAAGAGTTTACCTGCATTGCTTCATTTACTTTCAATGAGTAAAGAAAAGATTTACTTCAAAGATTGACAAGGTGAACCAGTCATTTTTCTGAGACCATTCAGCCTCATTTAATTCCTTAATGACCAAGAGACTTCCATGAGTGAGCACCATTTGATACGGAATGAAAAGTCTTATTCCATCGCCACAACTACATGAAAATACAGGATTACTCCCAAGGCAAACATTACTTCAATCATCCCTCAGCTATTCTTCACACATCATCTTTATACTAAAGATGATGGGAGAATACATTTGACAGAAAAGCAAGCATGGTAAAAATGAAAGACAGACTCTGGTTAGGCCAGGACAATCACATCCTCCCCTCACTTGCACTCGAGGTATATAGTAAGTCCTTAGGATCTCACCCTCTGTCAGTTCTGACCAAATTTAAAAATGTGCAGTAACAGAGCTGTCAATGAAAATATATTGTCTGTTCCTCAAAGATTCATCACTACTTTTTGGGAACTGGAAAACCAATGCCAATGGTGTGTGCATGCCAGATGAAAATCAATCCACTAATCTCAGCACATCACTGGCTTCCTATCTCAGCTTTACAAAAGATCATTTTGTTTTCTAGCAAAACTCATCTGGGCTACCTTGGACAAGTCTGCCATCTCAGACTCTCGAGCCAAAACTATTGCTGCCTGCAAGGGATGGTTCCAGTTCACATGGATCTTTCCTATGGACTTTAATTTTCCTTACTATCTCAAAATCGTATTGCGCTGTCCTGTGATTTTCCTGGGTGTACATGAGAGGTATATGAGCTACTACATAAGACAAAACAATATTAGCTTTGATGCTAAAAGATGAGGGATCATGTCCTAGCTCTGCCATTTATTACCTATGATGGGGAGCTATCCCATTAACCTATTTGAGAATCAATTTCTGTACCACAGGTAACTGTAAACTATTAACATATACAGTTATTACAATATACATAAATTATAACATATACAGAAATTATTACAATAACTAGGATTCCCACACAGGCATATTTCCCACCTTCAAAAGTAGTTTTGGGGGGTTTCTGTTGAGATATAACTGACATTAAAACAATATGTAAGTTAAGCACCAAGGATATAATGGGCAACATAGAGAAATACAGCCATTATTTCATAAAACCTTTAAATGGAGGATAATCTTTAAAAATACCAAATCATTATGTTGTCATATGAAACTAATATAATACTGTGAATCAACTATGAAGTGAAGTCAAAGTAAAGTGAAAGTCACTCAGTCATGCCCAACTCTTTGGGACCCTATGGACTATAGAGTCTGTGGAATTCTCCAGGCCAGAATACTGAAGTGGGTAGCCTTTCCCTTCTTCCAGGGGATCTCCCCAACCCAGGGATAGAACCCAGGTCTCCTGTATTGCAGGCAGATTCTTTACCAGCTGAGCCACAAGGGAAGCAGTGAATTAGCCATACTTCAATAAAAGACAATACTGTGCAAGCTTAAGGGATGCTTTGACATCCTATCTCAAAATTATTAACATTTATTGGAGTATTACTAACACTTCTATCATGTCACACAATTATCATTTCTTTCCTGATGAAGACAATTAAGTTCAAGTCTCTTAGCAACTTTGAGATTTCCAATTCAGTACTGTTGATTATAATCACTAAGCTGTGCATTTCATTTCCAGGGCTTACCTACTAGTTGCAAGTCTGTACCCTTTAATAACATCTCCCCAACTCCTCTACCCTCACATCCTTATGACGACCATCCTACCTTGTTATGGTTTGCTTCTTTACAACTTCACATCTTTTCTGGCATCTAACAGATCTTGTAGACAGTGTGTGCTCTGTGGTCAGTCATGTCCCAGCTCTTTGTGACCCTATGGACTGTAGCCTGCTAGGCTCCTCTATCCATGGGATTTTCCAGGCAAGGGGAGTGGGCTGCCATTTCCTTCTCTGGGGATCTTCCTGACCCAGGAATCAAACCCACATCACATGCATTGGCAGGCAGGCTCCTTATCACTGAGCCACTTGGGAAGCCCATATGAAGGCAGGTGCTCTACTAAACTATTTATTGACTGATTAGAAGATTCCTTTAGCACTTAATGATTCAGGGATAAGACTGATCCTTGCACATTATCTACAAAAGGTAGACCTTGAGCTCAGTTGCCATCTGATATAAGAACAAATGTAGGACTAAAGTCTTCAATTTCACTTAAGTCTATGAATATTCATATATTCCATAAAGGTTAACAGTGACTCCTAAAATCTGAAAAGAAATCCTAGGGTGAAAAGAACTCCTAGAACAAGGAGCTCTCCATATCTATCCTGCAAGTTTTCTGTACCTGGTTTTAGTTAAGATTGCAGCTAGCCAGTTGTCAAGTGATTTGAATGATATGAAGTTCTTCAAATGCTGAAGATCTACTACATTTACAAAACTCAAATGGGAGTCATAAACTCATCATCAACTTAATTATGGCCAACAAAGAAGGATTGCTTTGATTAAAATCTCAGAAATTTGTGTTCCCGAGTCACACATATTTTGTCACAAACTCAACACAAAGCAAGGTAATAAACTCAAAAACAGCTAGCTGACATATCTACCAGGTGATAGATATTGTATTTTGTGAAGGTGAGCAAAGAAAATGAAGCCAAAGAAAGATGTTAGTACTGCAAAAGTGGAAACATTTGTTAGGAATGATCAATCTTCCTGCAGAGAAATCTTGTGATTCTCAAGAAGTATATTTCAGCAAAACAAAAATGTTCAGAAGTTGAAAGAAAACTAAGATGAATTAAATGTATAAGAGAAAGCTTCTATGACAGAGAGTTAAAAACTCTGTGAGATGAGCTTAAAGAAAGCCAAAGAAAAGACAATTATCCACAGAACTCTGACATATAATTTACTTTAACAGATATCAGTTATTATTCCATTCCCTTTCTTTCAGGACAATGGAAATAAAACAGAGGTAACAGGATTGGGGAAGAAGAATGATAACGTTTTTGTGTTAGTCGTTCAGTCGTGTCCAGTTCTTTGTGACCCCACAGAGTGTAGCCCGCCAGGCTCCTCTGTCCATGGAATTCTCCAGGTAAGAATACAGCTGGAGTGGACAGCCATTCCCTTGTCCAAGGGATCTTCCCAACCCAAGGACTGAACCCAGGTCTCCCACAATGCAGGCAGATTCTTTACTATCTGAGGCACCAGGGAAGCCCAATACTACATTTAATTCTGATAATAAACCCTATGAAGAAAGTACTTCGATTTCCATTTTACAGATATTAAAACTAAGCTTCAGAAAGGTCATATAACCCAAATCTGCTCAAATTCAGGGAAACGTGATCGATATATCAGAGTTACTGAATATACCTTTAAACAATTAAATGTTAGAGAAATTTCCTTTGGGAGATGGCTGTAGTCAGGTTTGAATCAGGCCAGTTTAACTTTCCTGAGACAAGCGAAACATGTAAATTGAGGACTTGACACATTGGCTTCTTTCAAGAAAGATTCTGATTGAAAGCAGCCAGAGAGAACTGGCCAGAACTCAAGGTGATGAAATAATTCTAAGAGGTGGAGATCGCATGGGCAATAGCTCCAGGCTGAATGTGAGGTCCAATGAATACAGTGCTCAATGATGAAAGTGGCTCTCAAGAGAGCACCGAAATCCACAACTTGAAAGAAGCAGCTTCATTAACAGAGGAGCCAACAAAGGTTGCCAAGAAAGCACTGAGGGACAGATATAATAAACTATTGAGAATGAAGGATCATGTGCCCTGAACTAAACATAGCAGGTGTGGCCTGGGGGTTCATGCTAGGAAAAAGGATGAACCCTCAGGCAACACTTGCTAACATTTTACCTGT
Organism: Bos indicus; assembly: GCF_029378745.1. NCBI lineage: Eukaryota > Metazoa > Chordata > Mammalia > Artiodactyla > Bovidae > Bos > Bos indicus. The sequence goes on along the minus strand of NC_091770.1, from coordinate 15,734,334 downwards.
TTCTGCACCAAACTCCTGCTCTAATTCATAAATTAAGGAGCAGCACCAAATAGTAAGATACAGTATACATGGCATGAATACAAAAAGGCCATTAACGGTTTCAGTAAGTTCACCATTTAGTTAGGAGAAAGTGTCACTGGCTTTAAATCTCTGTAGAATAGAAGGGTCAAAATGGTCATTCTTAATTCTTAATGAAACTGTTTAACAGAAAAAAGAGCCAAATGGACATCAAGATCGATGAGTTTTAAATATATATATAAAGCATAATGCCAAAGAAAGTATTACTCTGTACAACAATGTCTAGGTTTAATTATAATAACTTAAAAATATGCTGAGAGAGGAGAGTGGTAGAAAAAACGGTTACTAAGATCTACAGAACAGCCCTGCAAGGTAGAGACTGTCATCTCTCCAGATGAAAACTAACAAATGCCCTGTGTAGGACTTTTCTCCAAACACTGAGATTTAGGAATGCTTTTTTTAGTCTTTCATGTTCTCATACATTAAAAATTGAAGGAAAAAGTCTCATCAATGTACCCTAAGGTGTCTGTACTAAAAGGATAGAGGAAGCCTCAAACTAGTCACATTTAACGGTTAGACACAAGAAGAGTTGAACAGCAAGGAACACTTGGTGAATCATTTATCATTTGATGCTTTCCCTGACCTCCATAGAAGCTCTAACACTCTCTAATCCCTTAGGCTGCTTTTTTCCTTAATGGGATTCATCACCCTGACATACCCTATACTCTACTTTTTGCCTTGTGAGCTCTAGAGTCTAAGTGCAATGAAGGGAAGAAATTCATTTTGTCCACTATCAATCCCCAGGGTCTAAAACAAAATACCTGACTCATAGTAGGAATACAGTTTTCAATGATGAAAGTGGCAAAGAGAGAAATAAATATAGGTCAGGTTGTGCTATGGATGAGCTCAACTCAAAGACAAACTTAGGTAGGACTATGCCCTCTGAAAAGTTTAGAGTAGCAGAATTACAAAGATGAGAAATAAAATGAATAAAGCAACAAAGCCAAAAAGATATGATGGGGTATTCATGAGCATTGTCAGAGCGCTGTGGAAAAATCCAATCCATTCATTGGCTCAATCTGAACAGAAAGGTATTCTGCAGTATCTGCTTTCCATCACATTCAACTTTCACACTTGAAAGCTTGACTGCCATAAAATATTAAGATGGAAAAATCCATTTTGGTACAATCTGCAAAAGCTCACAGGAGAAATTTACAAAAACTGCAAGTTCAAAATGAGCAATGGATGGCACTGCAATTACATCACAGACAAGAAGCTTGATCAATAGATGATACAGAACCTAAAACTCTACCCAAAGCAGAAGGAAAAAAGGACATGGCCTATTTGTAATGGGAAATGTGTGACTTTAGTTAGCAATGCAAAACTGCTTGGCCAAGTGGCCAAGTGTGTAACTTGGGGTGAGTAACAGGGTGACCTAATAGCTTTGCTTATGATTCTGCTAATCTGGTTGGCAAAGTGAAATTGCTGCTAAATGAGGTGCTTTGTTTCTGTCACTCAACTGCAGCAGCACGGTCATGATCAGATTGATTGCACACATCTAGGTGTAAGAACTCATATACTTTTATTCCCCAACCTGGATCCACGCAGGATGTTGTGGAGAGCAATCACTTGCCAATTTGGTCAGTCATGTTCCATTAGTAAATCCATGAATCAGGGCTGCGTTTATGCCATGGTTGTGAATTTTAGTTAGTTAAGGTAAAGTTCAGGCTCTACTTTTGGATTATAATATGCATTGGTATGTGAAAATGAGTATAAGAATGGAACTTTGATAGGCAACTGTGAAATTTATGCCAAACGGGAAAATTAAAACCACACGCACTTTCTGACCAGCACTGATTATATAAACAAAAGCTTATCAAATAGGCAACTAATAAACAAACAAAAACAACTTCTTCCCAAAGATCAACACCTCACAGCTCTACTGATAGAGACCCTTGGGAATGGGCATAAGATTCAAGGCAGAGGGCCTCCTGCACCTGGTTCAGGGGCTCAGCTCATGCTGTCTCGTGAGGAGTTCAAAGTGTTGAAACTACCAGTACTTCTGCCAAATCTACCTATCCCATCTCCTCTAACACACCACATATCTCCTCAGAGATGTATGAATAAAGACCAACATTTTTAATAGGACCAAGAGGGTCTGGCATGGTCTTTCCCCTCATGGTCTTCCCCCTGCAGCAAATCTTCCCTTGTACTCTGTCTTACAACCACACTAGCTCTTCAGCCTCTGGAACATGATCTGCTTCCGCCTTTCATGAGCCCCTTGCACACACCAAATGTCCAAAACAATCTTCCTTCCATCCCCTTCCCCAGACAAAGCCCTGGTTAAACCTCAAGAATTTTCCTTGAGGCAACTCATTGTATCATGTGCTCTTGTAATATCAAAGAACCCTCTTTCCTAACACATGTCTCTTTTGCACAATGAAAGAAACTATAAGCAAGGTGGAAAGACAACCCTCAGAATGGGAGAAAATAATAGCAAATGAAACAACTAACAGAGAATTAGTCTCCAAAACATACAGTCACACAGCTCAATATCAGTAAAACAAACAACCCAGTCAAACAGTGGGCAAAAGACCTAAATGGACATTTCTCCAAAGAAAACATACAGATGGCTAATAAACACATGAAAAGATGCTCAACATCACTCACTATTAGAGAAATGCAAATCAAAACCACAATGAGGTATCATCTCACACCGGTCGGAATGGCCATCATCAGAAAGTCTACAAACAATAAATGCTGGAGAGGGTGTGGAGAAAAGGGAACCCTTTTACACTGTTGGGGATGCAAACTAGTACAGCCACTATGGAGCACAGTGTGGAGACTCCTTGAAAAACTGGAAATACAACTGCCATATGACCCAGCAATCTCACTGCTGGCATACACTCCGAGGAAACCAGAACTGAAAGAGACACATGTATCCCATGTTCATTGCAGCACTATTTACAAAGCTAGGACACGGAAGCAACCTAGATGTCCATCAGCAGATGAAGGGATAAGGAAGTTGTGATACATACACACAATGGAATATTACTCAGCTATAAAAAGGAATCTTGCCTGGAGAAACCCTATGGAGAGAGGAGCCTGGTGGGCTACAGTCCATGTGGTCACAAAGAGCTGGACACAACTGAATGACCAAGCACATAAAAAGGAATGCATTTGAGTCAGTTCTAATGAGGTGGATGAACCTGGAGCCTATTACACAGAGTAGAATAAGTAAGAAAGAGAAGACAAATACTGTATATTAACTCATATATGTGGAATTTAGAAAGATGGTACTGACAATCCTACATGCAAGGCAGCAAAGGAGACACAAACATAAAGAACAGACTTTTGCACTCAGTGGGAGAAGGAGGGGGTGGAATGATTTGAGAGAATAGCACTGAAACATATACTTTATCATATGTCAAACAGATGACCAGTGCAAGTTCGACGCATGAAGCAGGGCACCCAAAGCTGCTGCTCTGGGACAACATAAAGGGACAGCATGAGGAGGGAGGCAGGAGGGGGATTCAGGATGTGGAGGGGGACACACGTATACCTCTGGCTGATTCATGTTGATGTATGGCAAAAACCATCACAATATTGTAAAGCAATTATCCTCCAGTTAAAACAAATAAATTAAGATAAAAATAATTAAAAACAAACAAAAGAAGAAGGTACTTTGGTTGGTCCCTCAGTGTATCCCAGCACTGAGTACCACTCTGTATGTAAGTAAAGTGAAAGTCACTCAGTCATGTCCAACTCTTTGCAACCCCATGGACTGTAAAGTCAATGGAATTCTCCAGGCCAGAACACTGGAGTGGGTAGCCTTTCCCTTTTCCAGGGAATCTTTTCAACCCAGGGATCGAACCCAGGTCTCCCACACTGCAGGCAGATTCTTTACCAGCTAAGCCACAAGGGAAGCCTAAGATTACTGGAGTGGGTAAACTATCCCTTCTCCAGGGGATCTTCCCGACCCAGGAATCAAACTGGGGTCTCCTGCATTGCAGGCAGATTCTTTACCAACTGAGCTATCAGGGGAAGCCCACCACTCCGTGTATAGACAGTGAATTATACAGTATTTAAGAAGAAAAGAAAGAAGAGAGGAAGGATGGAAAAATTTAACTCACACTGTCAGATTGTGGCATGGGGTGGGAAAGAGTTCAACTTTTGTGAAAAAGATCACACGGTAAACAGAAACACAAAGGAAAACCATTAGGGGGGAAAGCTGACTCGATCACAGAAAATCAGGAGCAAAGCAGAGTTGTTATCTTCCTCAGTGCCTTGAGGAGGAGGTACTCAGTATTCATTAAATACTTGAGTGAATGAATAATGAACAAATATAAGGGGTTGCTGTTGTTCAGTCACGTCCGACTCTTTACCACCCCATGGACTGCAGCATACCAGGCTCCTCTATCCTCCACCATATCCTGGAGTTCGCTCAGATTCGTGTCATCAAGTCAGTGATGCCAGCCAACCATCTCATCCTCTGTCGTCCCCTTCTCCTCCTGCCTTCAATCCTTCCCAGCATCAGGGTCTTTTCAAATGAGTCAGCTCTTCGTATCAGGTGGCCAAAGTATTGGAGCTTCAGCTTCACCGTCAATTCTTCCAATGAATATTCAGGGTTGATTTCCTTTAGGATGGACTGGTTTGACCTCCTTGCAGTCCAAGGGACTCTCAAGAGTCTTATCCAGTACCACAGTTCAAAAACATCAATAGGCAATCAGTCCAGATTCCTTTTTATATTTGCTGCTTCTGCTGCAAGTTTATGTATATTTCTTGATTCTATAGGTCTGTGGTAGCTCCGTCTCATACCTTCTCTTTTTAAGCATTTTGCTCTCCACCTCTCTCCTCTTTGTGGCACTTATTATCAATATTTTATTTGGTTTTGAGTATTAATCACATCAGGAATAACAATTTGTTTCAATCAGAATTATGTTTCATGTAAAATCTTCATGTCCACTCCATTTCTTATTTTCTTCATGGTTAAAAGTTACTCAGAACTTTTCTCTGAATGACATGAGTTTGTTACATTCCTCTGTTTCTCTCACCTTTTTCCATTTTGAGAGACAGCTCACTTGGCATTATGCCACTCTATCAGAAAACCAGCCAGACAGAAGACACACAACTATAAGTGCCCTCCAGTACTTACCAAGACACTGCCCGTTCCAGCCTCGAAACCCTTCCGTGCAGGGAACACACTGGTAAGATCCGGGAGAATTCACACACTGCTCATCTGGACAAGTACTTGGAGTCAAACATTCATCAACATCTGAAAAAATAAAAAAGCTAGGTCACAGACATTTTATCAGAGCACTACAGCACGAACTGACTTGTGATAAAGGGGAGAACGATTGGTGGGGAAAACAATAACTGGAAAAGTAAAGCCCTAGGTATGCACTTAAACACTCAGTGGAATGCATGGCCAGGTATAACTTGATTGAAATATTTACATATGTTTCAAGGAAGAACTTGGCCCCAATTCTCCAACTGGCAGGCCCAGATCTCTCCACTCTGTGAGTTGGCAGTTCTCTAGGACCACTTTTTGGACATCAACATCTTTTAAGTAATAGTCTGGTTTGCCAGAAAGAAATACAAGAAATGAACACAACAGTGAGGAAGCCATTTATCCACCTGGCTAGAGGTTCTCTCTGCAGACCATGGGGTACTCTAGGGAAACCCTTGCTTTGGCTTCACGGTCCCCAAAACATCCGAGGTTTGAATAATTTAAAACTTTTCCCGTGATAGGAATTGCTTGGAGGTCAAAAAAGAACATTAGGAGAGAATGAACTCATCAAATACTTCCAAGATTTTCCAGAAACTATGGTGAATAATCATAGGGTAATATATTCTGGTTTAAAATACACCTTGCTTTTCACATTCACAGCTAACTAAGTTATTAATCATTGTTCTTTTCAATGTGAGGAGAAAAAAAAGTCACCTTAAATATGGACAGAACTGTGGCAGAGATACAATAGCTTCAGACTTTCTAAAGAATGGTCAAACAATTGGAGATGTGGATACAGAAAAAAGATTTGTAGACACAGTTAGGGAAGGAGAGGATGGGATAAACTGAGAAAGCAGCATTGACATACATACACTAAAATGTGTAAAAGTGGTGGCTAGAAGGAAGCTGCCATATAACTCAGGGAGCCCAACCTTGCGTCCTTCTGACAACCTAGAGGGTTGGGATGGGGGCAGGAGATGGGAGGGAGGCTCAAGAGGAAGGGGATATATATACATACACACACACACAGTTCTGATCGATTTGAGTTGTACAGCAGAAACCAACTCAACATTACAAAGCAATTAACCTCCAATTTAAGAAAAAAAAGAATGGTAAAACAATAAAATGGGGGGAAAGGTGACAGAGGTAACTTTCAACCATTTAATGAAATGAAAAGGTAACTTTTCAACCATTTAAAATGAGCACTGACACCTGCATACCAACCCCAACTGAAACAGGTATTTTCCAAGTGAGTGGATTCAGTGTCTAAGCGTCATGATATAAGATGTATATAGGACCTCTGCTGCTGCTGCTGCTGCTAAGTCACTTCAGTCATGTCTGACTCTGTGTGACCCCAGAGACTGCAGCCCACCAGGCTTCCCTGTCCCTGGGATTCTCCAGGCAAGAACACTGGAGTGGGTTGCCATTTCCTTCTCCAGTGCATGAAAGTGAAGTCACTCAGTTGTGTCCGACTCCTAGCGACCCCATGGACTGCAGCCTACCAGGCTCCTCCATCCATGGGATTTGCCTCTAATCATACTTAAAATTTAAACAAGATTTTTCAGGAAAAAAAGTGAAAGAAATATATAATGAATACACTGAACATGCACGGGTATTTGATGTCATCATGTTGGCAAATTCTCAAAAATCACCTCCCATTATGTATCATTAGAGATGTATGAAAAGATGCTTAAAGTAAAAGATGTTATTAATAGAATAAGCACCAGGTCAGTGTTGCAATTTTTTTTTCCTATCAGCAAAAAATCCTTGCCAATAGACAATGACACACAGTGGTTTTTTTTTTGTTAGGTCAGATGTTCTGGGACTTCTTGTTCTACAAAAAGATGATGCTTGCCAGTTGAATTTTCCAAACAGCATTACATTCTTCTCTGGATGGGATTTAAAAAAAAAAAAAAAATGGAACCACAACTGCTAAGTCAGAGAAGGTCATTGAGATAGGCTGGTCTGATAAATAAGGTACAATGCTGAGCAACATAAGACAGTAACATCCCTGGATTTCCTGCTGCTCTCACCTGTTTGCTTGTTCCCTCATCTATAAATGAGGGACTACCTGCCTGGTAATACCTTCAGAGAATAAAGTAAGGGTGCATGAGATAATGTCTGTAAGCTACAGTAGACTCCTTGGAGACTGGCGCTGTTTGAAAGCAACTTTGTCAGTGACAGCTGAGAAAATCTTCAGTGAGCCAGAAGCCCAGGGACCTTTGGTTCTGATCCATGGTGAAATTAGGAAACAGCCACGTTATTTGGCTCCTTCATTTCAAGCTTTTTCATGGGGATAGAATTATATAATTATTAACTCAGGGGATGCTGGTGAGATTTCTGTTAAATAATTTCCATGCACTGAATATTACTGAAGAGTCTCCTTCTTTCTATTTACTTACTTATCTTCAACTTTCTTTTCTACTCCTTTCTACTGTGCATCCTTAACCTGTAGTAATTCCTTAAATGTTTTATCTTCCCATCCTGAGTCTGTGTGTAGAACCTGAGGATCTATATTTGATCTTTTGGGGAAGCACAGTTTTGCATATAAGTGCTTGCCATATAAACCCAAGCCCCATTTTCTTCTAAAAAAAAACTCCCACAATTATAGATATTCTGAAAATACCTATGCAAAAACCAAAGGAGTCAGGGAAAGGGGGAGTTCAGGGAAACTAGTGCTTCTTGAGAGCTAACAAGGTGACAGGCACCATATGACATACGGCAACACCCATTTACCTGCACGAGCCGGAACGTTAACTGCATGGTTCCCATTTCACAGATGAAGAACTAAGTTTTGAAGGGCCTACATAACTGGCCCCAAGCTAGACAGTTACTGAGTATGGGGATCATGAGCTGAAAAGCCATCGTCTCCATTCTACCCATCCTCAAGCGGCCTCCAGAGCAGAGGGACAGTCCCCCGTAAAAGAAGAGCGGGGACACTTCACACCTGCACTTTCCCAAGGCCCTCAGCCATCAGGGGAAGAGTTCATATCTCTGTTATGATGGGAGCTGATGCGGTAACATAAAATGCTCCCCACTTCTCTCCAGATAACTCAGGGGCTGAGGCAAGAGGCCAGCAAGCAAGGCAGGTGCAGGCTGCCAAAAAACTGTCTAATGAGCTCTCCCTCCAGGCCTGGTCATTAGAACTGTGAAAAAAACCCAACATATTGGAGCCAAGAAACAGCAGAGAGCAGCCTTCCCCAACCAGCCTATCCCTCCCGAGCTCTGGAGGCCCAGCCATGTCTGAAAACAGGCTAAATGTCAGGTAGCCAGGCAGCGAACATGTGGAACCAGCACCAACCCCACACCCAGGCTCCTCAGAACATGTCCAAAGGCCCCTGCTCCTTTGTCTTGTTCACGTTTCCATGAAGACTGAAACAGAGGTTCAGTGCATTTCTTCACAAAAATAATTATTCAAAGTGTACCACGGTGCTTTCAAAAAGAACCCATGTGACTTGGGACACATACACAAACAGAAATATTCAACGGTTAATCATCTTAACTTTGAAATGTTCAAAACTCTTCAAGACATTTTTGCAATGAGAGCAAATCCATTGCTGGGGTCAGCATTAAAGAAATTTTATCTGACACAGCTGGAGTCTGACCTGTAGTTGGTCAGACATTTTTTAGAGATCTGCAAGCAAGTCCCGGAACACAGGCGAAAGTAAGAAGCTGAGACAAACGAATGGACCAAGATGAAAAGGTTGAAAACAAAAAGTTCACACAGGTGACACCTGGACTATGTCCCCAGGTGAATGATGCAGACAGACACTGTGATTAAATCTGGGTTTGTACTAAGATCCTCTGCAGTTCACTGTTACAAAGTGATGTCACTCCACCTACCAGGGAAGGCAGATACTGAAATGAGTAATAGAGAGAGGAAGAAGACAGGAAAAGACCCAGACAGAGTCACTGAAGGGAGGCAAAGAGGCTCTGATTCTGGGAGGTAGCCAGAGCCTGGGCGAGCTGGTGTCCTGCATGGATTGGCAGTGGAGGAAAACCCGTACCAGGCCAGATGCCTACAAGCCTCAAGTTCTGGAACTAGCCCTGCATGTCATGGACATGTGTGCTCCACACTGCAAAGGGCTGTGGTCTCCCCTTCCTCTCAGCAGACTCACCCTCGCACTGGCCTCCTGGGGTCATGTGGTACCCGCTATCGCAGTATTCACATCGGAAGGCCCCCATGGTATTGACACAGTGCCCTTCCCCACAGACGTCCGGCCTCAGACACTCATCGACATCTAAGCAAAGCAGAAAACATTGTCGAGTGTTATTTCCCAAAACCTAATTTCAAACCTCTCCCATCTTCCAGGTTAGTTAAAATTTAAGAATGAAGCAAGTGATTCCTACTATCTATTATCTCTTTGATTTGTTCCAAAAAATTGAGTGGCTTGGATTTACTCAAATCCAAAAAAAATATTTAACACCACTGGTCTTTGTAGACATTTGATATTCTTCATTCAAAAGTGTTGGGGGAAGATATTTCATTTTTTAATCTTCCAGAATCTAGCAGATTACTGTGTTGTAACGGGTTTAATAATAAATTCTGGGTTGTCTGAATGGGCCCTGGACTGATGGAATTGGGGGAGCTAGAAACCCACATGAGGGAATTTATGCATCAGAAAGAACACTGTCATTACCTATGCAGTTAGTACCCTCCTCACTGGCCATGAATCCTGCTGGGCAAATACACAAGAAACTTCCCTCAGTGTTTTCACAGCGTCCCTGGGAGCAAAGGTGTTGATCCTGAGCGCATTCATCAATATCTGTTAACAAAAAGATATACAAAAGGATTAGCGTAGCATGAAATTCTCAGACTCTCTGTTCATGAAATACTAGCGTTCTGTCTCCTCTGTCCGACCTTATAAGTGAGGAAAACAGTAAAAGGAATACAGCCAGTTTCCCTGAATACTTGAAGGTCTGCTATTGCAAAGAGGGAATACACGTATGGCGTACTGCTTTGAAAGTTCAAGCTACAGCTATGATATTGGTGTTTCAAAAGAAAGATTTCAGGTCAACACAAAAAGACGTGCCTGATAACTGGAGTCACGTAAGTGCTGGAATTCACTGTGCAAATCCCAGGCCAGCTCAGCAGAGGCAGTGAGCAGTGTCATGATAGGTGCTCTCTTTCACAGTGCACACAGGTAAAGCGAGACTGAATCATCTCGACTGACTGCCCTTTTCAACTTTACGCTTGTGATTCTAAATATAGTAAATCTCATGTATGCAAATTCACGAGAAACAGTCATACTATAGAGCAAGTGGATGTCCCCCTCACACCTCACTCCACATATATATGCAAAACCAAACAGCAGAAGTCATATTTGCATAAGGGAATTCAGCATAAAGTGGGTTTAATTAGGTATATCCCTTTGCGGCTCCATATTTGCCTTATAACTCTTATTGAACTTCCTTTTTCTAAAAAAGATATTAAACTTAGTGTTAACACATTAAAATGACTTAACACATTTACACCCCTTTGTGAGATACATTTTTCCCCAAAGAAGCATATATGAGCTCCCTACGTTATAAATCCATTAACAGTCTCTTGTCAGCATATACTGATTTTCAATATAGAAATTTCAACAAAGGTAGCTAGAGTCAAAGCTATGGTTTTTCCAGTAGTCATGTATCGATGAGAGAGTTGGACCATAAAGAAAACTGAGCACCGAAGAACTGATGCTTTTGATCTGTAGTGTTGAAAAAGACTCTTGAGAGTTCCTTTAACTGCAAGGAGATCCAACCAGTCCATCCTAAAGGAAATCAGCCCTGAATATCATTGGAAGGACTGATGCTGAGGCTGAAGCTCCAATTCTTCGGCCATCTGATGCGAAGAACTGACCCATTAGAAAAGACCCTGATGCTGGGAAAGATTGAAGGCAGGAAGAAAAGGGGACGACAGAGGATGAGACGGTTGCATGGTATCACCAATTCAACTGACATGAGTTTGAGCAAGCTCCAGGAGCTGGTAATGCACAGGGAAACCTGGCATGCTGCAATCCATGGGGTCACAAAGAATCAGACATGAATGAGTGACTGAACTTAACTGAATAGAAATTCCTTTTAAAAATCAAATTTTATAAACTTATATAAACATATTTTTATTGCAGGATATATTAATATTAATTTTTGCTAAACATGTTTATAGATAGCTATTTCTAGAGCTCTTAATTATTGTCTATATTCTTTACCTGAAAAACTTTGGGAGATTATCCCACCTTGATGTAACTGTATTACTCTTGGCAAAGCAGGCAGCATTGAACCAAGAGGTAAGAGCCTTCTAAGAGTTAAGCAAGCCTCTTTTTTGAGTACCTTTAGCTCAGGGAGAAAATTTTTTTTTAATTAAACAGTATTTTCCCCATGATTAAAATGTTCTTAATGTGCAAACATTTGATATTTAATAATCTCATCAACCAAAAGTATCTTCTTACCAACACATTTCCTCTGTTGCTCATTGAACTTGTAGCCATCGTAGCATATACAGGTATACCTCACTGGCAGGTTAATGCAGTGTCCTGCTCCACAGATGTCAGGGTTCACAGTACATTCATTGATTTCTTTAAAAATAAGAAAATGTGGGACAAAACAGATATAAACAAAGATTTCATTGCACCTTGCAAACGATTACTTTGTTTTTCCTGAATACCTTATTGCCAGTTATGCATTCAGAAAACAAAATTTTACACTCTAAAATCAAGTGTAAACTCATCTGATTACATTATAATTGATCAGTTAGTCACAGCCAAAGCCATCAAAAATTCTTAAAGAGACAACTTCTAAGATGAACTTGAGTAGGTGGAAATTTAGAAAGAGGCCATCCTGGACCTTATCATCAATTCTGAACTTTCAAGATAGCCCATCAATGAGTTTCTACAGTCTCCAGTTCATTTTGGATGATGGACTGAATCACATGATTCCTTCTGATAAGAAATAGATGGCAACTGTCTACTATTTGTTAGCAGGCCAAATTCAAGTTCCAAAAAACATACTCAACCTCCTCCCAAATTTCTCATTAATTCTCCAGAAAGATTTACCACTTCTAATCAAAGCAGAACTTCTGGATGCAACTTAGTCTTAATTTGCCAATTTCAACAGGAGCATATTTTATTTATACTAGTAGAATATAGAATCTTATTCCAAATCTTTTCTGCTCAGTTCCTCCCTTCCTTTCCTCCTGATTCCTGCATGAGACTGGCTGCTTCTGTGAAGTCCTTGCTCCACTCACAGACACAGGCCGTGTCAAGGCAAGGGGAGGGGAGTTGCCAACGGGTAAAGGCCATCACAACATGCTTTATTACCAAAATGACCTGAAAACTCAAAGGTGACTTTCTGAGATGAATTACTCCAAGATAGTCTGTTGAATTTCAATGATCTTTGTAAGGATGTATAACAGTATAGTAGGGAGTGGGCAGTACAGCTGGTGGTCAGAGCTCAGGCTTGAGACGAGAGTACAGATACCAACCTTGCTGCCCCTTTTTGCTCTGTAACAGAGCACAAATTACTTAAACAATCCAAGCCTCACTTTTCTCTATGTATAAATGAGAATGACCAGAGCACCAGCTTCAGAGTGTGAGGTTCAAAAGAGATAACCTAAATAATGCATGTAGCTCAATGCCTGGCACAGTATATGTGCTCAGTAAAAATTAGCCATTATTACTGATTACTGTAGTTGCCCCTATTGAAGTTATTTAAGAATACATAACAGGGTCTTTCCTAGTGGCCCAGTAGTTAAGAATCCACGCTGCAATGCAGGGGACATGAGTTCATTCCCTGGTCCAGGAAGACTCCATTCACCACAGGGCAACTAAGCCCACACACCACCACTACTGAGCCTTAGATCTAGAGCCCATGAGCTGCACCTACTGAAGCACATGTTCCCTAAGACCTGAGCTCTGCAACGAGAGAAGCCACTGCCATGAGAAGCCTGAACAGCACAACTAGAGAATAGCCCCTGCGTGACGTAACTAGAGAAAGCCCATGCACAGCAATAAAGATCCAGCACGGTAATAAATAAATAATTTGGGAAAAAAATACATAACACAGAAATAGCACATAAATAATACTACTATTATCTCACTGTCATCAGGCAATAAACAACACTTAAAACAGATGACATCATGGATAAGCCCAAATGGCCCAGTGGAGGAAGACCAGGGCTCAAGTGTGACAAGCTAAAACACACCTTTGTTAATGGGGTCTATGGTTTGAATGAAAAGAAAAACAGGCATGCTACTGTCATCAATAACCCACTGTGAATTCTGAAGAAAAATGTGGAAAACAGTGCTTTAACAAAACTTCACTATGGAAATGACCTAAATTGGGTTGAGGTTACTCTCCAAAACCCAAACCACATTCATTTTTCATCAAGTGTTATTCACTGTGCTGTGATTTTAAGACAACTGATGCAAGTTATTTGAAAAGTTGTTAGGCTTTAAAAGGAAGCATATGACTACAGAGCTGCAGTATTTTGCATAAAATCACTTGGATTATGATAAAGGCACACATTTAAAATTATTTATATCTTTAGTGAACCTATTTATACTAATTCACTATCAGAAAAATAGTTTATAGTCAGTATAATGTCAAGATACAGGAAAAAAAATCCAAAAGACTAAAGTCATAGGTAATTAACATGACTGCTTAAACTTAAATGACTGATAATAACCATATAAAATAATGAATTATGAGACATACACAGTATAGATTATATAATAATCTTCAGCAGGATAGGAAAATGCTTATTTTTTAAGAAAATATAGTCAGGTACATATTATAATATAGGATATGATCTAAATTATTTTATACACAGAGCAGCAGATTGGAAGAAAATAAATCTAAGTGTTACAATTATGGGGATTGGTACTGTCTATATTTTTCTGTATCTTCCAAAATTTCTACAATGAACAAATGTTATTACTTCTATAATCAGAAAAGTCTTTCTTAAAAAATTATCATTTCTATGTGCTGCAAAAATCTGAAGGTAAAAAATGTAATCTTCTCCAGGTTCTACTTCTAGACTCTCAGGTAAGAATTCTCTTCTCTGTTTATAAGAATTCTTTAGTAGAATAGTGTGAGAAGCAGTTCTTTAACCATCTATTCTTAATGTAAGCCAGATGGCTCCTTTTAAAATTAATGGTATTTAGATTTCTTGATTTCCTTTGAAATTATTTTATGTTCTTCTCTGCCATTTGCTTAAATCAGAGAAGACATATTGATCAAATTTGCAAAATTTGACAATAGAAGATGACAATATACTAGGAAGAAGTAGTCAGAATTAATTAAAAGATTGTACATCTGGGGTTTTCAGGAAATGCCTGATGGGTACTCATTGCCCCCACTCCCACACATACCAAATATTTATCTGTTCTTTTTCAGGCACAGCTTTAGAATGGAATGTTTACACGTGTAAGTAAAGTCTTCAAAAATATGTGATGCTTAATTCAGATGGGATACTTTCCTATGCCAATGTGCCAATATTTAGATAATTTCTTCTTAAGTCAACTCTAAGATAGAAGAAATGATTAAGAATTTTAACTCTTTTGTCTTAAGAAATGAACAATAACGGCCTTTCCTTCCAATTTAGTATCTTAAATAGAAGCTATGAGGTTGAAATATTTATGAGGAAAGCTTGAGAATTCTTAGCTGATTACCTCATAGATTATGTATATAAAACTGCAGTTTGAAAATGTTGATCCCAAATGGCACTAACGTATGTAAGAAAATGCTACTCTGACACCACTAGAGGGTACTAAGAGATACATCAGTGTGAGGGGATATTTACTAACATATTCTAGATTTCTATAGTTTGTCCCATTTTTTATACACATGATAAATTGTATCAGTTTATCCTCAGAGATCCCATTTATCTATTTGCTATCCCACCCTTGTAAGTTCAAAAAGAAAAATTAATAACTTCAAAATACTTCCGCTTCCTCTTTACCATTCATCAAAAAATTTACCAGATTATAGTCAACAATACTAAATCTTAACTTTCCTTAACACACAAGAAAGCATGTGACTTGATAGAGATGTTAGCAAATTCTTTTGCAGTAATCATAGTGCAATACACAAATGTATCAAACCAGCACTGTATACCTTAAACTTATACAATGTTATATGTCAACCACATCTCAAAAAACAACAAAAAAAACAACAAAATTGATCAACACCATTTTTAAAGTTAAAAAAAATTATTGATACTCCTAAAAGTTTCACACCTTCTCTTCCTACACTTCCCTTCTTTGCCTGTTACACTTTCATTCTTGATTATAAGTTACACAGAAAGGCAGTCCTGATGGTATTGTCTTAAAACTGAAAAAATTAAATTTCAGGCTTAGGAAAAAAAGTTTCTGGATTTCTCTGCATTTGGGGGGGGCAAAGACCTTATTGCTTTACATTTTTCTAAGAGGTCACTCACACAGCCATGCTAGCCTGTTCCCACAGAAAGATAAGTTCAGGTCAAAATATACATTTCTCCGTATGTGCTGATGGCACAGACACAGGCTCTGGGAATATGGTAAAGCCTTGCACAGAAAGCAGTAATGATTGGTATCTGGGGCACTCAGGTTAATGATCATGTCTTCTCTTCTGAAGCATGTTTGGCTCCCCAGAAACAAGAGACTGTTCCCACTGGACTCTTGGAAGCGTCCCCCTTCATAATGCCCATCATATTTCCCCTAGGGTGCAGGACTGCCCTTACACACGCGGCCCCTGAAACAGCTTCACCTACATCAGGCCAAGGACTTCATTGTATCTTTCCCGGGAGTCCATTTAGAATTTGGAAAAAAGAGTCATGACCAAAAGCCAATGGAAAACCAAATGGTCTATTTGTCCCAGAAAGACAGCCAGAGATAGATTTAAGAGTCTGGTGTCTTTTAGAATTAAATGAAAAAGAAAGCTTTTGGCAAGATATGAAAATGAATATGCTGACCTTTTGTTTTTTTCCTGCTCATGTGATTACTCAAAATAAATAAATAAACAGAGCTGGAAATATTAAAGCATGATGATTTTACATGCAACAAAGTTCATCTTCCATGAGCCTACATAGTTTATTGAGGCTGTCATGACGCTGGTAATATGCTTCAGGGACAAAGGTTTTTATAAAGGGGTCACTGATGAGTTCTGGAAAAGATCTGATGAGCAAAATAGTTTTTACAACGTTTGGGCCATGATGATTACAAAGGTTTACACAAAGCAGTCATGAAAGTCAGAATAATTTCTGGCTGGTCTGCAAGGGCCACGGAGAAAGTTTAGGAAGAGCTGGCAGAGGAAGGTATCAAATGTCAACTCATGGAAAGGTTTACAAAAATGCCCTGGCTTCCTAACTGCCCCACAAAGAGCATAAATTGTCCCACAACAATTGAAGCAGATGTTTCCACTTTGTAAATACTCGCCAGAGAAATAAAGGTTTGATTTTCCAACCTATCCTTGAGCTACTAAGACACTATGCTAAATCAAGAATTTATATGCTGAAATGTATCATTTCTTTGGAAACAGTGTGCCAATAATATTGCAAGCCACCAACTCAGCTGCTCAGAGTGGAAAATATCACCCTTATTCCCTCCAAATATGTGGCTCCCTTTATAATTATTGCAAGTCAAAGTGAGTCTGACGAAATCTACAAAGGCTACTTCCAATTTCGCCATCATAAAGATATCATTGCTGAGCAATGTGAGGCTGATTTTGGTTATTTTAGACGCCTACATATTATTCTATTCCTTTCTTCAATTCATGGAAGAAACTAAGTGACAAACATCTACCTCCTTTCGTGTTCCAAGAAAAAAAAAAAACAACTCTGCCTAAGGTTCCAGAGAGACTTGATCAGATTGCTCCTTCAATCTACATACCTGGCTCTCTTATCAAAATCAATGGGAACATCTATATTTTGATTTCAATTAAATTTGATACAAAACATTCTTCTTGTTCTAGGATAGATTACAGATCATAGTATAGCTCCAAAACTGCAAATTATTTAAATTCAAAAACTATTTAAAATGTTCTCCCCATGCATTGGTTCAGAAAGATTCTTTTACTATAGGAAGTCAGAGCACCTATAAATGCTGTGTGAAAATGAAATTTCAATGTCACTTGTTTCCTGGAAGGAAATATTTGTGCTTCAAACATGTGATAGCAGATGTTAGCCCTGTATCTCTGCCAAACTCAAATTAAGCTGTCTTCTAACAACTTGATATAGCACAACTACTTTCATTTTTTCAATCAGTTCCACAGTTCCACACTTCACTTACTGAAGCTGAGTAACTGCAGTTTGTTATTCCTCACAGGGCTGCATTTAAATGATCAAACTGCGTGTATCTAGCCAAACCTCTACAAAGCTAAACTGCAAGAAGTCTGTTTGTTAAGTCAGCCGTCGTTAAAAAGGCACAAAACGACAGTGTCTTCACAGTGGAAAATAGAAATAGAGTACTTGAAAGAACTAGCACATCGACAGACTGCAATTTTCTTTTTTAACGCAAATATAAACAATGAGAAGACTTGCTGACCAAACGGTACATTATATGTTTGTATGCCTTGCACAGCAGCCATTCATGTGCTGTGCTTTGTCGCTCAGTCATGTCTGACTCTTTGCGACCCCGTGGACTGCAGTCCGCCAGGCTCCTCTGTCCATGGGCTTTCTCCAGGCAAGAATACTGGAGTGGGTTGCCATGCCCTCCTCCAGGGAATCTTCCCCAACCCAGGGATCAAACCCAGCTCTCTCTCATTGCAGGTGGATTTTTTTACCATCTGAGCCATCAGAGAAGCCCAGTCTTTCATAAATGGGTTTAATGAAATAAGTAGATACAGCTGTAACTTCAGAACAGAGAAAAACAATTTTAGCTACAGCCATTAAAAACAAACAAAAAATCACTAGCATTTCACTCTGTCACTAGAAACACAGGGTTTGGCCAGAAAATTCATTTGAGTCAACCCACTACTTAGAGGAGTTAACATTTCTGTATCACTCTGCTCACTATTTACAGTAAAACCAAAGAGCAGCTGCTTTGCATTCACATGGGAAGGCCATGACTCTGGGTGCAGCTGTGCCTTGAGGGTATAGCTGAAGCAGGTGAGAACACACTGCTGGGTCCATGACGTGACTCTGCACTACTTATCTGCACTTCACCTCAGGACAGGGCAGTGGTTTAAAACCACTTTTCTGTCTGCTGTATCAATTCAAGTGTCTAAGAGAAAGTGCATCCACAGTTTTGAGAAAATAGGTCAAAGCTTTGGTTTTAAAACATATAAAAACTGTTATGTACTTAACGGCGTACAACTTGACGTTTTAATATCTATACATTGTGAAATGATCACCACGATCCAACTAATTAATACATCTAACCAAGCATGTTTCTGTTTGAAATGACGCAATGTTATGTTTCTTAAGAGGCAAAACTCTGAGAGAGGCTGCACACTCCTCTATTAGCTTCTCCTGTATACACTGCCAACAGCATCCTGCAATGGTATCATGAACTTATGCTATTATGATGCACCTTAGTGATACTTTGTCTGACTACAAAAATATTTTTCCACATCAGAATATGTGGAATACACAAAAAAATCCAGTGAAACAACATCCAAACCCCTCAGACCCCACTCCCAAAATAACCACTGCTGATCTGGTGTATTTTCTTCTAGCATTTTCTCAATGTATGTCTTTTTTTTTATATAATTGGTTTAATACTTTTTATCCTTCATCTTTACATACTTCGTCTCGTATTTAGCAATATCTTGTGACCATTTTTCTGGTATATTTTTAAAAATTCTTCAAAAATACTGTAGTAATTGGTGGTAGCATAATGTTTCAATGTAGATATAATTATCTATTTCCCTGTAGTTAAATATTTAGGTTTTTCTATTTTTTCTCTATTATACACAGTGCTGTGGTAAGTGCCCATTTATACAAACCATTACATTATTTGTAATGGGGGGACATTATTTCCTTATACTAGTTATCTTAAAGTGGGATTACTGAGTTAAAAGTCTTGAACATTTTTAAAGTTCTTGATACATATTGCCAGTTTGTGCTTTCCAGGAAAGTTGAACTACTTTATATTCCTTTCTGTAATTGTGTGAGAGCCTTGACTTCACTCTAGTAAAAATGAAATATTACATTGATAAGAATAAAGAATTCTCACTTTAATTTGCATTTCTTTGACTACTAGTAAAGTTGAAATTTCCTATTACATACCTGTTTCTTGATATGTTACCTATGAATTATCTGATGATATTAATTTCATTTTTCTATTAGTATTTTTATTGCTGACTTATAAGACCTCACTATACATTAAGGATATTAACTTTTAAGCTGTTGGTTATAAATTATAATAAATCTTTATAATTTCTCACTAATGGCTGAAATAACATGTTTATTAAACAGAATTTTGAAAATATATAAAAATATATTGAAGAGCAGAAAGCTTATCCATGATCCTATTAACTGAGGATGGTTAAATACTTCAATGAACTTTTTTTTTCTGTGTTTATAAACATTTAGAAGATAAAATTGGAATCACTGTGTTCTGTATTTCTTAATACCATCCTATAAGCATCTCCTGTGACATTACTTTTAAAACATTAACAGCTGTGTGATATTCTACTGTATATGTGCCATAACTTATTTAAACATATTCCTACTTCAAAAATATTTAGATTATTTCCAAATATTTGCTCTTATGACTAACTCTGCCATGAGCGATCTTATATATGTGATACAATTTTGACTTTACATTTAAAATGTTCACATCCCTGCCTCCTCCACAGACTCTGCAATATCAATACTGTGCCTACCTGTTACTTGAGTAGGTGCAATGACTTGGCTGGCGCTTGATGTTGAAGCTTCAGGAGCTACTTCCACAGGCATAGGAGGTGATGTTTTTTCAATCACTACTATATGAGGAGGGAGAGAATAAAATGAAAATTAAAGCCTGTTATATGCATTGAGATCCCATTTCAAAATGTAAGCAAAATTTAGTCTAACAACATACTGCGGTTAATTCTTGGATATTAAGAGCAGCTATAGGTCCCTAAAGGTCATGATATTAACCTATAGCCCTGCTTTCCACATTTAGTGACATATCTGAGAGCAATTCGGAAGTCAAATGATGAACCCTCAATGATGTTCTAATAATATATACTACTCCTGACCACAGAAAATAGTGAAAAAATTTTATCATTATAACACTTATAATACAGTAGTCTCCCTTTATCCATGGAGCATATGTTCTAAGACCCTCAGTGGATGTCTGAAACTGCAGGTAGTATCAAATCCTATATATACTGTGCTTTTCCTATACTAGTGGGCAGGAAGCATATAGAACATGGATACTGGACAAAAGGATGATTCACGTCCTGGGCAGGATGGCGCTAGATTTCATCATGCTACTCAGAACAATGCACAATTTAAAACGTATGAATTGTTTACTTCTGGAATTTTCCATTTAATATTTTTGGGCTGTAGCTGACCGCAGAAAGTAAAACCATGGATAAAGAAGGATCGACTGTACCATACTTACACTAACATTATATGAGGATATTAATATACATAAGTGTATTTCACATTTCACTTCACTTAGGAATTCTCATGACTAAAACTTTAAAACCAGAGACACTCAACAATCTTCATCTTACTCTCTTATTCTGGGTACTCTTACAAACAAACTCCACAAATCAACACAGGCTACCTGGAAACTGTGGATGCAGATGAATGGTTGAAATGCCTGGAGAGAGCTGGGGTTGACCAGGCTCAAGTCTGGTTTTCTCTTGATCCAATGAAGGTATTTCCTGGATGGTTGTATTAAAAGGGGGAGAAAAAAAAAGAGAACTGAGAGTAGGAATTTTTAGTTTCTACATATTACTATTTTTATTTCATTAATTCTACTCTTAGGCAACAAATATCATAGGATATTACACAACTTGTACAACTGTGTAAAAAAATTTTTTTAAACGTACTATTGATGTGCTACTATACCAAGCCCTTGAGTTTTCCTAGCAGTGCTGATCCATGCTCACACCCTCACCCATTTCCCAGAGGCCCAAAGCAAAAGGTCTCTTAGACATTTTAAACAAATGCCTTGGCTCAGAGGCCCATGTTTGGTCTGGAACAAGGCAAAACTAATCCCAGAGAAGAACTAAAATAAGCCGTCACCTCATTCACATGTGGCTTCTGCCCAAATAAAATGACCAGCCACATCCTGCAGATTAAAAATGGATACAGGTGTGTCATAAGAAAGAGCACACAAGTATGGTAAGTCTGCCAATTACTTTCCATCTCCACCTCTCAGAATGCTGGTAGTTGAACAGCAACAGAAAATTAGGGACTTGGAGGAGACCAGGGATTTCCCCACACATCCTTTTGCCCACTCTTATCTCCTGAACCACAGACTTGTACCCAGGACTCAGTTTCCAGTTACAGCTCCTGTCAGGACTCCTGTAGACTGAACCATCAGGCTAGGTAAAGGTCTGTGACCTTGCCCACATCCATGTGGGGCCAGGGCACTCATGTCACCACTCCTGTAAAAGTATTCATCAGGTTATCCTACACACTCCTTCCCTCACTTTAATCACCATCATCTTCCAGAAAACTCACTCCCCTGGCTTCTCCCTTTTATTCAGTTCAGTTCCAGTCTGACATGTCAGTCACGTCTGACTCTTTGTGACCCCATGAACTGCAGCATGCCAGGCCTCCCTGTCTATCACCAAATTCCAGAGTCTACACAAACTCTTGTCCATTGAGTCGGTGATTCCATCTAACCATCTCATCCTCTGTCGTCCCCTTCTCCTCCTGCCTTCAATCTTTCCCAGCATCAAGGTCTTTTCCAATGAGTCAGCTCTTCGCATCAGGTGGCCAAAGTATTGGAGTTGCAGCTTCAACATCAGTCCTTCCAATGAACACTCAGGACAGATCTCCTTTAGGACAGGATCTCCTTGCAGTCCAAGGGACTCTCAAGAGTCTTCTCCAACACTACAGTTCAAAAGCATCAATTCTTCAGTGCTCAGCTTGCTTTATAGTCCAACTCTCACATCCATACATGACTACTGGAAAAACCATAGCCTTGACTAGATGGACCTTTGTTGGCAAAGTAATGTCTCTACTTTTGAATATGCTATCTAGGTTGGTCATAACTTTCCTTCCAAGGAGTAAGCATCTTTTAATTTCATGGCTGCAGTCACCATCTGCAGTGATTTTGGAGCCCCAAAAAATAGTCTGACACTGTTTCCACTGTTTCCCCATCTATCTGCCATGAAGTGATGGGACCAGATGCCATGATCCTTGTTTTCTGAATGTTGAGCTTTAAGCCAACTTTTTCACTCTCCTCTTTCACTTTTATCAAGAGGCTCTTTAGTTCTTCTTCACTTTGTGCCATAAGCGTGGGGTCATCTGCATATCTGAGGTTATTGATATTTCTCTCCGCAATCTTGATTCCAGCTTGTGCTTCTTCCAGCCCAGCGTTTCTCATGATGTACGCTGCATATAAATTAAATAAGCACAGTGACAATATCCAGCCTTGATGTACTCCTTTTCCTATTTGGAACCAGTCTGTTTTTTCCATGTCCAGTTCTAACTTTTATTGGGTTGGCCAAAAAGTTCGTTCAAATTTTTCTGTAAGATGTTAAAGAAAAACCTTCTCTCCTAGCTTTCTTTACTTATCACCTTTTCTGCTCTTAATAAAATAGATATCCTGCCTGAGTACCTCAAAGGCCCAATTTTGAAGGCATGAGTGCTTACAGGGTAACTCCATTTAGATATTCTACAAATCCCTCAAACCCATCTCTTCCTGAAAACATCCGGGCTCTGATTCCAACTTCTTCATCTCTGTGAATGCCACAGTCATTGATCTGTCCAGGTTTAAAGTCACTTTTCATTCCTCATTCCAAGCCCTGCCTATTTCCACTATTCCTTATATTGGTTCATCTTTTTCCACATCCACAGCCCCCCACTACCTTCATCTGCACTCACTCTCATTCTCAGTTCATAGTTGTCGTCTAATTGGCCTCTCAAGCTTCCTCTTCCCCCATCTCAGTTAATCCCATTGTGTTGCTTCTTCTAGAAACACAGAGCACTTACTACTTTCCCCTTCACATTTCCCCCTCTTCTTAAGAATACAGACTGCTGCTGCTGCTGCTGCTAAGTCGCTTCAGTCATGTCCGACTCTGTGTGACCCCATAGACGGCGGCCCGTCAGTCTCCCCCGTCCCTGGGATTCTCCAGGCAAGAACACTGGAGTGGGTTGCCATTTCCTTCTCCAATGCATGAAAGGGAAAAGTGAAAGTGAAGTCGCTCAGTCGTGTCCGACTCTTCGTGACCCCATGGTCTGCAGCCTACCAGGCTCCTCCACCTATTACCCATTGAAAGGTGATGCCAATCAGGCTCAACTACACCCCATCCCCTGCAGCCCAAGGTCAATGCTACCAAGGAGTGGACCATAACCAGGTGTTAATCAACTCCTGCAGCTTACAGACAGGATCCCAGACTTGTCCCCTCCCTCCCCCACTACCCAGGAGCATGGGGCGGTGGACTTCCTACTTCCTGATCCATGCCACTTCTCCACTTGACAAGTGGGTCCAGCTGAGGAGGCCAGTATTTCCCCACTGACTACAACTGCAGTTTGGTATTCCAAGCCTTCCGAAGCACCTCCCAAGTTCTCCGAGTCTTTCCTGCTCCCCTCAATGACCTCGTGCTGTCCCCACCCTCGACTTCACCTTTGTGCACATGATTTCTCATCAGTGGATCACCCTGCTTTCTCTTCATTGATCTTTAAGAACATGAGATCTCCACAGAAAGTCAAGACCATGAAGTCCACGGCTGCATTTTCCCCACTGCCTCCTCTCCGAACATGCACAAGAAAATTTTCGGGCCCTCTTTCCGAGTCTTTATGAAAGTTTCACAAACTCAACCATAAACAGAGGAGAAGAAAATCAGATAAGATGAGGTTGTCAGGGAGCTGGCTGGACCACTCGTGCTAAAGGAGTCCTCCCACTTACAAACCAGAACTAAATTCAAAATCAACAAAATTGCAAACTACCGTACGTCACTGATCTTTAGAGATGCTCTCCAAGAGCGGCAAATTATCCGTGTAAAATATGCAAATCTCTTGTACTTCTTTTGGGGGTCAGTATAAAAACATTTTTCCTTACTGGATGCTATCACTCTAAAATCATTCCTTTTTTCCTGGATTCTGTCAGCACTTTTAATGTTTGTGTTATTCTATCCCCATACTTATAAACTAAAGATTTTTAAAACTATTTATAATATTTTACAGAGGTCTATGTCCCCATCTAAAGCCTAATACTGCATTCTTACGAGAGAATGAACACTACACAAATGTACAAACATACAATAATTACCTAATTTTCATGTTACCAATAAATCTTCAGACAAGGAACAATATTATATAAACAGGACAGAGCTTCAGCAAATGCCAATATTTTCTACTAACAAATCTCACAATTCAGTGTCCCATTTCATGGCCCCCCCAAAATGAAAGATTAAAATTTCTCTAAAATTTTAAGGAAGCAATATCCCAGTACTTGATTATCAATTTCAAGGGTAAGTTCTGCTCATACTCCAGTTTAAGTCAAACATGCATATCAAATTTTAGTTGAAGTGAGAAGTACATCACTCAGTATATATATGAATTCTGGAATAACACAATTACATAAACATGTCAGAACCTTTCTTTCCATAGATGTTCCAGGCCATAAACTAACTCTCTGAATTTCACTTAAGTCCCTGATTCCCATGAGGCCCATCATTTTCTTTCTTTTTTTTTTTTTAGAGCATTAATTTTTTTAATATTTATAATTCATCTTTTATAAATTATAAAAGTAAACTATTTTAAAAACTTCAAGTTATATGAAAGCTATAAAGCAAAATACTGAATTTCCTTCTCCCCCCCCCGACAGGGGTAACTATCTTTTAGTGTTTTTTTTTTTTTTTTTTTTTAATAGTAGCCTTTCTTTTTTTTTTTTTAAATTTTATTTTATTTTTAAACTTTACAATATTGTATTGGTTTTGCCAAATATCGAAATGAATCCACCACAGGTATACATGTGTTCCCCATCCTGAACCCTCCTCCCTCCTCCCTCCCCATACCCTCCCTCTGGGTCGTCCCAGTGCACCAGCCCCAAGCATCCAGTATCGCGCATCGAACCTGGACTGGCGACTCATTCCATATATGATACTATACGTATTTCAATGTCATTCTCCCAAATCTCCCCACCCTCTCCCTCTCCCACAGAGTCCAAAAGACTGTTCTATACATCAGTGTCTCTTTTGCTGTCTCGTATACAGGGTTATTGTTACCATCTTTCTAAATTCCATATATATGCGTTAGTATACTGTATTGGTGTTTTTCTTTCTGGCTTACTTCACTCTGTATAATAGGCTCCAGTTTCATCCACCTCATTAGAACTGGTTCAAATGTATTCTTTTTAATGGCTGAGTAATACTCCATTGTGTATATGTACCACCGCTTTCTTATCCATTCATCTGCTGATGGACATCTAGGTTGCTTCCATGTCCTGGCTATTATAAACAGTGCTGCGATGAACATTGGGGTACACGTGTCTCTTTCAATTCTGGTTTCCTCAGTGTGTATGCCCCGCAGTGGGATTGCTGGATCATAAGGCAGTTCTATTTCCAGTTTTTTAAGGAATCTCCACACTGTTCTCCATAGTGGCTGTACTAGTTTTCATTCCCACCAACAGTGTAAGAGGGTTCCCTTTTCTCCACACCCTCTCCAGCATTTATTGCTTATAGACTTTTGGATCGCAGCCATTCTGACTGGTGTGAAATGGTACCTCATAGTCCATCAGGCCCATCATTTTCATCTCCCCAGATTTAAGTTCCATGAGAACAAGCAGATTCATCTGATTTGGTTTCTACTATTTCCCTAATATTCAGCATAGCGCCAGTCATATAGCAGGCACTCAATAAATGTTTATTGAATGAATGGCTGTTATTCAATATATTTCCTTAAGTGAAATGATGTATAATAGACATGTTACTATATTTAAGTCTTAAAAAATCACACATAATCTAGAAGAGAATCATTATGAAGGTAACAAAAGAAGACTTGCAAACAATGAATAAATTACCTTCTCAGGAGGTACAGTTGCCACTAAAACCAAAAAAGAAAGAAGAACATTAGTACAACTCAAGACAGTTTACTACATAATAGTTCAATTTTTAAAAAGCAACAAAAAAATAAAAATAAAAAAATAAAAGGCAACAAAAGTTCAGTCTCCAAAAGGATTAAGAATCAAACTAAATCAAGTGCAGAATTATAGTCAACTACCATTTTGGAGCATTTTACACATGACTGACAGGGGAAAACTGTATGTCATTCCTCAATTGCAGGAGATCAGCAGTAGATGGGATGCAGTTCTTTCCAACTCACTAACTATTAAAGTCATAGGAGGCAACACTTCCTGATTCATTGTCTCATGCCTACTCACAATTTTGTAGCACTTTCCATGCCTTAGAAAAGGAACATTTTCATTACAGTTATCCTTAATATAATAAACAATGTTTGAAATGCTTTCTGATATCAATGTTAAAAAAAAAATAAATGCCCCTGTTTCACTAAGAGACCTAAGAAAGGGTGCTGCATTCTTGGTGCACACTGATCTTTAATGAAGCCCTGTGAGCATTTTCAGAAAGATATTCTAACAAGATTACAAAAAAAAAAAAATCACAAGCCAGCAAGATTCAATGAGCAATTAGCATCACTATGTTGAACAAATCACAGATTACACAATCACCAACATTATTATAGGGTGGTGGTGGTAGTGATTATGCCTTTCCATTTGAAACACTTCAAAAATCAGTTGTAGAATTAGTCCTCAAAACTTAGATCAATAATCACAGGGATTCTGCTCATGCGTCAACATCTCCATAAACATTAGTATAAGATATGGTAGATGCATTACTCCTAAACGCAATCAGGGTACCAGATTGCTACCACTGCTGCAACATTCTTGTGGTTAGAAAAAGTCAATAAACTTTCTAGCCTGTCTAACCTACCACCAAGAAACTCTTGAGGCAGAATCTGGACCACAGCCCATTTTCTGCTGCTTATGAAGAGGAGGAGGAATTGCAAACACCTGGCCAACCGTCCAGGAACCAAGTGGCCAGCACTGTCGATCTTAGATGAGGTCCTGCCTCATCTGCCTAACCAAGGAGAAGTGCAGCAAGTCCAAGAGCGGACTTAACTGGGCTACAGCACATGAAGGTTCAGAGCCCTGAAGAGAGACCTCTCTTCCTTGCCATGCTCCCAATGCCTCATCTAGCTTGAGCCCCTTCTCTCCTCACAAAATCCATAAATGCACACCCTGAACTCCCATCCAAGATCCAAGTGTGAAAGACCAACAGAAGCTTTATGAAAGCCAATACCTATCCCACACAAAGTTATGATTTTTGTTCATCCTATCTGGGGTGAGCACTTCTGTGGTGAAAAAGATATTCAAAGTATTGGACATGCTGGCTTCTATGAAGAGACAAAGATAGATAATCCTTCTTTCTGAAACAGAACGAATTGTCTCTAGTCTCCTTCTGGAGAAGAAGGCCTTAACCACCTCCTGGGAAAAATGTGTTCCTTGGTTTTATCACATGCTCTTCGTATGACATTTGCAGGTCAGTTGCTCTATGTCTCCAGTTCTCAAAATGCAAATCAAAGGACTTCACTAGGTGAACTCTCTCCAAAATCCCTTTCAAGGACCCTATCTTCCTTCATTTTGCTGCCCAT
Source organism: Bos indicus (assembly GCF_029378745.1). Classification (NCBI taxonomy): domain Eukaryota; kingdom Metazoa; phylum Chordata; class Mammalia; order Artiodactyla; family Bovidae; genus Bos; species Bos indicus. The sequence continues at coordinate 15,706,345 of NC_091770.1, read as the reverse complement.
TATCCCTGACTGCCTGTGAAACTATTTCATGGAAGCTGAGTTGATGCTTCAAGCCTGTGGATTCCACTTTTTAAAGTAAACACATATTTATTAAACAGCTCTCTAGATACAGAAGCAAATTCTGGCTATTCCCTGAAAAATCTAAACCACTATCCAGGAGTAAATAGCAAGAAAAAGTAGCCCCCAAACATAAGACAATGTCATTAGATTATCATGGAATGCTGTCACAATTGTTCTGGAGCAGTGGTTCTCAATCAGGGGTAATTCTTCCCCCAGGGGACATTTAGTGATATCTGGACATCTTTTTGGTTGTAACAATCGGGAGGGGGAGGGTGCTACTGGCACTAGAGGTTAGAGGTTAGGGATGTTGCTAAACACCCTATAATGCACAGAGCAGCCCCTCACATCAGAGAATTATCCACCCCAAACTGTCAATAGTGCCGAGACTGAAAGCCCCTGTTGTAGAAGTTACATACAGGGAAACCAAAGACACACAAGACAGAAGGCTAGCTCCATGATCCGTTTCCACTCTCACCTTCTGGCTCCACCGCTCCTGGCCCCTGTTCCCGGGAGAAGGTCAGGGCCTCCACTGGTTCTTCCTTGGCTGGGAGAGGTGGAGGATGAGTACTTTTAGCAACAGGTTGAGTGTTCTTTGGCTTGACAAATACAGGTCCTTTACCTACATGGTGATGGATTGGCCTGCGTCTATGAACGCCAGAAACCGTATAACCCATTCCACCAGGACAGATTTCCTTAAAAGCAGCTAGATTTGGGATGGGAAAATATTCCTTTTAAAAATCTAAAAGTGCAAACTTATACAGAGGAAAACAGCATGATGAATATTGCTTAATAAACCATCACTAATTTATAGTTACATTTAAAAACTTAAAGAACAGATGCAAAATGCTCGAATTTCTCTCAAACTTGCATATTTACAGGAAAAAACTCAATTCTTCTAGTAAACATTTCTCCATCTGTTAATTCCTTATCTTACACAATCAGAATCTTATATAGAGAGAGCATATATTTTATATATCAAATTATATATATCAGAAACAAATTAAGAGATAGTATACATATATTTTATATTTCATATTCTTTATCACACTATGTATTACACATAAAATATATGTAATACATGAGATTTTTAGGTACAGAACATACTATATAGATTATATATATATATCGGAGGAGGGTATAACATCAGTAGAAATCAGACTTTTCACTCTTGCTTTGGTCTAATTTCATTAACTATTAACCAGGAACTTAGTAACGTCTAAATTAAATGACTAGCAAGAAGGTTAAAAAAGAAAAAGCAGTCACTATTGAGGGAAATGAGGTACTGAAATCATCCTAATTTGATTCCCATTGAAGAAACCAAAGATGAAGAAACCAGGGTGGGGAGTATCAGCTGATATGCAGAGGTTGGTTAAGAAGGAATGAAAAGGGCAAGTGGTTTTGAAGAAATACTCTCAGGATGGTGAAAATGAAGCCAGTCAAAGACACATGCTAAAGAGATGACAGGTAGAAATGAAGGGAAACGGACACACCAAGTTAGAACGTAGTTATTTTCAAGGGGAGGAGTGACAAGTGAGCAAAAGCCAGACCACAACCAACTGGTTGAATTATTGTGAGGACAAGGAGATATTCTGTATCCTGTAACTGCTATTCCTGCCAGGAAAGTGGTTTTGTACACTTAAAAAATATCAGCCGGGCACATGTGATTTCCTAACCTTCATTGCATAATCACCAGGAATAAGTCAAGGGGGAAGACAAGGGAGGCAAGGCCATGTGTGGCCTGAGGAGGAAAAGTCCACCTAATCTCTCTGGTGTTGGTATTGGAGGCAAGTTACCAAACGCAGACAGCAAAGGGCTTACAGTCAACTCCTTCATTTCTACCTTTAAAACTGAAAGTAAAATAAGTCACTTCCACTGAACAAGAGATCTCCTATGAATGTTCTGGACCTAAAATTAGTTCTCAGTAAAAATAGAACTCTAAAATACTCCTTAAAGCATGCTAAAATACTGTTTTTCTAAGGATCACACATTAAATGGTAGAACCTCATTTTTACGTTCAACTATGAAATACAATTTTCATGTGAAAGAACAGAAGTTTCTAAAAAAGTTTTTCTATCAAATACTTTAGGTACATGAAATAACTAAACATTACTTTCATGAAAATCATCTTATAATCAAAAATTGGTTAAGTGTCCAAGTTTTATCTTTAATATTATTTTCAAACTTAGTGACTCTACTTTATGGGAAAATCTTCCTGTGTTACATTCACTTTCTTGATTTATGCTTCATGTAAGGGCTATAAAAGCTATCAAAATGGAACTTAAAGAGAAATGGGTCTGTGAATTATCAAGATCATTAATTTCACTGATTATTACTTTTTAATACTGAGCAGATCAGACTCCTCAGGAGGCTACTAGGGCCTTCTGGAGATGTCTCAAGTCATACAGTATGCCAAAACATCATCAACATTATACTATCTCTGCCTCACCAGTTCTTTATGATCCTAGGCAACAACCAAAGTGGCTTGTGATCATTACATTTATATTTAAAACTTGTCTGAAACAGTGCAAGTTATAGGTGTAAGACATTAAATGTCTCTCTGAGAGTGAACGCACTTCCATAGATGGGAACCACCTTATCAAATAAGAAACCAGGTAGACGTCTTATGCCCACCCCATGTCAGCGAAATAGGTACACCACTCTTTATATATATATTTATATATATATATATATATAATATTATGCCCAGTATTTGCAGGTATGTTTCTTTCTCTTCCATTAAACTCTACTTGACCCTGCTTGAGAAGTTGGTGATGCCTTGGGATACGTACGGCACTTAGATAAATTTATGCTTTCAGAGCATTAGGCAATTATATACTCAGCTGAAGGATAAAGAATCATCACTTCTTATATTCAGTTCCCATCCAGAAGTTTATAGGAGGACCTGCCCTTGAGTTATGAATTTTCATAGCATAAATTCAATTGTGAATACAATTTTCTCCATTTCCACCTGGAGAAATCAAGCATGATGTTCTTAATAGAACCTGACAGGCACCCATTCAATACATGAGTTAAAAGAGTTAACCTACAGCAGGTCTAGTGACCATGCAGGCAGTGAACAGCCACTGATCAGAAAAGTGCAAGCCCCACACGGCCTTCCGGGGTCTCCACACTTTTAAACAGCAGAAACTAGGGACAGCAACCAGGAATAAAAAGCAATGGCTTTTCTTCACATCCAAAAGGAAGTCTAATGTTACACACAAATGGGAAAAGCTCTTTGCATGTAATTTTTCCCACTGATTCAACCTCGTACATTCATGGTCTGTTCAAAAGGATAAAAACACATTGTATTACTAATAACTGATTTAAAGTCAGAAACCACAAAGAACCCATGCTGTCCAAATCATCCTGTGTGGCCGGGAGTGAACGAGCACATGCCGGGGCGCGTCTTACCTGTGCCTGGAAGGGGGCATTTCTCACAGTGCGGGCCCCAGGCCTTGCCCACACTACAACAGCAGAGCTGCTTGGTGAGGTGGACAGACAGAGGGTGCATACACTGCCTTCCGGAACTGACCAGTCGGTAACACGGCCCTTTCTCTTCCGAGATCACAGGGGTGTCCGCTGAAGCAGAGAGATAAGGCCTGATGTCACCCAAGAAATGACAAAAACCAGTTTGACATTTCACATAAATACTAAAAGGAACCTTAAAGTTTGTATTAGAAGCCATACTTCAGGATAAATCTATCTAGATGTAGGGCATTACCCTACCTGATGTAGGGTCAGCTGACCTATTGAGTCTTAGGAGTCAGGATATCAAACATCCCTGTTGTTGCCTGGCCCCTTCTTCCATTTTAGCTAGTGTTAAAAATCAGTTATATGATCCTTTAATTAGAACTTAAAATTTAAAAATATCAGTTATGTGTGCATGAATGAAAATAAATCATTGCAACCAAAATAAACCTGCCTAAATAAACCTAATTGTCAAAATCATGATTTCATTTGCTGTTTTGTAATTAGCCATAATAGAGGTTATTTTGGGCTTCCCTGGTAGCTCAGCTGGTAAAGAATCTCCTGTAGTGCAGGAGACCTGGGTTCAATCCCTGGGTTGGGAATATACCCTGGAGAAGGGAATGGCTACCCATTCCAGTATTTTGGCCTGCGGAATTCCAAGAACTGTATAGCCCATGGGGTTGCAAAGAGTCAGACACGACTGAGCGACTTTTACACACACACACAGGTTATTTTAGGATAGCATCTATTGAATAGCCAAGTACCATGGAAAATCAGGATTTGAACATAATTGATACAAGTCAACTGTTACTCTTCTCACTTGGAGGACAGTGAGAGCCTGCAGGGCCTCATCCAGTCTCATCCTAGACCAGCGACCAGAAATCGGAGGCTGAGAGCAGCTTCTGACTGGCCCTGCCACACAAGGCCCCCTGTCCAGCCAGAAAGCACACCAGAAAAGGAACAAATAACATCCTCACACCTCAGAAAATATCTTTAAAAGCACATCAGCCCATACCCATCCAACATCTAAGTCCTAATTCGGATTCTTCTATAAATGTAGATGAGACTTCATTAAACTAACAGCTACTGGGCAAATGAGGTGAATATGAGAGAGAAAGACACATCTCTGTCTTCACAAAGATCACTTTCTAAAGTAAATGTGCATGGAGAATGTTTTTACAGGGCCAATTCCAGGCCAAGTCAACACTGCTGTATGCACCAAGCTTGACGGTCACCTCTCAGCTCTTTCTTCTACATCAAGACGAGTTCTTCTCTATAGCACCATTGTCCAAATGAGGTTTTTCCAATTTGCCTTTCCCTTACCCAATTGCTCTAGCACTTGGAGCTTCCAAATCAACTTCCCTTTCCCCTCAAAGCTGTATATTCATTCTCACAAAAGGACTGACATCTCTGCTACAAGAAACAACCTCACTCCATGAAGGTACTACAGGACAGTGAAGAGAGCAAGGGTTTTTAGAGCCAGATAGACCTGGGTTTGCATAGTAGGCCTACCACTTACCAGCAGCATAACCCAGGAAAGTGACTTTGACTGACTGCAATGGTTTGTGAGTGCAAAATTGACTGGGCCATGGTAACCCAGATATCTGGTCAAAGACAGGTCTCAATGTTGATGTGAAAGTATTCTGCATATGAGATTAACATTTAAATCAATAGATTTTGAGTCAAGCAGATGACTCTAGAATGTGGGTTGTCCTTATCCAAGCAGTTGAAGTCCTTAGGAGAAAAGACTGATCTCCTCAGAGTTAGAAGACATTTTGCCAGCAGATGACCTTCAAACTCTGGCTGCAACATTAACCCTTCCCTGGGACTTCCCTTCCCTGCCAGCCTAAACTGAAGATTTGGGGCTTGCCAACTTACTCCTTGGATGGAAAGTTATGACCAACCTAGACAGCATATTAAAAAGCAGAGACATTACTTTGCCAACAAAGGTCCATCTAGTCAAGGCTATGGTTTTTCCAGTAGTCGTGTATGGATGTGAGAGTTGGACTATAAAGAAAGCTGAGTGCTGAAGAATTGATGCTTTTGAACTGTAGTGTTGGAGAAGACTCTTGAGAGTCCCTTGGACTGCAAGGAGATCCAACCAGTCTATCCTAAAGGACATCAGTCCTGGGTGTTCATTGGAAGGACTGATGTTGAAGCTGAAACTCCAATACTTTGGCCACCTAATGTGAAGAGCTGACTCATTTGAAAAGACCCTGATGCTGGGAAAGATTGAGGGCAGGAGGAGAAGGGGACGACAGAGGATGAGATGGTTGGATGGCATCACCAACTCAACGGACATGAGTTTGAGTAAACTCTGTGAGTTGGTGATGGACAGGGAGGCCTGGTGTGCTGCAGTCCATGGTGTCGCAAAGAGTTGGACACGACTGAGCGACTGAACTGACTGAACTTCCACAATCATGTGAGCCAATTCCTTCAAAATCCCTTCCCATCCACCCACCCTGCTGGCTCCATACCTCTGGAGAGTATGTTAATACAGCAGCTAAGCTTCAACAACTCCCTGACATAAGTGACAAGTTCAATGTATAGACTAGATTTATCATATGCTAAACATTTGGTTCAGGGTAGACACAAAACACATGTCAGCCTCCCTTATTAATAAAACCGGTTATCTCCATCTCTCAAGAGCATTTGAACACATCTTGATCACTATTAGTTGCAGAATTTCAACAAGCGAAAAATATTCGGAAAAAAAGATATAAGTGAATTGGAAGATTGGAGCAGTGAACTGAGGGGAGCAGAGGAGACCTTCCTAAGGCTTCAAAACTTAGCTCCTCTAGTAAAGCCAAGTTTGCCCAAAACTACTCAAAATGCGGTAAAAGGGAGAAGTTTGAGTTTTTTCTCTCCCTTTTACTACTCACTTTCTGGAGTCTGTGCCAGTCAGCTGTGAAAAATCAAAGGTCACAGAAGTAAAACAAAATGTAAGAGAATAGTTATTACCCCCAAAAGGATAGTAAATTTCTGAAATGACTGACCATCACTTATACAGCACATATATGTGTATGTGTGTGTCTGTCTGTTTCTATAAGTAGGTTGTATAATCTTAAGAACATATACATAGTTCTAATATAGTCAGCTCACCAAGGATTTTGCTCCAAAATTTCTCCTCCAAAGTGTTTGGAATTCACAACACATATTTCCATAGAAACAGTGTTGGGTCAACACACAAGAGCCTATTTTACACACGTGCTGTGTGCTTAGTCACCCAGTCACGTCTGACTTTTTGCAACCACATGGACTACATAGCCTGCCAGGCTCCTCTGTCCATGGGATTCTCCAGGTAAGAATACCGGAGTGGGTAGCCCTTCCCTTTTCCAGGGGATCTTCCCGACCCAGGGACTGAACCCCAGGTCTCCTGCATTGCAGCTGGACTTTTTTTTTTTTTTTTTACCATCTGAGCCAACAGAAAAGCCCATTTCACACGTGGCAGGGCTTAATGCTAACACTAATAGCATTAAGTTCTAGATCCCAAGAACAAGGGCCATTTAAAGCAGGGCAGAGTTTCCCCAAACCCTGGACACTGGCAAATGGGGACACTGGCCCCTTGCACTGACTTATCCAGGTTCAGCCCCTTGTGTCCACTCACCTGCTATCCAGGGTGGGACACTATCTCAGGTACCACCCCGTTACGCTCGCCCTGGTCTCCTAGCCAAGGCCTCTACTCTGAAGTAGCACATTGGGCCTGCTGCCCAAACTCCCAATCAGCAATTCAGTTTTCAAGGGATTAGTATGTATACTAGTGTGTGAGTGAATGGTAAGAGACTGCTGGTTCATTCAAGCGAATCTCTAGTTGAGACTCCCAGGCACGGCATTCACAAGTAAGTAAACTTTTAGGCATTTTACCATATGGAGAATAGCTAATTCCTAAGTATCTTCCCCTGAAAGGTCTCTTTTATAGGCTTTTGTTCTTCCCTCATTTCCTAATATCAAGATTTTTCCCTAAGTGCTGGGGTACTGGTGTTCTTTTTCCATGACAGCTTCCAAAGCACTTCAAGTTAGGGGGCAGTCTTTAAGGGAATAAGAATCATCAGCTTACAAAGTCATCAAAACTCAACTGTTGTACTTATTTTTATTTTTAATTTTATTTTATTTTTAAACTTTACATAATTGTATTAGTTTTGCCAAATATCAAAATGAATCCACCACAGGTATACATGTGTTCCCCATCCTGAACCCTCCTCCCTCCTCCCTCCCTATACCATCCCTCTGGGTCATCCCAGTGCACTAGCCCCAAGTGTCCAGTATCGTGCATCGAACCTGGACTGGCATCTCGTTTCATACATGATATTTTACATGTTTCAATGCTAAGATTTTTTTTTTAACTAATCATTTTGGGGTGTTCAAAATGTACTTCATTTTTTATTAAAAATTCTATTTACACTTAAAACTCAACAGTTGGTGTGTCGGAACATCAGACCATGTTGCTACCAAACATTTTGCTTCATCCCAAGTACACATAAGCTACTAACTAATAAAAAATCTGCTCCTTTGAAGATGGAAGAAAACCCAGGAGGAAGCCAGTGAAAAGCTTTGGGTTACATACCTAAATTTTACTGATGTTCCTATGATTCAAATTTTCAAAAGTATTAATGTATGTCTCCCTCAGATTTCTAATAGGATGTGATATTTAAAGCAGCCTCTATTGTAATACCTAAGTCATCTGTTATTCTTTTATCATTTTAAATGACTTAGTGGCAATTTCACTTATTTCATTAAACATTTCTATAAACTCAGGAACAATATGCTACCTAGAATGATGCAACATTGGTGTTTCTATTGTTTGAGTACTATCTTTAATCATAGATGGGAAGCCTGGTTGTAAAGGATAATTCAGTGATGTTAGTATACTACATTTATTATTTAAAATATGATAAACAGGATTAAACATTCTACTGCATTGTAAGGATTTACACTATACTAAAAAAAAAAGAAAATGAGTATTGCCCAAAGATTGCTAAAGGATTGGTGGAAATGGGAATGGGATAGAATACTGAGGAGGAATTACAAAGCATGCTGATGGGTTCATATTTGTCAGTCAGTCAGTCAGTTCGGAGAAGGCAATAGCACCCCATTCCAGTACTCTTGCCTGGAAAATCCCATGGACGGAAGAGCTTGGTGGGCTGCAGTCCATGGGGTCGCTAAGAGTCGGACACAACTGAGCAACTTCACTTTCACTTTTCACTTTCATGCATTGGAGAAGGAAATGGCAACCCACTCCAGTGTTCTTGCCTGGAGGATCCCAGGGACGGGGGAGCCTGTTGCTCAGCCGTCTATGGGGTCGCACAGAGTCGGACACGACTGAAGCGACTTAGCAGCAGCAGCAGTCAGTTCAGTCGCTCAGTCGTGTCCCACTCTTTGGGACCCCATGGACTGCAACACGCCAGGCCTCTCTGTCCATCACCATCTCCTGGAGTAAACTCAAACTCACATCTATTGAGTCAGTGACACCATTCAACCATCTCATCTTCTGTCATGCCCTTCTCATCTCATCTTCAATCTTTCCCAGCATCAGGGTTTTCAAATAAGTCAGTTCTTCGCATCAGGTGGCCAAAGTACTGGAGTTTCAGCTTCAGCATCAGTCCTTCCAATGAATATTCTGGACTGATTTCCTTTAGGATGGACTGGCTGGATCTCTTTGCAAAACAAGGGACTCTCAAGAGTCTTCTCCAACGCCACAATTCAAAAGCATCAATTCTTCAGCGCTCATCTTTCTTTATAGTCCAACTCTCACATCCATACATGACCACTGGAAAAACCATAGCCTTGACTAGACAGATCTTTGTTGGCAAAGTAATGTCTCTGCTGTTTAATATGCTGTCTAGGTTGGTCGTAAATTTTCTTCCAAGGAGTAAACATCTTTTTATTTCATGGCTGTAGTCGCCATCTGCAGTGATTGGAGCCAAAAAAAATAAAGTCTGTCACTGTTTCTCCCTCTATTTGCCATGAAGTGATGGGACCAGATGCCATGATCTTAGTTTTCTGAATGTTGAGCTTTAAGTCAACTTTTTCACTCTCCTCTTTCACTTTCATCAAGAGGCTTTTTAGTTCCTCTTCACTTTCTGCCATAAAGGTGGTGTCATCTGCATATCTGAGGTTATTGATATTTCTCCTGGCAATCTTGATTCCAGCTTGTGCTTCTTCTAGCCCAGCATTTCTCATGATGTACTCTGCATATAAGTTATATAAGCAGGGTGACAATATACAGCCTTGACGTACTCCTCTTCCTATTTGGAACCAGTCTGTTGTTCCACGTCCAGTTCTAACTATTGCTTCCTGACCTGCATATAGGTTTCTCAAGAGGCAGGTCAGGTGGTCTGGTATTCCCATCTCTTTCAGAATTTGCCACAGTTTATTGTGATCCACACAGACAAAGGCTTTGGCATAGTCAATAAAGCAGAAATAGATGTTTTTCTGGAACTCTCTTGCTTTTTTTGGTTAGTATTCTGTGATTGTGGTTTTCAGTTGTCTGCCCTCTGATGGAAAAGGATAAGAGGCTTATGAAAGCTTCCTGATGGGATAGACTGACTGAGGGGGATACTGGGTCTTGTTCTGATGGGCGGGGCCATGGTCAGTAAATCCTTAATTCAATTTCTGTTGATGGGTGGAGCTGTGTTCCCTCCCTGCTGTTTACTTAGGGCCAAACTATGGCTGAGGTAATGAAGATAATGGTGACCTCCCTCAAAAGATCCCATGCATGTACTCTTACAGTCCATGCCCCCAACCCTGCACCAGGCCACCACTGACCCATGCCTTCACCAGAGACTCCCAGACACCCAGAGGCAAGTCTCCTGTGGGGTCACTGTTCCTTTCTCCTGGGTCCTGGTGCACAAGGTTCTGTTGCGCCCTCCAAGAGTCTATTTCCCAGTCCTATGTAAGTTCTGGCAGCTCTATGGTAGGGTTAATGGCAACCTCCTCCAAGAGGACTTATGCCTACCCACACGCAGAGCCCGTCCCTGCAGCAGACTGCTGCCAACCCATACTTCCGCAGGAAACACTCAAACACAGTTCATATATATAGGAAATCTTAAGTATGGGTTTTGCAGATTCTGTTTGTTTGCAGGGCATGTTGCTAAGACTAGGGTACACAGATTCAGGTACTCTGTATAGAGGGAAAAGCATTTCAGAAGCATAAATCCTATCGGAAATGCCACGGTCAGTCATTCAAGGAAACAAATCTTTTGCTCTTGGCAACAAACATGGGAAAAATCTTCCAAAGTAATAACCGTACAGCTCTAAACCCAAGTGTAGTATTGAATCATCACCATATATTCAATGCTGATGGTGATTCCATTACAAACCACAGTAAGAAGATATGACACTATGGTTCTCACAGCTAAGCTCCCCAATTATACATTAAACACCTTATGAGTTAATTATAGGGTTGTACAACCAACTCTGTAACACTCTCAAAGGCATGCTGCTCTTATCAATTCAAACATTATTAAACAGACATAAATTACTCTGGGACTTTGAAGAAGCTGAAAACTACAACAGACTTGAGAAGATAGCTAGTATCTCCTAGTAGTTTATTTCTACTCCTCCCCTACCCCAAACACCTCCAATATCCTTACTCACTTCTTGGAGGAAATTCCACATTAGTGTTTCATGTCTTTAAAGCTTAGAGTCCCAGGGGAATGAGCACTGGGATGCAGGTGTGGGAATCAGGTAACACTGTTAGGAGGAGTCCAACAGATGACTTTACTAAGGAAGTAAGAGCCACTGGGTAAGAGCCTTTTCAGGAAATGGGCTATTAAAAATCAATTCTGGGAGAATCAAATTTTTAAAAATGACCCTGAGGCCACTGCAGAGTCAGACTAGCTATTATACAGTGAGACTAAATAGTGGCTCCACTTAAATATATGACTCACTCCTATCAATTTAGACTAGTGTCCTCTTCCTGATTAAAGGCTCAGCTAGTGGTGTGAGACAGAGTTTCAAATTTGGGCTCTACCACTTACTTAAAGGCTGTGTTACTTTTGGAAAGATCCTTACCCTCTCTGTGCCTCAATCTCTTCATTTCCCAAATAGGAAGAACAACAATACAAGCCTCACAGAGATCCTGCAACTATAATATTTGGTAATCCATACAAAGTACTCATCACAGTGCCTGGCACTTAGTAAGTACACAGTAAAGATTACTACACTAGTGTCACAGTTTGAGTTGTTACTGCTTTTATCTGGGAGCAAACACTTGGCACAGATCTGTTTGTGTAATCTCAAGGCCGTGATGCTATGTGGTCACTAAATGAGGAAAACTAGGGGTCTAAGCTGAGACAGCCGCAGCAGAGGCTGGAGGAAAGGAAAAAGCATAAAACAGATTATGAAGATTTAATGATTTTCTTGAAGACCAAAGGAGATGAGAGAGTCAGGGGTGACAAAGAGGCTCCCAGCCTCACTTCTGGGGAAGAATAATCTTACCATGGACAAAACCACCAGGTCAGGAAGGAAAGCCCATCTTGCTCTCTCTGCTAGGGAGATCTTGGTGGTCATTTACCCAATCAGTTTCACAAAAACGCGCTAGAACTATGAGATCCCATTCATTAGCTCCTACCCACATACTCCTCCTTTGATAAAATTTAAATGAGATACTGCTCAATGTTATGTGGCAGCCTATGAATGGGAGAGGAGTTTGGATGAGAATGGATCCATGTATACATGTATGGCTGAGTCCCTTCGCTGTTCACCTGAAACTATCACAACATTGTTAATTAGCTATACTCCAATATAAAATAAAAAGTTTCAAAAATTGAAGACAGATACAATTAAAGATTCAATCTCTTTGGCACACCAGCCACCTATGACTAGTATCTATCACCTCAGACAATGTAGATACAGAACATTTCCATCATTACAAAAAGTTCTACTGGACAGCACTGATTCAGCCCAAAAGCCAGAAATCTTTCTCTGTGAAAGGTAAGATAAACATTTTAGGCTCTGTGGTCTATATGGTCTCTATTGCAACTTCTCAGCTCTGCCAACAGCTATTTCACAGCCGTGGATAGTATGTAAATGAATAGACAAGAATGTGTTCCAATAAAACTATTTACAATTACAGACAATGGGGCATATTTGGCCCATGGCTATTATTTGCCAATTCCTGATCTAGAACCCTAAATTTAAGGCACAAAATCCAATTCTATCATCTCAAATGTCAAGGATGAGCTATATGATCTTGAAAAGTTACTCAAACTCTCCTGGCTTCAGTTTCCAATTGTGTGAAATAACTCATATCTCTTGAAGGAAGCTGAAGAAACTAAAAAGAAACAGTGTTCATGAATAAAACTGGCTTTTCAAAGGGATATGTTCGACATCTCGCGATTTCTGGAGTCAGAGTAGGAGTCCATCTTCTCTCTAACCCCCTCTACTGGCCAAGGGTATAATGGACCAGCAAACAGGCAGGCTCAGAATTCAGATGCTAAAGCATCTGCCTGTAATGCAGGAGACCTGGGTTCGATCTCTGGGTCAGGAAGATCCCCTGGAGAAAGAAATGGCAACCCACTCCAGTATTCTTGCCTGGAGAATTCTATGGACAGAGGAGCCTGGCAGGATACAGTCCATGGGGTCGCAAACAGTCAGACATGACTGGGTGACTTTCATTTCACTTTGAACCTGTGGACACACCCTTCCCAGCATTCATCCTAAGAGGTCTCAAGTTTCTGAAGAAAATTAATTGCAGTTTAAAAAGTCAGGAAGCTTCCCTACTCGCTCTTCACAGGTTATTACACTTTTCTTGGATGTGCTCTGAGAGATCTTGGGTTTCAGCCTTCCCCACAGATAGGCAGAAGCAGGTCTAGAGAATGCTATTGCAGCAGAGCCCTGATCCACAGATGCAGAGGTCGCAGGCGGCCAAGACCAGACCCCTCCTACCTTCCTCTTTCAGCTTGGCTAAGTCGAGCATAGGGAGTGGGCAAGGAGAGAAAGTGAAGTGGTTGCAACCTTTGGCTGAAGTCAAGGAATTCTGAGGGTGTTCACCTCAGCGTATTCGAGAACAGGGAGAGCTTCCCACTGCTCTTCAGCCACTGCCAAGTCCATTTCTTTGAGTTCACAGAGTCAGCCACACCTTTTATGGCCGGGATATGCCCTAAATTCATGCTGCCTGAGCAAACGCAGCCAGTCACCTCCATCTGCTTCCACCATCTATCTAAGGCTGTTTTTCTGTCTTGCAAGAGCATTCATTTCAAACGGTAAATAGCTTTGCTCAGTGCCCTGTGCGTCGGTGTGCGTGTGTGGCCCCCTGCCTCCTCCTGCTATTTCCTCCATGACTATCAAAGGTACCACCATCCTGCCAGTATTTTTTGCCCCTGTATTGTAAGTATCTCACTCCAGTATTCTTGCCTGGAGAATTCCGTGGACAGAGGAGCCTGGTGGGCTACAGTCCATGGGCTCACAAAGAGTTGGACACGGCTGAGCGACTAATACACGTACACGCTGTTAAGTATCACCTTCTCCCCTCCTTATTTCTCAAGACATTCTTTCTCTTCGGACTTCCCCCATCGACTTGTTCAAAGTATAGTTCACCCACAAATCGGACTAGATTGAACCAAGTCACAAATTCTAAAGGACTCTACATATTTCTGTGATATTGCATGTGGTAAATTCAGAGGAAAGAGAAATAAATCTGCCCACTCAACGCTGGTAAGAACCCAAGTTTTAACTTCAAATCTAAACTGGAACACTTAACTAGCAACAAACATCTCCTAATACTTATCATTTCAGCTGTTGTAGCTGAACCATAAAATTGAATTATTTATTTTTCAAATACGAACGGATGGCTGTTTAATATGTTCAGTATTATCTGGGAAATGACAAGGAAAATAAATGCTAAGGAAATGTGTAAGTGTTTCAAAATCTCATTGGCAGGTTCCTGCAATCTCATTAAAACCTGGATGTCTGCCCTTAGCTCTAGACATCAGATCTAGTCAAATAAAACACTTTGTGACCAGTCCTCCAAGTTTACCTAATCTACAACGCTCAACATGGCCATTTTAACCAGACTACAAATCAATTTAACAGAAAAAAAAATATTCACAATACCCAAACTCTAAAAATCTTTTATGCTTAAATTATAAAAATATATTTATAATACTTACTTATGTAATTCCAATCAGCCAGAAATTATCCCTAAATTATCTGGATATTTTCAACAATGTTTTTTGGCATGAAATTTCCAAATCCTTGCATCAGTTTGCAAATGAACCTTGTATGCAAATGTAATTTTACAGTCTGATTTCTCCACCCATCAAAAAAGCCCTATAATTAGTAGGTGTCTGTCTGCTGCATGATCAGAACTGTCTGTGAAAGGACATGGAGGAAAGAATTTACGTGCAAAATTTCCTAATCTGCATTTGACAGGTTTTAAAGGAAAATAACAGTAATTAGTAACAATGTTCCAAAACCCTCAATAAACTCATCTAAAAGTAATGAATGAAGTTGTCATTTTATTTTACTATATCTGTCTTTACTTCACCATGTCTATCCATCAGCTTAGGGCACAGAGTTAAGAGATGCACAGTTAAAACCAAATGATAGTACCTTCATGAAAAAAACATGTCTTGAAGATACAGCACATTTAAAACTGGGGATCAGAAAGATACCAAATAACAAATACCGGAGCCACATTTAAAAAAAAAATAGGTAAATAAAAATAGAAACCCAGCAAGACAAAAATTAATGAAGAATTGCTCATAATATTATCTTGACAACTTTCTGCCATGCATTAGTTTAAAATGTTTCACATTTAATTGTATATGACTTTGAAAAATCTGTTGTGTTTACCTACTTTGTAATAATGGGCACAAATACCCTAAAAATTCGGCTTCCCTGGTGGCTCAGATGGTAAAGAACTGCCTGCAATGCAAGAGACCAGGATTTGATACCTGGGTGGGGATGATCCCCTGGAGAAGGAAATGGCAACGCACTCCAGTATTCTTGCCTAGCACTTCCATGGATAGAGGAGCCTGGCCGGCTACAGTCCATGGCGTCACAAAGAGTCGGAGACGACTGAGTGACTTTCACTTTCACTTTTCACCTTAATAAATAAGGTAGTCTTAAAAAAAAACTCTGTGTTTGAGCACTTTACATGTAAAATGCATGCATCTCTAATCGTCAGGTGATCTGTAATGATTACACTGGATTGGGTTTTGTGGTAAGAGTGTCTTTTTGGAGAAACTACATTTTCTATACCAGTATTAGAACGTACAGAAAGTTTGATGGAGGATCTTTATCCTTACCAAGAAGAAAAATCGTAGAGACAGATTCATAAAGCAAAATAGTTTAGGGACACATTTTGGTGGTTTTTAAGGACACCAGAATAGAATATTTGAAATTAGAACTGAATAAAACGTTTGAAACACAGGGCCTTGGTAACTATTTCCCAGACTCTTCCAACCAAGAAAGTACAGTGAAACCTCATTAAATCAGACACAAGTGACTCAGAATTTGGACTAATTAAAGACAGAAGCTGGAACAAAGTTTAACTCCACCTAAATAATGCTTAAAATACTCATGAAGGAAAAATCTGTTTTCATCTCTTAGGTATGCTAATTTTAATCAACTGCTTTCTTTGCATTAAAGTATCTTTCCTCTGTATGCCTGCTCTTTTTCTTGAGTTTTAGCTTTCATTTTCTTCTGAACACAATAAAAATGAAAAGGCTTCATAACATAGATTTACTCCAGTATATCAGGCTACCTCATCCCCTTTATTATTTTAATGACATCTTCCTGCATATTTACAATATTCGGTTGACCACCAAGCTGTTACCTTCTTTTGGATTCTCCTCCCACACCCTCTCAAAGCAAAACAAAACGAAACAAAAAACCTGATCCAAAATAGGAATAAAAAGTGATCATTACTTACGAACACAACTTGAAAAGGTAGGATCCGGCCCAAATCCCACTTTGCAGGTACATCTGTAGCTGCCCATGGTATTCAAACACTCACCATTAGGGCACACACCCTGTAGTTGGCATTCATTAATATCTGCAGGAAAACAACTCTTTTAGAAGGAGATATCAAGCACTGTTGAACAGATTCTGGCTGTAAAATGCATACCCTCTCCCCTCTTTTTTTTTTTTTTCCCACTATAATATCTCTCAGTCACAGTAAGTGTGAGATGCTAGCAACTTTTAATGCATTAGCAGTTTAATCAAATCAAACATTTACTGAGCATCTACAATTTAGCAAATATTTACTATAAGCCTATTAGGTACC
Source organism: Bos indicus (assembly GCF_029378745.1). NCBI lineage: Eukaryota > Metazoa > Chordata > Mammalia > Artiodactyla > Bovidae > Bos > Bos indicus. The sequence continues at coordinate 15,689,586 of NC_091770.1, read as the reverse complement.
TGGTTCTATTCTAGATACTAGACCCTTACCACTGAATAACAGTGACAAAGATCCCAGCCTTCACAAATCTTCTATTTTAGTGTCTGTGTTGTTAAGTATTATAGAGCATACAGGTAAGGCAAAGACCCTTGCCCTGGAGACTTTTACAGTCTAGCTGTATATATAACTATGTAAAAATTAAAGAACTGAAAATCAGTCAAGTTATCACCACCAGAAGAAAGGTCATAACCCTGAACAAGTTATACCATGAGACTGCCTATCTAGACAAGTAAGAGCTATGGGGGGAAGGTGCAGGTAAGGGAGACGGCAGCATGGCAAAGGAGGTAAGACTTCATCAGGTAGTGAATCTGGGGAGGAGCCAAATGGATGGGCAGGAAAGGGTAAATGATCTGCATGGGTGGACACGAACATGAGCACAGAGACTGGAGAAAGAAAGGCGATCAGGAAATCATGAGTCAAATCATCGGCTGGAAAAGTTTTAGGAAGGTGAATAGCTGGAAAAAGAGCTGGTTAAAGCCAGGCTAGGTTTGGATTCAATTTTACTGAAAACAGAAATATACTAAAGGTTTGTGAGCAGGAGGAAGATGTAATCAATGGCAGGCTGTAGGGAATGCATCTGGCCAGCACATGGCTTGGTGAGATGAGATTTAAAGTTTGATCGCTGAAGGAATAATGCAAGTATGAGACTAGTGACAAGCCAGGTTGGTGACAGTGAGAATAATCAGGAAGAGAAGGAATGAAGTATTTTTTGTATTTTTGGAAGGAACAACTGACAATGCATGGCGTTCGGTATTTGACTAGCCAACACAGCGTTGGACAGGAAGAAGGTCAAAGATGCCTGCAAGGCTTCTAATCTGAGCAAAGAGGAAAAGACATGGTTGGTTTTGTGCAGAGTTCTGTGAAGGAAAGAGGGAGATGAAGAGATATGTTTGATACTACAAGGTCACACTGGGATACTCAAGTATAATTATCCAGCTGCAGCAGCAGATTCAGGAATAAAGTGAAAGGAATTACAGCCAGAAAGAGAGTCTCAAGATCGTCTACATAAGGTGACTGCTATGGTCTCAATGTTCTGTGCCCCACCCCGCCGAATCTGTTGAAATCCTAACCCTCCCCAAAGGTCACAGTGTTAGGGCTTCCCTGGTGGCTCAGCAGTGAAGAATCCGCCTGTCAATGCAGGAGACACGGGTTTGATCCCTGGTCCAGGAAGATCCCACATGCCGCAGAGCAACTAAGCCCATGCACCACAACTACTGAGCCTATGCTCTAGAGCCCAGGAGCTGGAAGCCCATTCACCTGCTCTAGAGCCCAGGAGCTGCACCAAGAGAAGTCACTGCAATGAGAAGCCTGCACACAACTAGAGATTAGCCCCCACTTGCCACAACTAGGGCAAAGCTGGCATAGCAACAAAGACCCAACACAGCCAAAAATAAATAAAATTATTTTTTAAAGATAAATATATTTTTAAAAAAGGACACAGTATTAGTAGGTGAGGCCTTTGTGGTGTGTTTAAGTCATGAGGGAGAAACCCTCGTGAGTGAGATCATTGTCTTATTAAAGGGGCTTCAGGGAGACCCCCAGTCCCTCCCACTATTTTGAGGATACAACACAGACATCTATAATCGAAAGAGGACCCTCACCAGAAGGCGACCATGCTGGTGTCTTGATCTTGGACTTCCCTGCCTCCAGAACTGTGAGCAATAAATACCTGCTGTTTTTAAGCTACCCAGTTGGTGGTATTTTATTCTAGCGGCCCAAATGGACTAAGACAGTGACCCAAGGGGACGTCAAAATGATTTAGAAGAGGACAGACAAAAATGTGGCAGCTTTTTTAAAAAAAGATTATGGAGTCATTTGCAAAGATAATTAAAAATAAATAGAATGTGACGAGTTAAAAATTTTTTTAAAAATTAGAAGTCATCTATTTTATTCAGTGTGACTTATGAAGCTCTTTTTTTTTAACATTATAGTTTCTAATTATTAAGAAGTATGGATTTTATTAATCCATACTTCCTGGAGCAGCAACTGGCAACCCACTCCAGTATTCTTTTTTTTTTTTGACTTTCAACTTAATTTAATTTTATTTTTTAACTTTACAATATTGTATTGTTTTTGCCATATATCAAACTGAATCCGCCACAGATATACATGTGTTCCCCATCCTGAACCCCCCTCCCACCTCCCTCCCCATACCATCCCTCTGGGTCGTCCCAGTGCACCAGCCCCAAGCATCCAGTATCGTGCATCAAACCTGGACTGGCGACTCGTTTCATATATGATATTATACATGTTTCAATGCCATTCTCCCAACTCATCCCACCCTCTCCCTCTCCCACAGAGTCCAAAAGACTGTTCTATACATCAGTGCTAACAAACTTGACTCTTAGTGTCTCCATTTCAAATAATACTTACTTCTTGCAATAATTAATTCTAATAAAACTACTAAGGATCTTAAAATGCTAATTTTCTACATTAAAACTGAACACCATGGTAGTAAACAATTACTAGTAGAATCATCACATAAAAGGTAGATACAACCTGAAATAAATCATTATTTGCTTATATTTCATATTCAAAGTAGCCAAAAACATGTATATGGATGTATTTTACCCAACATATGCAATTTTTAACTTCAGTGACAATATGACATTTTCAACGACATTCAAATGACAACCCATATTTGTTGTATAAATTCTAGAGCATTCCAGGTTTGCACCCAGCTGGAAGCTGGTACAGCTAGATGACACCTGGCCCAGCATATGGTCTAGCATCCATCTTATACTTGATCAGAGTCTGTGTTTTACTATAAAGCACATTTATGCACAACACGTAATTGAGAACATCCCCCTGTAACTCATTCTCCTTAAGAGAAGCACCATAAAGAAGCAGGAAGAGTGTCAAGTTGAGGTGGGCCTGGTACACGCAAAGCCTTTACGTACGTCCCCACTTAAACCTCAAATGTGGGTAACCAGTCAATTGGGTCAAAAAACCTGGACAAAAATCTCCGTTTCCCCTCATGTTCCCACTATGGTGTGATCATCAGCCTTCCTCTTTCTCAGAGTGGACTTGACTCCTAATCATCGGTTGCGCCATTACACCATCCATGTTTACCTCTTAGGACCCAGAAGCTCCCCTCACCTGGAAGTTTCTATGATAGTCCTGTCAGGGCCTCCCTGCTGGCTAACCTCCCTGCAGGTTAAAGTCGTGTCTCCCGCCCTCTCCGCCCCAAGACATAGATACCTGATACACAACCACTGCCCTGTACCCTCTTCCAACGTCCCCTTTTTGACTCTTAACATTGTCCACCGCCTCGACCATGATGCCATAGGAATGGAGGACACAAGTTAGGACATAATCAAAAACACTATGGCTGCAGACAGGAAGAAATAGAATGAAGAAGAGGAATCATGTAAAACTTTTCCTTTTCTTACCATCTCTATTCTAATCAGCTTGTGCCGCCAGCACTAGCAACACCACTTCCCCTAATTTTGGCTCCAGAAACTCAGAAACATGGACACATGCTAATAGCTTCCAGATAAACTCCCGTTTCCCTAAGCTGCGTCAATTTATTTTTATCACATTCTCTAAAATACCATAAACGAAATTAAATTTCCAAGATTTTTTTTTTCTAAAGTTATAAAAAGCTAAGTATATCAATCCTAAGTATACAGCTACATGAGTTCTTTGCATGTATATATACAACTGGGTATGTGTATGTGTGTGTGTGCAAATACTGTGTAACCACCATCAACATCATTACTTAGCACATTTCACTCCCCAGAAGGCTCCTTCATGGCCCTTCCAGGTAACTACTATTCTGCCCCAATAGGTAACTACTATTCTGATTTCCATCATTATTTATTAGTCTTGCCTGTTCTTAAACTTCATACAGAGTAAATATCACTAACATTTTTTTGTCTGACTTTTAATTATTATGCTTATGAGATTCATCAATGTTGCTGCATGCGGTTCATTTTTAATTGCTGTTATATTTTATTATCTGAGCACAAAGTTAATTTACCATTCTACTGTTGACAGACATTTGGAGGGTTATTTCCAACCATACACCAGTGAACATATATATATATATATACACACACATACATATATAAAGATATATATATCTTTTGATAGGCCCAGGTACTCATTTCTCTTGGGAACATATCTAGGAGTAAAATTTCTGAGTTACTAAACAAGGCTCATGCTTACTTTAGTAAATACTGTCAAACAGTTGCCCAAAGCGATTATGTCAAGTTCCATTTCCAGTACTAACTGCTCCACATCCTCAAGTTATTGTCGGTTTTCTCATTTTAGTCATCAAGAGAGTATGTAGTGTTATCTCATAGTGGCTTCGACCTGCATTTCCTTTTCATATATTAATTAGCCACTTAGATGGAAAAGCAATCTCTTCTAACATGTAAATACCTACAGGAATGTTGTAGGTCAGTTAAGATAGCTTCGCTCTTAGTGCTCAGGGAGAATCAGTTGATTCTCAGAGGAGGATATGCTTGTTCCAAGGGCTGGGGGGCACTCACTGGGTGGACACTAAGCTAAACAAACTGTGGTTAGTCCCCCTGGACAGACAACTGTTCTGCCAAAATTGTCAATAATGCCCTCACTGAAAAACATACAAAGAGGGGATGAAAAATGAGCTTATAAGCACAGAAAGGACCATTTTGAAGTGAGGTTGTCTAAGGAATGATGGGGTGGAGCCAAGTGGTGGTTCCATGACAGGATTTGGAGGGTTTCATTCGCTCAACTCAGCATCTACACTGTCTACATCTGGATGGTCTCCTACTATCTCTGAGGAGGTTCTCCAGCTGAGCAAGAAGCAAAACAGACTAGGTTCCCCAGATTGCTGAGTATGGGGCTGTGTGCTTTGTGATCTGCAAGACCAGAGTCCTAGCATCACCATGTCTGACCAGGGCTCTAAGGTAAATTCATCAGATTTAATTGTGATCTGCAGACCCATCCCAGGAGCCTGGGCATCCTGCCTACCTCTTTTAAGCAAGACAGTTCCTTTACATCTGCTTCAAAAACGGAACTTTTGAGTTGGTATTTGTCAAGAAAATTTGAACATCACTGACATTATTTCTGTGAAAAATCACATTCTGGTTTCAACAACTCACAAATAAAAGTTTAAAAAGTATTCCATTCATATACTGTTCATTCCTAATATGCCAAATTTTTCACATCTAAAAATTGGATAGAAATTCTCTTATCTTTGCCACTTTATTCTTCTATCCCCTGCTTTGTTCTTGAGAGGATTGTGGGTAGCTAGATAAGGTATACCCTTTGTGTTTAAAAGAAAAAAAAGGACAAAAAACTTATGCCCCATTGTTTTTAATTTAGAACTCCAGGATTAATATGAAACATGAGCAATTATCTAAATGACTTTCTGAGGTACTCAAGCTCTTTAGTTCAGTCACTCAGTAGTGTCCAACTCTTTGCAACCCCATGGACTACAGAAGGCCAGGCCTCCCTGTTTTAAATAAGCTAAAGGAAAGTAAAGATTCACAAATGCATTAAGAACAAAACTGAAAGTGAACTATCTGGATGTGAGTGGTTTAAGAATTATGCTAAGAGAAGGCATTACCAGGTCAAAGTTTAACAATTATATGGAATGTAACTGACCCATTATGAATTATAATTCTATTTAGACTACAATTCCTTGGGCTATTTTCTTATTTAAAATTAAATAAAAACTTCTAACTTGATTATAACATCTATAAATTATTTACATTTGACAAATATAACTGCTTCAGAAGTGTCATATTCTCTAGGAACAGCCAATTTCCT